>NC_089249.1:151279781-151582423 GCF_963930625.1 Muntiacus reevesi
GTTAAGCATCATGAGCTGTTTGTAGATTTTGGAGACTAATCCCTTATTGGTCACATCGTTTGCAAATGTCTCCTCCCAATCTGTGGATTGTCTTTCATTTTGTTTATTGTTTCCTTTGCTGTGCAACAGCTTTTGAGTTTAAGTACGTCCCATTTATTTATTTTTGTTTATATTTCCATTATTCTGGGAGACAGATTGAAAAAATATTGCTGTGATTTATGTCAGAGTGTTCTGTTGCCAGTCTTTTACACAGTTATCAGTCTCAGCCTTTGACTGTCATCCAAGCTTCATCGGCCTGTGTATTGTCCACCTCCAAAGCTTAAAACTCCAGGATTCTAGCTTCTAAGCCAGAGTCCTTAAATGTTTTTGTGCCAGAGATCCCTTTAGCAGTCTTGATGAGGCCCATGGACTTTTTCCCAGAATAATGGGAAAAATAAATACATAAAATATAAAGTCTTTCAGATTAGAAAGGAAATCAGTTATATTAGAATATAATTTTGAAAGTATTAAGTTTGTGATACATTAATACATTAAATAACAAGGTCTATCAGTGGGTCTATGGACAAGGAAATGGCAACCCACTCCAGTATTCTTGCCTGGAGAATTCTGTGGACAGAGGAGCCTGTCAGGCCATAGTCCATGGGGTCACAAAGGGTCAGACATGACCAAGTGACTGAGCATCAGTGGGTCTAACTCATCGTTTTGAAGTAACGATATGATGAATGGTATTTAACGATAATTACACTAGTATGATGAAAATATTGATGATTTCTGTTGGTGGCAAAGTTGGAGGAACTACTAATGCTATTGTGATTTACTGTTTCATAATTGAAAGAATTGCTAAATTTTAATTAGAGCTTAGTAAAGATAAACATGTCATTTTTAGCCCAGAGTTCATGGTCCCTGAATTCTATCCATAGATCTGTGGGCCATGTAAGAGCCCCTGTCTCCCCCATGCACAGCCTTTTATGCCTTTGCTTCTTCTGTACACTCTCTTTGTCTTTGCTAAAATTTTCACTTCCTTTGTTTTTCAGCTCCCCCCTAGCTACACATAACGTCTTTCCCTATTCAGGTTACACCTTATAGTCTGTCACTTCAGCCATTTCGTTACCAGTTCCTTCACCTCCTAGTTGCCAGGTCCTTCAGTTGCACCCATGTGGCAAAACTCTAAGGGGTCAATCCCATACTGACCACCTACCCTTTCTCTTGCCCATCCCTCCTACTTCAGCCTCACTTCAGACCCTTGGCATTCCTGACCTGAATTATTACTATGGCCCTTTGCTCTCGGGACTTAACAGGGACCCTTCATTCTGACTTCAGCCACTCTCTAGTTCTTCCCATAAGCCCTCTAGTCTCATAACTACCATGGACTATTCTATTCCTACACCCCTGCCCCAAATATATTTTATTTTCTTAACCTAACTCTATACTTGATGCCTTTTCTCTCCTTCTTTGCCTAGAACACATTTTTTTCATTTTCTCTGCCTCCACCTGTAACCCCCATTTTATCATTTTATTACATTGCATGTTCATTGTTCACTTTTATTGTCTTTAGTCAGAGTACGGGGCTTCCCTGGTGGCTCAACTGGTAAAGAATCTGCCTGCAATGCAGGAGACCCGGGTTTGATTCCTGGGTCAGGAGGATTCCCCTGGAGAAGGAAAGTCAACCCACTCCAATATTTTTGCCTGGAGAATTCCATGGATAGAGGAGGCTAATGGGTTATGGTCCATGGGGTTGCACTGAGTCAGACACGAGTAGAGTCAGGGACCTTGTCTTATTTCTGTATTCCTAGCATCTGACCTGGTACCTGGCAAATAACAGGTACTTACTTATTAAATGCTTGTTGGATGACTGCTGGATAGCTTCATGGTTGGTTTGATGGGTGAAGGCTTCTGTTCTGGGGCCTGAATTAAATGACAGTTCTGATGTGAGTTAATTATAATAGTCACAAGCCCCTTCGTTTTGTAAGACAGGGATGTCATGTGACTCATATGAGTCCTGTTGTATGTTTTTGGCTTTATATTCTTTGATGTAGAAGGGATTCTTGCTCTTAATAACAAAAATAAGTTCTAAATAGCTCTGTAATTTAAGGCAAGTTATAAAATACAGGCTTCTGGATTTACTAAGGAACAGTTGTATGCGGGGCTTCCCAGTTGACTCAGCGATAAAGGATCTGCCTGCATTGCAGGAGACTCAGGTTTGATCCCTGGGTCGGGAAGATCCCCTGGAGTAGGAGATGGTAACCCGCTCCAGTATTCTTGCTTGGAAAATTCCATGGACAGAGGAGCCTGGGGGGCTCCAGTCCATGGGGTTGCAAAGAGTTGGACACAACTGAGCACACACACATACACAAGGAACAATTATATGGAGCTGTTTTGTTCTTCTGCTTTACTTTTCACTGTCAATCACTTCAGCCATTTTACTGAGTCATTAAAGACAAAATATGAAAGAAAAGGTGGAGCCTTTCATTCTTCAAACCATTCAGAGGGCAAGAAGTGGAGAGATGGATATCCTCGGACAGTTGTTCCTAATAATAGTGGGCCAAGCCATCCTGGGAGATCCAAATATTACAGTGGGTTCATGAATCCATACATGCATTGCTGTCATCTGAATAATTAATGTTTGTCTGACATAGTTACAGCTATTTTTTAGAGGTTTCTATATACTGTTTTGGTTAATTGAAGTACATATTTATTTAAAAGCATTATTGAGTTCATGGAATTATTTCCCACATTAGTGGATGGAGAATAGTTACTGTGCCATGGAATTCCACTACATAGTTATCTATCTGTCTAAGTGTGTGTGTGTATATATATATAGAGTCTTTTAAAAGGGTCCTTAAATATAAAAAGTTGGGGACCAAAATGGTAGAGTGGTTTTTTAAATTAAAAAAAGTTTTTTTAATTGTGTTAAAATGCACATATAAAATTTAAAATACACAACATTTTAGCTCTCTTTTTGTGTATAGTTCTGTATCATTAAGTACAGTCACATTGTTTAACCATCAACCACTTTTTCATCCTTGAAAGTATGTTTTAAACTTTTCAGGAAGACTTCTAGTCTTTGAAGAGTCACTATCACCTTGATGTAGGATATCAGTTCTATCTATCATTTTTTTTCCTTATTGCCTAAAGGTCAAATTTTGATATACTTGGAAATTTGAAGATTACCTTTATACTATTCATATATTCAGTAAATATTAATTATCAAACAGTTCGGCGTGTGCTGAGATACAGAATAAGAAAAGACAAACATGGTTCTTGCCCTCCAGGAGCTTGAAAAGTTAAAGTGGTAGTTGCTCAGATGTGTCCGATTCTGTAACCTCAAAGAGAAAGGCATACAAATAAGTAACAGAAAGTAAAACAGGAAGTCATACAAGTAAGTGTAAGTGCCACAGTGTACAAAAATGCAGAGTGATTAAAGCACATGAAACAGGCAAGTCTAACTAGGCTTGTGAATAGGAGATTAAAAGGAAGGGTGTGAAGTCATGAAAGGCTTCCCTTAGGAAGTGACACAGAAGTTAGAAGGAAGAATGAAGAGGAAGAAAGGAATGTTCTTGAGGGCCAAAACTCTTAAGTTTGAAGACCCAGATCCAGAGACCCTTGACCAGTATTCTTCCACAAGTCACACTGTTTGTTTTTGTTTCTCTAGAATCGTATTTTTTATTTCTGTATTTATTTTTATATATTATATATTTTCAGTTTTTATGCTTTTCTAGAATCCAAAAGAAATGTTCTTTCTTTAATTTTTGTAAAAATCCCATGAAGTTAGAATAAAGCTTATTTTGCATGATTGAATCTCTCTCAAAAAGACTATATCTATATCTGTTGGTATGACTTATTCAAGATCATGCTCAATAAATGGTCAGGTGAATTTGTAAACCAGGCTTTCACACCCGAAGTTCTTTCCTTTCTACCATATCAGGTCACCTCTGCGAGGGCTTGGCAGGCCATGTATTTCTTAACCTCCTTTCTTAATATCGACTGTAGCAGGTTAGAAGAGCCAATGTGTGTATGTGTGAGATCTCGAGGCCGAGCTACCTGTGTTTAAATCCTAGTTTGTACTGAAGCGCTCAGGGTGCCTAGCCCGTGTTATTGTTGTGTTGTTGTAATTGCTAAGTTGTGTCCGACCTTTCGCGACCACACGGACTGAAGCCCTCCAGGCTTCTCTGTCCGTAGGATTTCCTAGGCAAAAATACTGGGGTGGGTTGCAATTTCCTTCTCCAGGGGATCTTTCCGACCCAGGGATCGAACCCATGTCTTCTGCATTGCAGGTGGATTCTTTACCACTGTGCCACCTGGGAAACCCTAGCTTATGTTAAGCGCTCAGCAAATGTTAGCTCTTATTACTTTGTTGTCAGCATTACCATGCTGTATGACAGAATTCTTGTACAGGAGAAAAGATTTTTAAAGATTAAAAAGAAAGTACTGCTGTCAATACCGTAAGCAAGTAGTCTGGGTGACAGTGTCAGACAGATGCCCAAGGCCCCACTGTTCTCTGAGATTAGTATCTTCATTTATAAAATGAAAATAGTATCTTGCAGGAATATTATGAGGGTTAGAAATAATATCTGTGAAGAGTTTAAAATGGTTCTGGGCAAGTAAATGTACAATATGTACATAATATACATAATGTACAATAAATAGCAGATACTATTATTGTAAATACTTAATGAAATGAAATGAAGCAAATGGTTATCAGACATGACTTCATTAGCAAATTATTTTATTATTTAAATGAGATGATATACATATATATCACAATTAACTGAGTTCCTGACACAAAATAACTGCAATCAATAAATTTAGCTCTCATTATCATCGTCTGACATTGTTCTTATTCTGTAGCAGTGGTCCTCACCCAAGGGTGATTTTGTTCCCCAGGAGGTGTTCAGGAGTGTCTGCAGACAGCCTGACTGTCACAGTGGGGGCTGCCACGGCATATGTTGTGTAGAGGCCAGGGGCGCTGCTGAACAGCCTGCACTGCACAGGTCAGGCCCCACGGGAAAGAACCGCCCAGTCCAGAATGTCAGTAGTGCTCAGTTTGACAAACTTTGATCCATAATCATGACTTTCAGTAACAAAGTCCACTCTTATCCTTAGCATTTGTTTGGGATTCTGGCTTTAGTGGAGCAGAACTCTTTTTAACTAGGTTACAAGTAGGATCCTTGAGACCAGGAACTTTCTTTTTTTTTTTAATTAATTAATTTATTTATTTTACTTTATAATATTGTATTGGTTTTGCTGTACATTGACTTGAATCCTCCATGGGTGTACATGTGTTCCCCATCCTGACCCTCCCTCCCACCTCCCTCCCCATTCCATCCTTCAGGGTCATCCCAGTGCACCAGCCCTGAGCACCCGGTCTCATGTATTGAACCTGGACTGGCGATTCGTTTCACATATAATTTATGTGTTTCAATGCCATTCTCCCATATCATCCCACCCTCTCCCTCTCCCACAGAGTCCAAAAGACTGTTCAATACATCTGTGTCTCTTTTGCTGTCTTGCATACAGGGTTATCGTTACCATCTTTCTAAATTCCATATATATGCGTTAGTATACTGTACTGGTGTTTTTCTTTCTGGCTTATTTCACTCTGTATAATAGGCTCCAGAAAGAGACACGTGTATCCCAATGTTCATTGCGGCACTGTTTATAATAGCCAAGACATGAAAGCAACCTAGATGTCCATCAGCAGATGAATGGATAAGAAAGCTGTGGTACATATACACAACGGAATATTATTCAGCCATTAAAAAGAATACATTTGAATCAGTTCTAATGAGGTAGATGAGACCAGGGAGACTTTCAAGGCTCTGCATGGCAGACTTTTGTTAATGATGTTGATAGATAAATAATCAGAAAAGAGCAACTAGACTTTTCTGTTTATGTGGCCTTTGTGCATATACTACTGCGTATAAATGTAAATGGGCAAAAAGTGCCGGTTTCCATAGTACAGCCCCTCTTTAGGCTTCTGTTAGGGCCAAAGTGAGGCCTTCATAGAATTTATTTTTCCCAGAGTATATTGTTCAGTGGTGTGTCATACTCACCAGTTACTCTTACTTCATTGTTTGGAATAATTCTTAACTAGATATTTGATATTCCAGTTGTGTGATCTGAGTCTTAAGGGCAGGAACCAATGCATAAAATGAGTGCTCAATAGATACTTGTTTAATCTCATAGCTGATTAAGTGGATACTTCAGTTCTGGCAACCATGGGGCATATCATTAAATACTATAAACCAATGTTCTCTCGGTTCAAGTTATTCATATACTACCAGCATAGTTTTTGCCTTAACTGTTGATTAGCATACACTATTGTCATAATTTTAGTCATATTTATATACCACCTAAATGAGCTATTATTTACTTAGTATTTTAAGTTAAATTTATTTAAAAGGAAACATTATCACTGTTGTAAAAGGAAAGCTAGTTTGACTTGCTATGAATAGATATAGGTCTACCCGTTCCTTATCTCAAACCCTCAAATTATTTCAAAATTTAGGTATTTTAAGATTTTTCAAAATGTTACATGGTATACAATCATATATTTTGTAACACTGCTATTGCTATCTGAGGTAGAAGCCCCTTAATCAGATGCAGTAATGTTTTTCTCCAATGAAATATCTGAATATTCATAGCAAGTGGAATAAAGAATATAAATAACCTATGTCAGCTTAGGTTAGGTTTTATTGTCAGGCTTTCTGGATTTCGGTATTGAGGAGAAGACAATGAAAGAAAAAAGACAGTAATTTTAAGCTCTTTTTGCTGAAGTCCCTGAACCTGAAGCCTTCTTGTCCTTTTGTTGTGAAAGGAGATTAGAGAGGATGAGAAATGTGTTAAGGACACATCACCTCCATACTGAGACTTTCTTCCCCAATGTAACTTTTATACATTTGTGTCTGTTGGACCCAATTTAAGTTTTGGCATTTATTTTTTTGAGCTATTCCAATTATTTGTGAGGATTGATATTTTATGACTTTCATTCTTTCTTAGAGTTCTTTTAAAGAACAAAGAGAAAACAAAGTTCATTCCTTTACAATTACCCTTTCGACCATTTTAAAATCTGAGATGTATTATGGAATCCTAGTGATTTTACATTTCCAGTGTCTTGAAACAGTTTGCTATTTGATCATCCTAGGAATTATTTCATCATTACTCATCAGTTATTCCAATTGTGGTAAAAAGACCAGTAAGAAAACAGAATGATGAAATCATATAGCATTGCATCATCTTTCAAGAAAAGGTATATAAATAGTCTGAACAAACATCTTTATCGTTTCTTTTAAGCTTTCAATGAATACAATTGCTAATTCAGATTTAAAAGATTTTTCACTCATGATGGTAAAAAGGAGAAAATTGCCCATATGTTAAATAATTATTTAGATAAATCAGATGATGCATGCAGAGACACAGCACTCTAGAAATTTATATGATTCTTAAATGGATGCATGCTGAAGATATACAAAGGTGTATACAAAAGTGATTGGAAGGAAATAGTTGATGTTGAAATGAAAAAAAGTCACATGTAATAAAATAATTTTATATGTGATTGATCATTTCAGTTCATTTTTATAAACCTAAGAATGAAAATGTTTTGCACAGTTAGGGTACAAAAAAATGGCTGAACTTTGCAACAAAATTATGAACTGTCAAAAGTTTTTAAAAGTATTGTGTTTTGATGGTGCAGATGTAAGAAAAAGAACCAGAGATAATGATAAGCTAGAGTCTGTTGGAGATATATCTTCAATTTGAAATCAGTATTATAGGATGGATATGTTCAAGGTTTGTTCATGATAGCTGATAAGCAGCTAGTTGCATTCAAAAAACATTTCATACTTCAGGTGTTTATATCTTTGAAACCTGGAAACTATGTTTATAATCTTATTTATATTGCTTTAAAGTTATTTTATATTATCCTGTCATTCTTTGTAAAAAGACTATAAAAAGGGTCCACTGAATCCAGGTGAAAATGATGATGACTATTTTGCTGGTATACAGAGGGTTAATTAGGTTTATAAGAAATTTGAAAAGGAAGTAATGTGTTCATTGTGATTCAGTGTTACTTAATGTTACTTAAGTATGTCACTGAATACTGTCTTGCATACTGCCTAGACTATCTCAAGCATGCCCCAGTCTCGGGCATCCCTCTTACAAGTTTCTGTTGAAAGAGTAAATTATTGGACTTGCAGTTATTGTGACAGACTGAACACATGCATCAAATCTTGTTCCTTCCCCCTAAACTCTGCTAAACTATAGTGAAAGTACTTTTAAAAAGACATAAATCCATTAATAGGAGAGGAGGCAACAGCAACAAAGTTTTCAAAGCTGGAGAGCAGATGGTTGAGATAACTAACTTAGCAGAGTCCAGAGGCAAATGTGAAGGTGGTAGTGGGGTGAGCACCAAGCACCTCTGGGACCAAGGCCTGAGGAACAGATACCAAGACAAGGAGGTTGTATGAGAGCTGTTGAAACCCAGCTAGAGCCCTAGATTCTCTGAGGTGCTTCTCCCTCATTCCAGAAGTTAAGCTTCATCCTTTAGAGAGAGTGGAGCACTGGCTCTCTGGACTGGGAGAGTTCATAGTTGTAGGCACTCTACTAAAAGCTTAAGGTGTGCTCGATAGCTCTGTTACCTACTCAGTTTCCCTGAGCACTGGGAACCAGGCCTTCCAGAGAGGGTACTGGCAGGTTCTTCTTTGGGAATTCTGATCGAGAAGCAAGACCTAAAGTTACTGAGTTGGGCACTCACTCTTCCCCCTGACCCCCGCCTCCCCCTCCCCAAGAAAAGTCCATTCAGATCACCTGTTGTGAAGCCTGTTGTCAATAATCCCCAGTCATGTACTGAAAGCTGTTATCAGTAATTTCTAGTACTCAGAGCTTTTGGTCCAGCTCTTTAGAAGGTCCTGTTCTTAGTCATGAGCCAAGGATCAGTATGTTTCGAGGGAAGTCTTCAATACAGATGATAGAGACCAAGTGGAGTACAGAGGGAAAAGAAACTCTAAAACAAAAATAAACCCCAAAATATAACAAAAACCACAAAAATCCTCAGAAATAAAAGAGGGTATTGCATCCTGGAAACAAAAATAGGACGTTGAAATAAAAAGGATCATTTAATTGACATAAAAGAACTCTTGAAATTAAAGACATGATGGCAGAAGCCATTTTACCTAGAATCTTAGGTACTTTTTGGGTGCTTACATCCATAACTATAAATAATAGACTTATGCTATTGCTTCTTGTCACCTTAGATGTTATACTTGCTGCAGTAGATTAACACAGTTATTCTTCTCAATCTTCTCTTCTCCTTTCTCTTAATATAGTTATAGCATTTAAAGGGGCTTCCCTGATAGCTCAGTTGATAAAGAATCCACCTGCAATGCAGGAGACCCTGGTTTGATTCCTGGGTCGGGAAGATCTGCTGGAGAAGGGATAGGCTACCCACGCCAATATTCTTGGGCTTCCCAGCATTTAAAATTATAATATTTACCTTTGGCTTTTAAAAGTTATTACTTAAATCTCTTTCTTACATTGTCCAGTATGTAAATGAAATCAGTTTCACTTGTGAGTTCACTCTCCCTATCTATTCTTGCACATAGATGCTTTATCATCTAGAATTGAAAAGGAAGATAAGCTAGTTTTGTAAATAACCTTACTTATGTAAAGTATAAAGTTTGATCTTTTTTTGGACTGAGATTCGGAATAAAGGTATTCTTACCTGTCATGCATTGTAAGCAGAGTAGGACATCTGTGTTTCACTTCCCACTTTTGAATTTTCAAGGCTGTAAAAGTATATAACTGCTTTATAGAGGATGGGTGTGGACTTTTCCCTGGTAACTGCTGAAGTGGCAGAACCTTGACTGTGCTGTTTTTCAAACCGTTCGACTGTGATCCAAAATAAATACTTTATTATATGTCTATGTGTTATCTCTGTATCTATCTATATGAAATGAAATCTCTTTAATCCTTGCACTGAGTTAGCTGTTTTGATAGTCTGAACTAATGTGTTTCCTTTTTTTCTTGATATAGTCAGTTGACAAGTACTTCAAGCTTCCTCATGCTTCCAGTAAGCCACCTCGAATTTCAGGAAGCCTGGTGGACACTTCATATAAAACATTAAGATTTGCATTCAGAGCATCACTGAAAACAGCCATCTATAGGATAACTACCACATTTGGTGAACATCTGAAGTAAGTTTATCTCTTCTATTCACTTTTAAGAGTTTCCCTGAGAAACAGGCATGAGAATTAAGGCTCATAAATTGAAAGTGATTTTTGGGGGACCTTCTTGATTTCTACTGGGAAGTAACAGCTTAGATTTAGATTTAATATTTGCATTTTAAAAATTGGCCTATTGTATAAGCTTTGGGACCTTCTTTCAGATGGATTAAAAAAAAGAGGATAGAAAGTTATAAAAGCAGCAAATGTAATTATATATTGTTTTCTTAAATTCCTAAAATAACCTTAAGGGAGAAAAAAGGCAAAATGAATACTCTCCAGAAAAGCATATTAAAAATAATTCTGTTATTACATCTTGGTTAGCAAACCAAGACTTGGGGTGAGCAGAGTATTCCATAAATGAGTCCTTGGTGCTTTGTGAATCATGCTGGAAAAACAGCAACAGATCATAACACCTTCAGAAACGGAACCAGAAAGAAAACCACAAATGCCAAGCTTGTGTATATTTAGTTTCATTGATGTTTACTGCTTTCTTTTCATGAAATAATCTAGCTCGGCAGTGTAAGGGATACTAGTTTACTAACTAAATTATGTTTATCATAATTGTAAATAAACTTTAAAAGATATGAGATTGCTCTGTTTTTTTCTGTATGCAATTAATAGTTTAGAACTTCCTCAAACTAGCTGCTTTTAGAAATAGTAGTATATTTCTTTTTACTTCCATAAGGCAAATACATAAAACATACTATATACATACATAAGGTAGCCACAGCAGCAAGTTTATGGAACACTTTGGTTCTATGTGGGAATACAGAAAAGCTGTAGATAACCCTCTGTCCTTAAGAAGTTTATTCATTTGTTTAAAAACAAACCAGAAAAAAAACGTTCATAGTGTGCTTTCTGGATCTGCAGTCTCTAATATGATAGCTATGTGTTGCTATTTAAATTTAAATTAAGTTAAATAAAATTGAAAATCCAGTCTGTCAGTTACATTGGCCACCTTTCAAGTCCTCAATAACTACACATGACTACTGGCTAGTATACTGGACAGCTTAGGTATAAAACATTTCCATCATTGCAGAAAGTTCTTTTGGACAGTGCTATTCTAGACAATACACTTAGCACTTTTCATTTATTCTTCTCAAAGAGCCTGTGAGGTGTAGAGATTATCATAATTGTATAATATAGAAACTGAGACTCAGCTTAAGAACGTGCCTGATAGCACCATCAAGTCAGTGTTAGAACATAAACCTGAAATTAGGTCTTTCTTGCTCTTAAGATTCCACCTTCTTACCCTATACAACGCTAGACTCTGTCCAAGATGTCAACTGTAAGGTTTAAGGTATAAATGTAAGGTACAAGATGTAAGGTACTCTTAGAAAATTCTCAGTGAATTCAGATAATGAAATACATATGGTGATTGATGTATATTGATGATACAACCAAAACAGGAAGAAAAGGGGAAAATAGATTTCTTCCATAAGAAAAGAAGATAGATGATTATTAAAAAAAACTGTAAGAATGAAACTCTGCCTTAATTTCTTTTCTCTGAGTAGAGCCATATATTATATATGTACTAAAATTGATGAAGCCAGTGAAGACTATTTTGTGCAAATATTGGACAGAATGGTAATAGGAGAAGCATTAGATTTGGAATTAAAACATTTGGATATGTGTCTGATTACACTACTGACTGTCTCTTGTAGTTGTGGACAAGTTATCTATTGATTTAAGTAACTTCCAGGTAGTAACTTATGCAGGTAGTAAGTTGCAGAACCAGAAATTAGACTCTAAATCTTTCTGACCCTAGAATTCTATATACAAACCTCTGAAAACCATTCTGATACTGTTTTTCCTGCATGAAAAGGGTATATTATTCGTCCTACTTTATTTCGTTTGCTGTTAATAGAGATAAAATGGGCTCATACATATGTAAAGCCCACATACATTATATGTTATTGTGACAACAACTATTATTATTGTACGAAAGTGAAAGTTGCTCAGTCATATCTGACTCTTTGCAACCCCGTGGACTATAAAGTCCATGGAATTCTCCAGACCAGAATACTGGAGTGTGTAGCCTTCCCTTCTCCAGGGGATCTTCCCAACCCAGGGATCGAACACAGGTCTCCCGCATTACAGGTGGATTCTTTACCAGCTGAGCCCCAAGGGAAGCCCAGGAATACTGGCGTGGGTAGCCTATCCCTTCTCCAGTAGATCTTCCTGACCCAGGAATCCAACCAGGGTCTCCTGCATTGCAGGCGGATTCTTTACCAACTGAGCCAACAGGGAAGCCCCTGTTAATACCTGGTTTATTCATTCCCCAGAGCTTTACCTCTGAGAACCAGGTATAAATGAAGTAAACACTCGAGGTGTGAAAACTAACACAGACCAGTTACACATTGGAGACCTTCGTTTAATATCTGTTTACTCTTAATTTAGACAATTTTGATTTACTGACTTTTCAACCAATAACATTAAAATTTGAGAGGAAGACTACTATTAGAGTTGAGTATTAACAACAATAAGAGAAATATAGTGCCTACTGACAGGGGAATCATGAGAATAAAAATCAAAAGAAAATCATGAGAGAAGACTTGGTGTTTGAAAAAATTCAGAGCCGTTTAGTTAGAGATGACAGCCTCCCTGGCACTGAGAGAAAGTCTGAATAGTAAAATACACTTGAGATTGTTCAGTTGAGTGGCAGCTACTTGGTTTAAGAAAGCAGAGACTTAAAATGTGTAAGGTGTTTTAGGATAATTTGTAGCAAAATTATTATAATAAGCCTTTTGACACTTTTAAAAGTGGCGACCTTCAGTTACCTGGAATTTTATTATTTAGTATGTGAAAGTCGCTCAGTCGTGTCTGACTGTTTGTGACCCCATGGACTATAGAGTCCATGGAATTCTCTGGCCAGAATACTAGGTGGGTTGCCATTCTCTTCTCCATTATTATTCAGTAAGGATACAGTATTATCAACAACTAGAAAGCTGGAATCTTTCACTGTATTCAATTTCTGCTTAAAGGTTTAAAAGAAAGCTTTATACTAGTTTCAGTATATATTTGTCCCAGTTTTTTCAAGGTAATGTATTTTTGCAGGGGTGAGGGTGGGAAGAGAACTCAATTTCCCCATCCAAGACATAACTTATGTTCAAAGGGAAAAGTAAATCTAAACCACCAAGCTGTTACCTTTGAAAACGATTAGTGGAGTCTATTGTATTTTATCCAAACATCTTAGTTTAAAGGATTTTATATTAAGGGCAATTCATATACTCCACAACTCAAAGATAATGTTGGAATCTGGTTTAAATAAAATAATAAAATCCAGAAGAATCTACTTCACGGCCTGAAACTCTGCACAGCAGGTTCCACAGCAGAGCAGGTTACAGTTGATGCCTTCAGTTGTCAGCCTTAATTTTCTTTGGGCTTTTAGAAGGTAGAAGCATGCTGTTGCTCAATGCATGTCCTCCTCTCATTAGATTAAAGAGGGTTTTCATCCAGCTTTTTTTCAGAAGTACTAAATAAGTGAAGATTTCTATTCATTTTTAATTGTTTTGAAAAATATTGACTCTGTGCTCTGTGGTTCACTTAATATGCTTAATGTAAAATAAAGCTTATGCTTTGAATTTATGTCTCATTTAGTGCTGTGCAAGCATCTGCAGAACATCAGAAGAGACTTCAGCAGTTCTTGGAGTTCAAAGAATAGTTAAGTAATATAAACTGTGTTCATTACACTGCTGATACAACTACAGATGGGACAGTAAATGTTCAGCATTCTTGGATCAGAAGAAAATGGACTAATTAGATGCTTCCTTTGTCGTGGTGGTTGCTTTGAAAACTATACTTTAATGGGAGAAATCATGGAAAGAAATTCTCAACAGAAAAACCGAAAACTGCCTTTTCTGTACCGATTGCTTTTTGTGTGTGTGGCATAATAAAATCTTTATTCAATTTTACAGAAGCCTCAATGGCAGTAGAAATGTTTGCAGCTTAATAATAAGAACTAGAAAATTTTTAGAATTTACTTTTAAGAGGAGTAGAGGCAGTTCAGAAGGTAAAATAGGTCAACTTGATCTAGTCTTCCTAATCTTTCTGAGAGTTTAGCTCTCTGTAAACTCAACATGAGTAAACTTTTTTGGAGTAGTTTCTGTTTACTAAAGGATAAAAAATAACAGTGGAGAAAAAGTCACAGAAAATGCTGTCTAAAGGACATATTTTGTTAATCTGTTAGGTTGTGTTTTTGTTTTTGGAGACAAATTAAATTTGCATGATTGTCAAAAAGAAGTCTCAATTTACAGATGCTAACTCTATGTAAAGGAATGTGGAAAAATTCAGCTCTTAAGTTACAAGATGAAACATTCACATTTGGTTTTGAAAAGATAATTGACCAACATCTATGAATTTATTTTGTATCATGCTAGTAAACAATGTGTATGGGTATTTTTTCAGCTAGTTTTTGCTTTCTTTTTCTGGAACAAAACATTAAGTGACTGCCAGGTTTTTCAAGTGAGAGAAAAAGTTTTGCAAGAAAACCGGGAAACTTTCCTCTCCCCCGCCCCCCCATCTTCATTAGATCAAATTATTTTGTAAAGCTTATTGTCCTCACAGGGGAGCAACCTTTTCTTTGTTATCTGGCTGGTTAAAATATATTAGGAACATCTTTACACCCAGAAACAACTTAGTCATCAGGTAGCAAGTGAAACCAAAATGTCAGAGGGGTTAGTGTACTTAGGAGTATGCTGTATGTCCTGAAAGTGAGTAGGTAATTTTATAGTTTATTAGATCAGCTTTGGAGATGAAAGATTGGAATTCCTAGTGGTAGACATTCACTGGACTAGCTTTAGATTGAAATACCTCCTTATAATCCTTTTCCCGTTATATTTTCCCTCTAGTGTCCCCTAATTTTTTCTTTAAAGTCAGCACAGGACTGTATATGAATCTTTAATGTAGTGTATATGTCTACCATTTGTCTGATTACTTGATGTATTATTTCTTGGTTTATTTGTTGCCCTTTCAGCCAGCACATGCCAAATTATAAATGAATCCTGCTGGCCTTTATGAGACAGCTTCCCAGTTGTCAAGTGTTTGGAGTATGTAGGCTATTACCTTTTTTTTTTTTTTTTTTTTGGCATCTGAAGTGGAGTTGATCTGTTTTTTGAGTGTAAAAGTTGAATTTTGAATGTAGAAGTTACTTACAGATGACCAGAAACCGTTGAGTTCCATATTTTAGTCATTGAGCTTTTTATATTCCATTTTCCGTGGTACCCCTGTTTGAGGCATTTTGGGAGAAAAGGACTCTTAACTTTATGCTTCCATAAAGAATTTAAACTCTGATTTACTCGGATAAAATGTCTGGCTTTGTTTTAAGGTTTTTTTGGTTGTTTTTTTTTCCTGTCATTTCCCATATGCTTTGGGCAAACTATATTTGATGAGCAATGTGAAAATTTCTGAGGTGTTCATCCCTATTTTTTCTGAAGATAATATGCCTTGTACTCAATACAGTTCACATAGTGTCTGCCTGGTGGAAATTTGGAACTGCCTCCCCAAACCTGGATTGTGTTTAGTAGATAAGGAAATCAGTTCATTTTCCTCATTGTGTCGATAATCTATACCCTGTCTGTTGGAGAAGGGTACGGCTTGATCACCTGTTGGGGAAGAGAGCTCCTTGGCCTGTCTGCAGGAAGGAGGATCTTAGGAAGGCCAGCAGGAGGAGAGGAGCATTTCCTTTGATGAGGTCACATCCTGCCTGTGAACCCACTGATACTGTTGACCTTGGCCTGAAAATTAGAGGGTGTTCTTTAAAAGTGTTTTCTGACTGTCAGTACAAAATGATTGTATCAGCTCTTGTAATGTTTTCTTGACCCTTATGGAAGGTATAAATCCACTTCTTTCCTAGAGAACTGGGAAAGAGTCCTAGAATTAAAAAAAAAAGAACACAAAAAACAAGCTTGTATAGTTGAGTGGACATGAATAAGCAACAGTTTGTTACTTTGCTGGGTTTATTCCTTGGTAATTGTTCTCTGTCTTCCTGTAAATATGATAATCTGTTTATATCCTTTTGTATATCACTGATACTGAATTGGTTAGAAAAATAAATTGACAGTTTTTAGAAATGGGATTATTATTTGAAATATGCGTATCTGTGAGATCAGTTATTTAATATCTGGTATATATGTGTATGTGTTTCCTTAGCCTTTTTAATAATTCTCAGAGCCGATACTTATAAAACCTGAAACATGCCTTGAGAAATCAACTTTTGCCTCTGACTGGACTCATTTGGTGGGTGATCTGTAATGGTAACTGAGGAGCCTAAATTCTAAAAGCCTCTTTCTTCAAGGATGCAGGTGCTGAAAGCCATTTCTTAATAGAGGTTTCTTGTCTTGCCAGAATAATGTTTCTAAACGGATCATATTCCCCCAGGCTAAAAGTTATCTCTGTCAACTTTACTTAAGTTAACCTGAACTTCTCCTCAGGGTAGTTGAGGTACTATAACTAAGGCCTTCAACTTTCCCTGTTTGCTATCCCAATCCATAGTTATCTTTCTTTAGAACCAAATAGCTTAAAACAAAAATGACTTTAGTTCATCAGTTAATAATTTACCTATTCTTAAAAAGCTGCCGACCACCATTCTAAAATGAGTAAAGTCATTGTTTTGAGGGGGAAGTGGGCACACAGCACATTGCCGCCTTAAGCGTTCTCAGTCATGGCCCCAAGCAGCTTTGGCAGTTGCTGTAGTGATAGGTGCTTCAATGTGGAGCTAGCTAATCATCCAAAAATACTCACCCAACGCGTCTTACAGCCCAGCTACTGGAAACAAATTGACCTGAGAACAAGACAGGCCTGACCTTTAGGAGTTTATAATCAAATGCAGCGGCGTTTGAAACTTGGGATCACAAGCATCGACTCACAGGGAGTGCTCATTGGAGGTACAGAATCGGCTCTGCTTTAGTACGGATTCTGCCTCCGGAGGTCTGGACTAGTTCCCAAGAGCTGTAGTTTGTAGCCAATTCCAAGCAGTGATCTCACAATCACACTGTGAAAAGGGTTTATCTTAGATGAGGAGTTATCAGATTTAACATGCATCAGAACCACGTGGAAAGCTTGTTAAAACACAGATAACTAGGCCCCCTTCCCAGAGTTTCAGATTTTTAGTAAGTCTGAAGTGTTCAGTCAATAAGCTATGTCTGACTCTGTGACCCCATGGACTGCAGCACACCAGGCTTCCTTGTCCTTCACTGTCTCCCGGAGTTTGCCGCAATTCATATCCATTGACTTGGTTATGTTATCTAACCATCTCATCCTTTGCCACCTTCTTCTCCTTTGGCCCTCAATCTTTCGTAGCATCAGGGTCTTTTCCAGGGTGTCTGCTCTTTGAATCAGGTGGCCAAAGTATTGGAGCTTCAGCGTCAGTCCTTCCAATGAATATTCAGGGTTGATTTCCTTTAGGATTAATTGGTTTGATCTCCTTGCTGTCCAAAGGACTCTCAGGAGTCTTCTCCAGCATCACAATTCCAGAGCATCAATTCTTCAGCACTCAGCTTTCTTTATGGAACTCTCACATCTGTACATGACCACTGGAAAAACCATAGCTTTGACTATATGGACCTTTGTTGGCAAAGTGATGTTCCTGCTTTTTAATATGCTGTCTAGGTTTGCCATAGCTTTTCTTCCAAGGAGCAAAGCGTCTTTAAAGTCTGAGGTGGAGCCCAAGGATTTTTAAAGTGTCCAGACACTAAATGTCCAGACACTATGCTAGTCAGGAGACCACATTTTTAAAACCACTGCCCTAGTGGGTTTTCTCCTATTTGGTATTCTCTCAGAAGCATATGAATGATGATTGCTATAAGGTGGAATTCTTACATCTGATTGATTTGTTGGAAAGTGTGAAGAATATGGTTAGGTCCCATAGGTAATGCAGGAATGCTCAGAAATATTCTGGTGTTCTGATGCTTATTTTGAGTTTGCGTAGGGATTTGCCCAGAGTTGCTGTCTTGCACCTAGCCTTCACTGGAATTTCTGCCTTGGCAAACTTAGCATTTTTCACAATGAGCTTAGCCTTCCCTCATACTCCCAGATAGATTTCAGTGTATTTTTTCAACACTTTGTCATTCTTTTTTGGACCTTATCACATTGGATTGTAACTTAACTGATTACAAATTTGCTTCCCCTTGTAGATTATGAGCACTCTTTGCTTCCAGGATTCCAGATACACCTTCTCATTGTATCACCCTGTCTTCTTACTTAACAATTATTTCGACCTTCCATGCTTTATTCTGCATAGTTCCTTCTGACCTATCTTACAAGTCATTTTCTTCAACTGTGTCTAATCAGTAAACTTACCTACAGCATGAACAATAATTTCACGATAAGTGGAAGTTAGTAGTCATTTTGGAATTACTTTTTAATTTCATCTTTAGCAGACCTTATCTACAATTCTGAATTCCAGAGGATTTTTTTTATTGTTAACTTTGGTGACAGAACATATTTGGCAGCTAAATTGGGCCTTAACTGATATGAGGCTACTTGTAGACTTCATTTACTCCTTGTAATATGACTGTTTACATTCACTGTAGTGTGATGATGTAGGTGCTGTCCCAGACCCTATGGGAGTGTTATGTAATATGCATCTTTATTACCTTTCTAAAATCCTTTATTCACAACTCTGGGCCTTAGGCGTTTAAGACAAAGCATTGTAGACCTGTTTTTGTAAGATGCTATTAATTCTCCCGTCTACTCATTCAGCATTTACTAACTGCCTGCTGTATACCAGGCATTGTGATAGGCAGTGATAGTACAGAAAGAGAGCACTACTTTGTGTGGAAGAAGTAAGTGGAGGTAACCCTTATTTTTTCTGCTTTTTCTGCTGCTTTGCAGAATTGATGTGTCTTGCTGTGTGCTGTCTCATTGTTGACTGAGTATTTATTCTGTTCCCAGCCTGCCCATAAGGCAGCATTTCTCCAGGTGTTCTGGTGCTGCCCACTTGTTTCTTGCATTATTTTTCAGGAGCTGTGTGGCTCTACCTTGTCTTTTTCACTCATGTTCTTCCTGTGCCAACGTATCTCTTACCAGATGCTGTTGAGTGGGCCTTGCAAGTGATCCTGATGGTAAAGTAGTTCTGGAAGACCTGTGGATGTCTGTGGCAGAGAAACACTGGGAGATGACCTCTGAATCACAGGCTATTACTTGATAGTCTTTTGAAGAGATGTTGGCTTTCTTTTTGGCTGCACCACATGGCTTGTGAGACCCTAGTTCCCTGACCAGGGATCAAACCTGCACTCCCTGCATTGGTGGCACGGAGTCTTAACCACTGGATCATCAGGGAAGTCCTGAGATATTAACTCAGTTGATTTATCCTTTTTATCTCTCAGCTGATAAAGTGATGTACGGTCTTGAAAAAATATTAAACACTAGTCCCTCTCCTGCTATGTTATGATTCTTTGTTGCAAGGACAAAATCCCCAACTTAGTTGAAGCATAAGGCAGGGAAAGTGAAAGTCAGTTGTGTCCGACTCTGTGACCCCATGGACTATATAGTCCATGGAATTCTCCAGGCCAGAATACTGGATTGGGTAGCCTTTTCTTTCTCCAGGAGATCTTCCCAACCCAGGGATCAAACCCTGGTCTCCTTTATTGCAGTTGGATTCTTTACCAGCTGAGCCACAAGAGAAGCCCAAGAATACTGGAGTATTCCTGATCGGATCTTCCTGACCCAGGAATCGAACCGGGGTCTCCTGCATTGCAGGCGGATTCTTCACCAACTGAGCTATGAGGGAAGCCCATATGCAAGGAGTTGACCTAAAGGCACAGAACGTCTTGGTGAGCACAGTATAGATTTGCTTCTGGGCCCCACGAAGACCTGGAAAGCTCTCAGGATCTCTAAATGGTTCTTACTTCTTTGTGCATCAAAGCTTTATTCTTTCTCTATCTAGTGGCTTTCTATTACGCTTCCCATCTGCCCTGTAACTCCTGAGTTTACTTATAACAGATAGAAACTGACAGTTCTTTCTGAATGCCAACCAAATTCCTGTTTGAAAGAAATTAGTTTTGATCACCTGCATGGCTTCTGAGAACTTAGCTTTGTTGATCAGGATAAAGTGGCAGGTAGGGTCAATTTCCCGACATAGGGGACAGAATTTGGGGTTAAGGACCTGCAAAAAGGGGCTGGTAAGTCCCCTTGCTTTGGGTTGGAACCCCAAAGGGCTGCAAGCCTAGAAGGAAGGGTGAGAAGGAAGTAGATTGCATGAACTGTAGTTGAGTTAGAATCCTCATTAAGTTGAACTGCAGTAATCTCTGTTTGCCGGTGCTTCTAGCTCCTGGGAGATGCCATCAAAAATCCTCTCTGGAGAAAAACAACATCCTAGGTCTCAATTATTTCTACAAATGAGTTTTCAAATATAATGTCTGCAGACAGTTAAAAATAACCAGGCACAGGAAGAGACAACATGAATGACAATAACAAAAGCAATAGACAATAGGATAGACTCATGAGGACTCCAGATCTTAGAATTATCAGATAAACATTTTAAAAGAATTATGATTACTGTGTTCATTAAGATTTTTAAAAAACCTTTAATTCTTTGGAGAACTAGAAACCACCATATATATGGAGTAGAAACTACACATACACACACAGATAACTTGAAAAAGCAGACAGTTTAGAACAGAAAAATAGAATAACTAAATTAAGTCAAAGGATAGGTTTACCTGCAGATAGATGTAGCTGGAAAAAGTGACTTAGAAGATCAGTCAGAAGAAATTCAGAATAAAGCGTGGAAAGTAAGAGTACACTCTGAGGTGTGTGTGTTTGTGTGTACTCAGAAATGTCTGACTCTTTGTGACCCCATGGACTGTAGCCCAACCAGGGTCCTCTGCCCAAGGAACTTTCCAGGCAAGAATATTGGAGTGTGCTGCCATTTCCTATTCTATGGGATCTTCCCAACCCAGTGATCAAACCCGAGTGTCCTGCATCGGCAGGCAGATTCTTTACCAGTGAGCCACTTGAGAAGCCTGGGCACTGAGGTACATCATAGTAAAAGTACTAAAAATCAAAGTGTTCAAAGTAGCCAGACGTGAAAAAAAAAAAAAAGACTACATTCAAACAAGCAAGAACTAGACAGCTAACATTTCAACAAAAGCAACTGAAGAGAATGTGATGGAATTTTCAAAGTGCTGAAAGTTAGAACTCCATATCCAGTATTAATCTACAAAAATAATGGGGAAATTAAAAACATTTCCATACAAAAGCTGAGAAATTTCATCAATAAGACACACTAAAAGGAACTTAATTTATAAAGGTAATTTTTGGTTTTCTTGTTCATTTTGTTTTCTGTTTTTTTTTTTCAGGCAGAAGAAAGGGTAGAGAAGCAGGAAGAAATTAGGAAACATAAAAGATAAATATGAATATTGGCTTATTAAATAATACTGTCGGTGGAGTTTTAAATATACAGAGAGTTTTAAATATACAGTTTTAAATATACTTTAAATATAAAGTACACAGCATAATGGTATATAAGTCAGATTTGGGGATTTAAAATATCTTAAGGTCTTCCCTGGTGGCTCAGATGGTAAAGAATCCATCTGCAATGCGGGAGACCTGGGTCCGATGCCTACATTGGAAAGATCCTCTGGAGGAGGTCATGGCAACCCACTCTAGTATTCTTGCCTGGAGAATCCCCATAGACAAGAGGAGCCTAGCCGGGTACAGTCCATGGGGTCACAGAGAGTCGGACATGACCAAGAGACTAAGGACAAGGTCTTTACATTGGGAATAGAGTAAAAGTGGACTTTGATTTATCTTTAATCAAGGAGTGCATTGTAACTTAAGGATAACCTGTAAAAGAATAGTTAGAGTTTTAAACTAAGACGGAAAGAATGAAATAACAAAAAATGAACAAAAGTAAGTAGGAGGGAAAAAGACATCTGAAGTAGGTAGGACAAAGAAAATGTACATAGTAAGTTGTAGATTTAAACCCAAGATATCAGTAATTACATTACATATAAAGGGACTAATGCACTACTCATAAAACAAGGATCATCAAACAAAACCAAAATTGTTAGCTGTCAACAAAAGCCACATTTAAAGAAAGATGTATTGAAAATAAAAGAATAGGAAAGATAAACATGCAGATGTTAAAAGAAAGGTGGTATACTCGTGTTAATTTTTTGACATTGTATAAGGCAAAAAGTCTTACTAGAGATAAAGAGGGTCACTTCCAAATAAAAGATTCAATTCATGGAACGATAACAATTCTAAATATTAATGCACCTAATAACATAGTCTCAAAGTATATTAAAACAACATGGGAAAAAGATGAACAGCACTTCACAAGTGAGGGTATGGAAATGGCTTATAAGAGAAGGTAGGTATTCGGCACCATTAGTTATTGTGTCTGTGTGTGTGCTGAGTTATGTTCAAGTCTGCAACCCCGTGGACTGTATAGCTGGCCAGTCTCCTCTGAAAATACCATGGGATTTTCCAGGTAAGAAAACTGGAGCGGGTTGCCATTTCCTATTAGGGAAATACAAATTGAAACCACTACACACCTATCAGATTAAAAAGACTGACAGTGACAGGCTTGATGAGGATGTGGAACAACTAAAACTCATAATTGATGGAAGGAGTGAACAGATGTGCACTGTCTACTAAAGCTAAACATGCCAACCTTAGACTCAATTCCCTTAATTGGCATGTGCCCAAGAAAAATAAGTCCATGTGCTCACCGAAAGTCATGTTTACAAGGATGCTTACAGCAGGATTTTTTCACAATAGCCACAAAGTGGAGACAATTCAACTGTCAGTAGTAGAATGAATAAATTATGCTACACTTTTACAATGTAGTTTTACATAGCAAGCAAAAGAATGGATTACTGCTTTGTATTACAACATGAATGAAGCTCATAGACACTGTAGTAAGCAAAAGAGGCTAGACACAAAGGAATATATACTGTATGATTACATTTTTATGCTTTTCAAATCCAAATAAAAACTTTACCTTATCCCCCTCAGTCAGAATCGTAATGGAGAGAGGGGCAGCATATTGACTTAGAGGAGCATAAGGAAATGTTACAAGATCCTGGAAATGTTCTATATCTTGATTTGGATTATATGGATGTGTACACAAAAAATTCATTGAAAAAGAAAAAAAATTTTTATTGAAGTGGATATGGAAGGTTTATGTGCTTCATGTATACTTAAATAAAAGATACACAAAGCAAAAACGGACAGAACCACTTACAAGGAGGAATAAATCCACAATTATAACAAGATCCTTTATATACCTCTCTCAATAACTGAGAGAATAAACTTCCCAGATGGCGCTAGTGGTAAAGAATGCTCCTGCCATTGCAGAAGACGCATGAGACACAGGTCTGAGTCAGGAAGATCCCCTTGAGTAGGAAATGGCAACCTACTCCAGTATTGTTGCCAGGAAAATCCTGTAGACAAAGGAGCCTGGCAGGCTACAGTCCATGGAATCACAAAGAGTTGGACACAACTGAGCACACACACTTAAGTAGATTTTAGCAATCAGTAAGGATGTGGAATATTTGAACAACACAAACTTGACCTAATGGGACATATAAAATACTGCAGCTGACAAAGAACAGGCATGCTCTTCAAGCTCACGTTGAACATTTACAAATATGGCTACTTGTTGACCTGTGAAGCAAGTTTCAACAAATTTCAAAGGATTAAAATGATTTAGAGTATATTTGTAAGGCAATTAAGGTAAATATCCATTGAAATGACAATTATTGGGTTGGTCAAAAAGTTGGTTCAGGTTTTTCATACTATCTTACAGAAAAACCTGAATGAGCATTTGGGCTAACCCAATAGAATAGGCTGTGAAAGTGAAAGTGTTAATTGCTCAGTCTTGTCTGACTCTTTGCGACTCCATGGATTGTAGCTTCCCAGGCTCGTCTGTCCATAGAATTCTCCAGGCAAGAATACTGGAATGGGTAGTCATTCCAGGATTGAACCTGGGTCTTCATTTCCAAAATAAAAAAGAATACTCCATATGTTTAGAAATTAAGAAATATACTTCAAAATCACACAGTTGGGAATTAGAAAAATGATTCTTAAAAAGTGCTAGTAAGAATACATGCCAAAACTTATAAGATATAGCTAATGCAATGCTTGGAAGGAAATTTAAACCCTTAAATGCACATATTAGGAAAGAAGAAAGACTGAACATCAGTGGGCTGAGTAGCATCTCAAAAAGTTAGAAAATGAATTTAACCTCTTTACCACTTCTATACCTTTTCAACGCACATGACGTATTATAATTAACGAGTTTACTTGGTCTTGCTAGAAATGGTGATCTATGAGTTCTTTGAGTTCCAAGAGTCATGTCTTTTTATAAACCAAGTGTCTGTTGAAGTACCTTGCACATGGTTGATAATTGTTTTAACTGAATTCAGGTCATCCTTAGTGCCTTAGGGAGGTCAGAAACCTGGGGTCTCAAACTTACAAAATGGCAGACAGATAAAGTGATGAGTAAGGCTGTCAGGATGGGGAATGCAGCAAACAGCACATGCCCCATCTAAGGAGCGACTACTGAGTAATATTCCATTGTATGAACGTACCACATCTGCTTTATCCATTCCTCTGTCAATATTTAGGTTGCTTCTATGTCCTTGGGTATTATACATAGCGCTTCAAGGAGCATCCTTTCAAATTATGGTTTTCTCCAGATGTATGCCCAGGAGTGGGATTATTATACTCAGCCATAAAAGGAAATGAAATAATACCATTCTCAATGACGTAGATGGACCTAGTGCTTTTCATACAGAGTGAAGTAAGGGACTTCCCTGGTGGTCCAGTGGTTAAGACTCTGTGCTTCCACTGCAGAGGGCCTGGGTTTGATCCCTGGTCAGGGAACTAAGATCTTGCATGCTGCATGGCATGACCAAAAACAAACAACAAACAAAAAAAGAATGAAGTCAGAGAAAGAAAGGCAAATATTGTATAACATCATTTGTTTATATGTGGAATCTAGAAGAGCAGTGCGGATGAACTTATTTGCAAAGTGGAAACAGTGTCACAGATGTAGAAAAAAATCTTAAGTGTTACAAAGGAGGGAAGTGGAGGGTAGGATGAATTAGGAGATTGGGTTTGACATATAGCAGCGCTATGTATAAAATAGGTAACTAATAAGAACCTACGGTATAGCACAGGGAATTCAGTTCTCTATGATTCCTAAACAGAAAGGAAATCTTAAAAGAGATATGTGTATATGTATAACTGATTTGCTTACTGTACAGCAGAAGCTAATACAACACTATTAAACAACTATACTGCATTAAAAATTAATAAAAGAGAAACAACTACTGCAGTTTGGCCCCAGTTGATTATTGCTATGGGCAAATGCTTGCCTGGTATGTCTAGATCTCATCTGTTTTTAACAAGACAGAAATTCAGATTTTGCTGTGAAATCTCCATTTTTAAAGTGTTGGTAAATAATTAATTTTAAAAAGATGCAGTAAGTGCCAAATTAAACCACACAGCCAGTTTGCAACCTCTGTTTCATTTCATACCTTAAGAGGAAGGACTGTGTTTGATGTCTAAATATCCCAGCCAACAGACTCTTGGGCAGCCTCCTCCATCAAGCGTATTTCTGCGTGAAGGAAAGGGTCGTGACTGCTTCCTAATTGGATTTCTGGGTCATATCTGTAAAAGGTTTGTAGATTTTTTTAAAAAAAATCCTTCTTTGTAGTTGGCTGTTTACCCCAGCTGAATCAGACATGTGTTCCCAAAGTTTTTTTTCCTCCTTTTGTTGTAATATTCTTAATGATGCATTCTGACTTTTTCACTCTGTTTTCTACACATTTGTCACCACTTCTGCTTTTGGATCATCGTGCTGGAAAATCTGAGGCTTACATGGAAGATTGATTTTTAATGCCCCTTGCGTTGTTTTTCGGCTGTAACATTTGCATGCAATTATGACATTTTAAAAATAGGAGACCACGGGGTTTGAAAAAAAGAAACTTCTGGGCAGATGAGCAAATGGAAAGGCCGCCCTTTAATTTTGTTAACATCCCAATTACATCGTGGTAACCCTTGTGACGATTTCTGTCCCTTGTAACGCAACACCTGGTTTTTGTTCCGGGGAGAGGGACCAAGCCTGGCTGACTCAACCCTTGCTCACTCGCCAGACTTGGTTGGAAAGCTCATGTTTTCCACTGGCCAGCAGAGGGCACTGTTTCAAAGTTGTTAGAGGAAAATTATCTGTAGTCCACACTGCTGCTTTTTTGTTTGAGGGAGATTGTCTATTCAGAATTTTCTGTATTTTCCTAATGTTCTTTAAAAAAACATCAATTTTTAAAATGTATTGGGTTTAAAAGTGCTGATGGCTTGTGTGGACTTCTGTAGATTCTTTTGCTTATAGAGTGATAACATTTACTGAGCACCTAGGAGGTGCTCCGCACTCTACTCTCTTATCTTTTAATAGCCATCTGTCTTCTGGGGTAGCTGTGATGCTCACCTCAGAAGGGGAGGCTGAGATGAGGAGAAATTCAAGAAGATGGGATTCAGATGCAAGGAGCTCTTGTCTTCAAAACCAGACTCTTAATTTTCTTGGGATCTGTATTTTTTCTTCAAAGAAGGAATATTTTAGCAGCTCGAAGCACCAATCATCAAGAACGTATGAGAGAAGTGTATATTTTTGAAGCAAAGCCTCAGAAATAGTTTGCTGGTTTTCCTTGCAAATGTTCTTCAAGAAGCTAAACTTGGCTTCCTGGTCTTTGAAGATGGGCACTGTGATGCTCTGTCAGCCTTCGCTCCTTCTCCACAGGAAAAACAAATATTAGTAGTAGATTGTCTCCAAAAATGTCCCAAGCTTAAGGCTTATTTGGTGAGTAGTTTACCCAAAAGATTTCTAATTTCAATTTATAAGTCTAACGGAAAACTTCCTAACTTTGATGAGAAATAAGCTGTTTGTGAATGAAAAGATAAATCTGTTTTAATGGACTTTTATTTACTCATGTTTAAAAAAAACATTAATAAGTCATCTGGATTTTCCATAAAGCTGGAGAGTTATGAGGACAGCTGTGTTCATCACTAGATCATGAGTGGTCATTTTGACCTCCCCCCTTCCCCGCCCCTGTTCTCACTGAAGAGGTCACATGAGAACAGTAAGAAAAGGCTTTGGATCTTCTGGGCTGCTGAAAGGACATTTAGTTCTGGAGTCAGTCTTATAAACTGGCCCCACGTACTTCTGTCCATCATTCTTGTTGCAAAATTTTTAACGTTTTGTAGTTGCTGTTAACTATAATAATAATTATTATTACTATTAGAACAGAAAGCCATATTACCCTTAAAGATCTCCTTAGTTAACTAATAAGATGGAGCTGCTTATTTTTGTTGTGGGGAAATGTTTAACAAATTTCCACGTGGATGGCAGGTTGCTCAGAGTAGAAACACTAAGGCTCTAGTGGGGCATATAGACAATGATTATAAACAAACATCATGTGGTGGTGAGTATGCAGGGGGACAAGCAGACAGTAGACAGTGGGTGGGATTCTATTTTAGGTAGGGTGGAGAGGGGATGCCCTCTTGATAAAGTGATGTTTGGCCAGAGGTCTGAATGAGGTAAGAGAGATGATGTGTGGATGTCTTGGGGGAGAGTTCCTGCAAACTATGATCCTGGAGACCAGAGCGTGGCTGATAAGTTTAAGGACTAGCAAAGAGGGCCTGGGGGCAGGGTTCAGTGAGTGAGGGCAAGAGTAGGAGCTGAGGTCAGAGACAGAGGAGGGGACCAGATCACGTCAGGGCTGGTAGACAACAACAAGGACTTTGCTCATATTCTGTCTGAGTCAAGGGCAGCCACTGAAAAGTCCTGAGCAAAGGAGTAACATGGGGCCACTTGTGTTTGAGAAAAATTAAATATGGCTATTCTGAGGAAAACAGACTGAGGGGAGAGGGTGGCAGGTAAGAATGAACACAGGGAGACGAGTTAGGAGGCTACTGCTGTAAACCAGATGAAAGAGAATGCAGTTAAGCCCTGAACAATGAGTTCAAACTTGCACGGGTCCTTTTTAAAAATTTTTTTTTGCTATTTTAAAAAATTTATTGAAGTTGAGTAGATTCACAATGTTGTGTTAATTTCTGCTGTACAGTGAAGTGACTCAGTTATGCACCAATATATATCTTCTTTTTCATATTCTAACTTTGTGGAATTCTTGATGATGATCCTCTAGATGATGGTGACAACTCTGAGGAAGTGGATGGATGACCTTGCCTTTGAGAATATGGAGAGCTGGAGAGGGAGAAAGATCTCAGCCAGCATTTAAGGCTGAATAGAAGATAAAGAAATAAGAGGGGGCAGGAGTTGCCAGAGAGGCAGGAGGAAAACTAAGAGAGTGAGTGAATCTTCTTCCATGCAGATTGTTTTCAGTACATCTGTACTATAGTACCACATGATCAGTGGTTGGTCGAATTCGTGGATGTGGAACCACAGACGCAGAAAGTAGACTGTAAAGTGTGACGCAGAGCTCTCTGTGCACAGAGGGTGTGGGCCTCTGAGTCCCGTGTTGTTCAAGGGTCAACTGTAGTGATGGGCCCAGAGTGATAGCAGTGAAAGCAAAGAGAAACAGACAGGTCTAGGTCTATTATGAAGTAAGAGTTGATGAGAATTGCAGGTGGATGGTTGTGGAGTATGAAAGAAAGCAAGTCAGTAATACTAACTCCAAGGCTTTTGGCCTGAGCAGTTGGTAGACTGAAATTTCCATTTGCTGAGATGAGAGAGGAATGGATTGACAGTGAGGTAAGTAAGATGGGTCAGTTAAATTTCGCTGCATATAACTGAAAACCTCAAAATAATGGTGGTCTAAGTAACATACAAATTTACTCATTTATTTTTTTCACATAAAAGAAGATCCAGAAACAGGCTGTGTTGGGAAGACTTCCTGAGGTTATTGGGGATTTAGGCTCATTCTAGCTCTTTTCTTGGTTAGCCCCAAGGTGTGATCCTCATCCTCATGGTTTCAAATGGCTGCTAAAACTACAGCCATTACATCTGTATTCTAGGCAACAAGAAGGACGAAGAGAAGTAAGAATGTTGTATCCCCTCCCTTTCAAAGAGGCTTCCTAAATGTCCGCACATTTACCCTTGCATCTCATTGGCTGAAGCATAGTCTGTGTCTAGCTGTATCTGGCTGCAGCAGAGTCTGGGAAATGTCCTTTAGAGGTTGTGTGTAACTTCTTGATAAAACTGGGATTTTGTTACTGGGGCTCTGAATGAATTTTAATGTAGAGCGCCAGCAATCTCTTCTCCAGAGTTTGAAGTTTGATTTTGGAAGAAGCAAGTTTTAATCTGGCATCATCTAGCTATGTGACTTTGAGCTAAGATGTCATCACTAAACCTCTGTTTCAACTGTAAAATAAAAGAATTGGACTGAATGATTTTTAACTTCCCTTCTAACTGTAACTTTGCATGAGTCTTTGACTTTGTCACATAGTAAGGTAAGTATAGTTTTCACAAAGAGATAAGACTTAGAAGAAAATATTATGGTAAGAAGATGTCTATCAAATGTCTTAAAGTGATTTTTGTCATTGAAAGAGTCATTTAAAACTTATTCACAGCCACAGTTCCATTCTTCTATTTTTCAGAATGCTTTCTTCCTATAGATGATTTTAATACT
Source organism: Muntiacus reevesi (assembly GCF_963930625.1). Taxonomy (NCBI): domain Eukaryota; kingdom Metazoa; phylum Chordata; class Mammalia; order Artiodactyla; family Cervidae; genus Muntiacus; species Muntiacus reevesi. Next base: position 151,309,597 of record NC_089249.1, read on the forward strand.
AGCTCAAAAAGCATATGAATTGCATAATACTAGTGTGCACAGATGAACTTGATATTTACTTTAATAAATTAAATAAAAATATTTATTATAAAAATGTGAATAATCAACTATCTTGTTCCTTACTCCGTATATATATTTTTATTGTAGCCTCATTTGCCAGCTTTTTGACCTGTTCAGATAATTTAGTACATGTGTTCAAATTCACACACCACAGATCATCTCACATACATATAGAAAATCTGTGCCTTCAAGGGTGCTACAGTTTATAACTGGAAATAGGTATATAATAAAGGCTTCCCTCATAACTCAGTTGGTAAAGAATCCACCTGCAATGCTGGAGACCCTGGTTCGATTCCTGGGTTGGAAAGGTGCTCTAGAGAAGGGATAGGCCATCCACTCCAGTATTTTTGGGCTTCCCTTGTGGCTCAGCTGATAAAGAATCAGCCCGCAATGTGGGAGACCTGGGTTTGATCCCTGGGTTGGGAAGATCCCCTGGAGAAGGGAAAGGCTACCCACTCCAGTATTCTGGCCTGGAGAATAGTCCATGGGGTCGCAAAGAGACAAACATGACTGAGCAACTTTCACTTCACTTTCACTTTCATGTAATAAGGTGGGCTTCCCAGGTGGTGCTAGTGGTAGTACTCTGAAAGTGGCTTTGTGTGCTGGTGTTTGTCTGGGAGGGGAGGCAGGTTATGTGGATAAGGGGCCATTTGTGGTGAGCCTTGGGGATCTGAATGAATTTGGGTGGGAGTGGTCAGCCACAAAGGCATTCTGAATGAAAGGAAAATAAAGGTCAGGCAAAGAGAACGTTCCAGTTCAGTTGGAGATGAGGTACAGTGGCAGGATTAAAAGACCACTATATTAGCGTCAAGCAGTCCTAGGTCTGAACCCTGAATCTGCCACTTGCTAGTTGAAACCTTAGGCAAGTCACTTAACCTGTTTGGGTCTCATTTTCCTCATCTATAATAGGAACTATACCACTTTCTTCATAGGTTGTTATCAGCATTTAATTTATATACATAGTATGATCTACAGTAATTATCATAAAAGAAACTTCCATAAAGTACTCTGGTACTCTGCACTTCCATAAATAACAGGCCCCTTCTCCTCAATGGACAACCTGTACTGTCCCTCACAACTTTTCAAGCTGTCAGTTCTTATTGTCCATGAGCATCATTTGATGAACATTTTATATTGAATGATTCTGTTTCCCTATAAATACGGTGATGTGCTGAAAACCAACTTTTGGTGAAAAAGCGGTTACATCATAATGAAAGAGGAAAGGGTATAACTTAACAGCCTGTTAATTGTGGCATCTTTGCTTCCAGAAGCCACCCTTAAGGATGACGAATGCCTTGGGCCACCCGGTGAAAGAAAAGTGAAAGTTTGATGCTCAGATTCTTTGCGACCCCATGGACTGTAGCCAGCCAGACTTCTCTGTCTATGGAATTTTCCAGGCAAGAATACTAGAGTGGGTAGCCTTTCCCTTCTCCAGGGGATCTTCCCAACCCAGGGATCAAACCCAGGTCTCCCACATTGTGAGCTGATTCTTTATCAGCTGAGCCACAAGGGAAACCCAAAAATACTGGAGTGGGTAGCCATTGTATTCTCCAGGGCCACCCAGGGGAAGTTCCAAACTCTAAAACTGCTCTTCTTCCACTCAGTCTCTCCTTTCTCTTCACTCCCATTACCAGCCTTGTCAAATTTCCTTCCTCAATGCAGCTGCATTCCAGCCACCTTGCCCCATCTCCACCAACCCCTGGCTTGTCAGCATCTCTCCTTGGGATTGTCTCCTGACTTGTGTTACATTACCCACACTTGCTCCTTTCTCAATCCATTTCCACACAACAGCTAGAATATTTTCAGAACAGATCTGGTCATGTCAGTCTCCAACCTAAAGTCCTTCATTGATTTTGCATCCAGCCCTTGCCAGCATTTGATATGGTTTATTGTTTTATTTTTTAATTTTAATCATTCTAAAGATGTGTATTGGTATCTCAGTGTGCATATACTTTGAATTCCCTAGTTCTGAGCATTTTTTCATGACTTACTTTACATTGTCATGTTTTCTTTGGTGAAATATTTGTTCAAATCTTTTGCTCCTTTAGAAAATCTGGTTGTTTTCTTTTTATTAAGTTGTAAGAGGTAAGGACTGATGCTGAAGCTGAAACTCCAATACTTTGACTACTTCATGTGAAGAGTTGACTCATTGGAAAAGACCCTGATGCTGGGAGGGGTTGGGGGCAGGAGGAGAAGGGGACGACAGAGGATGAGATGGCTGAATGGCATCACTGACTCGATGGGCATGAGTTTGAGTAAACTGTGGGAGTTGGTGATGGACAGGGAGGCCTAGCATGCTGCGATTCATGGGGTCACAGAGTCGGACACGACTGAGCGACTGAACTGAACTGAACTGAACTGAAGAGGTCTTTATTCTGAGTACAAGTCATTTGTTGGATAAATAATTTGCAAATATTTTCTCCCAGTCTGTGACTTATCTTTTAATTCTCTTAATAGCCAATATCTGTTACAGAGTAAAAATTTTAAATATTTGATGAAATCCTATCTAATAAATTTTTATTTTATGGACTGTACTTTTGATATCATTATCTAATTACTTTATAATCTTAGATCACAAAGATTTTCTGTGTTTTTTTCTAGAAGTGATAGCTTTGCATTTTTTCCATTTGTGGTTAGTTTTTGCATAGTGTATGAAATATAGGTTGAGGTTTATTTTTTTACACATGTATGTGTAGCAGTTCTAGCACTATTTGTTAAAAGACTACTATTTCTCCAGTGAATTGCTTTTGTACCTTTGCAAAAGCATATGGCCATATGTGGATTCCACAGAATATGAGTATCCTGTCCCATTGACCTATGTATATAAATTTTTTTTGCCAGTATCACACTGTCTTGATTACTGTAGCTTTATAGTGAATTTTAGAATCAAATAGTGAGTCCTCAGACTTTGTTCTTCTTTTTCAATTTTTTTGGTTATTCTAGTTCCTTTCCAAATAAGTTTTAGAATCAGTTTGTTGATTTCTATTTAAAAATCCTGCTAGGATCTCGTTCAAGTAATGTTGAATCTACAGATTAAATTGGGAAGAGTTGACATCTTCACAATATTGAATCTTCCAAACCATGAACATAATATACCTCTTTATTTACTTATTTCTTTGACTTCTTTAATCAGTTTCATAGTTTTCAGCAGATTCTGCATGAATATTTGTTAGATTAATATCTAGGTATATAATTTCAGTGCTATTATAAACAATATTTTAAAATTTTCATTTCTAATTGTTTAATAAATGCCAGTGTTTACAAATACAATGGATTTTTATATATTAATCTTATATCCTGCAACCTCAATAAGCTCATTTATTAGTTCTAGGAGGAATTTGTTTTGGTAGATCCCATGGAATTTATGTAGATAATCAGGTTGCCTGCCAACAGTTTTAATCTTTCCTTTCCACCTGTATGCCTTTTTCTTTTTTATTTTTTTGTGTTTTTATATATTTATTTTTTTCTTGCCTTACTACACTTGTTAAGACTTCCAGTATGATGTTGAATAGGAATAGTGAAGATAAATATCTTTACTGTGTTCTTGATCTTAGGGGGAAAGCATTCAGTCTCTACCACTAAGTGTGATGTTGTGCTAAGTGCTAAGTCACTTCAGTCATGTCCAACTCTTTGTTACTCTGTGGACTGTAGCCCTCTAGGCTCCTCTGTCCTTGGGATTCTTCAGGCAAGAATACTGGAGTGGGTTGTCATGCTGTCCTCTAGGAGATTTTCCCAACCCAGGGATCAAACCCATGTCTCCTGCATTGACAGGTGGGTACCACTAGCACCACCTGGGAAGCCCTAAGTGTAATGTTAGCTATAGGTTTCGTTTTTGCTGATGCCCTTGTCCAGTTAAGAAAGTTTCTTTCTATTCCTAGTTTAAGTTGTTATTCTCTAATCATATATGAGTTTATATATAAAACATCACCTTTGGCCCTTTGTGACAATATGGAATATGGAATCCCAATATGGAAATATTGGGATTCTTCAGGTTTTTGTTTGTTTGTTCTATTTGGTTTTTAAAATAGCATTTTCGAGTTATAAGATGAATTCTAGGGATTCTAGGGACTTCCACGGTGGTCGATTGATTAAGAATCTGCCTTGTAATGCAGGGGACATGGGTTTGATCCCTGGTCGGGGAACTAAGATTCCACATGCCTCGGGGCAACTAAGCCCACGAACCACAACAAGACAAGCCACAAAACAAAGCCATTGCCAAAACTAGAAAAGCCCATGCACAATAACGAGAAGTCCATGTGCCACAATGAAGTGCCTGTACACTGCAGTCAAGACCCAGCACAGTCAAAATCAGGGGCTTCCCTTGTGGCTCAGCTGGTAAAGAATCCACCTGCAATGTGGGAGACCTGGGTTCGATCTCTAAGTTGGGAAGATCCCCTGGAGAAGGGAATGGCTACCCACTCCCATGTTCTTATATTCTGCCCTGGAGAATTCCATGGATTGTGTAGTCCATCGGGTTGCTAAGACTTTCACTTCACTTCACCGTCAAAATTAAAAACAAGAAAAAGGACGGATTCTAGAAATGGTAGCAGAAGTTGAGTATTTCATTAATCATCATCATTACCTCTCGTTTTCCAATTGACTTTATCTTTTTTCACCTTCTCATTTAGTTTCCACAGTAGCATTGGTGGGTCAGATACTGTTACCTTTGTTTGACAGGTGTAGTATTGAGGAATCAGGGATGATGACTTGCTTGTGTCCCTCAGCTTGATAACACCAGAGCCACAATCATTATAGAAGCCCTTCTATGGACTGCTCCTAATGAGAACCTTGAAATGCAGTGAAAAGTCCAGGCTTTGGATGCAGGCAGACAATCTTTTAATTTTAACTAAATTAAAAATTTGTATTGCAGTGAAATTCGTATAACATAAAAGTAGCCATTTAGAAGTGAACAGTTCAGTGACATTTAGTCCATTCACAATGCTGTGTGATCACCACCTCTACCTATTGCCAATGGTTTTCATCACCTTGAAAGAAAACCTGTACCCATTAAGCAGATACTACTCATTGGTCCCTCCCCTTAGCCTCTGTCAACCACTATTCTGCCTTCTGTCTCTATGAATTTACCTATTCTGGATATTTCATATAAGTGGACTCATACAATACAGGGCCTTTTGTGTCTGGCTTCTTTCACTTAGTATAATGATTTTGAGGTTTATCCACGCAGTAGTATGTGTTAGTATTTCATCCCTTATATATAAATATAATATTTTTTCCCCACAATTTGTTTATATGTTCATCAGTAGATGAACATTTGGCTTGTTTTCACAATAATTTTCTTTTGGGCATATACCTAGAAGTAGAATTGCTGGGTCATATAGTAATTTCTGTGTTTAATTTTTTGAGGAATTGTCAAACTGTTTTCCACAGTGGCTAACTTGTGAGTGCTCCACTTTCTCACGTCCTTGCCAATGCTTGTTATTTTCTGTTCTTTTTTTTTTTTAACTTTTAAAATTATAGTTATTCTAATAGATGCAAAGTGATATCTCATTGTGGTTTTGATTTGCATTTCCCTAATGACTACGGAGTACGTCAAAGCTGTATATTGTCACCCTGCTTATTTAACTTATATGCAGAGTACATCATGAGAAACGCTGAGCTGGAGGAAGCACAAGCTGAAATCAAGATTGCCAGGAGAAATATCAATAACCTCAGATACGCAGATGACACCATCCTTATGGTAGAAAGTGAAAAAGAACTAAAGAGCCTTTTGATGAAAGTGACAGAGGAGAGTGAAAAGTTGGCTTAAAGCTCAACACTCAGAAAACTAAGATCATGGCATCCGGTCCTATCACTTCATGGCAAATAGGTGGAGAAACAGTGGAAACAGTGGCTGACTTTATTTTTCTGGGCTCCAAAATCACTGCAGACAGTGATTGCAGTAATGAAATTAAAAGACGCTTACTCCTTGGAAGGAAAGTTATGACCAACCTAGATAGTGTATTAAAAAGCAGAGAAATTATTTTGTCAACAAAGGTCCGTCTAGTCAAGCCTATGATTTTTCCAGTGGTCATGCATGGATGTGAGAGTTGGACTATAAAGAAAGCTGAGTGCAGAAGAATTGATACTTTTGAATTGTGGTGTTGGAGAAGACTCTTGAGAGTCCTTGGGCTGTAAGGAGATCCAACCAGTTCATCTTAAAGGAGATCAGTCCTAGGTGTTCATTGCTAGGACTGATGTTGAAGCTGAAACTCCAATACTTTGGCCATCTGATGCGAAGAGCTGACTCATTTGAAAAGACCCTGATGCTGGGAGGGATTGGGGGCAAGAGGAGAAGGGGACAACAGAGGATGAGATGGTTGGATGGCATCACTGACTCGATGGACATGGGTTTGGGTGGACTCCAGGAGTTGATGGACAGGGAGGCCTGGCGTGCTGCGGTTCATGGGGTCGCAAAGAGTCGGACATGACTGAGCGACTGAACTGAACTGAATTATCACTTCCTTGGTTGCTCAGTGGTAAAGAATTCGCCTGCAATGCAGGAGACGCAGGTTTATTCCCTGTGTCGGTAAGTTCCCCTAGAGGAAAGTGAAAGTGAAAGTGAAGTCACTTAGTCATGTCTTAGTGGGACTCTTTGCTGTCCCATGGACTGTAACCTATCAGGCTCCTCCGGCCGTGGGATTTTCCAGGCAAGAATGCTGGAGTGGGTTGCCATTTCCTTCTCCAGGGGAGAAGGAAGATCTCCAGGGGATCTTCCTGACCCAGGGATCAAACCCCGGTCTCTTGCATTGCAGGCAGGTGCTTTACCATCTGAGCCACCAGGGAAAGGCATGGCATCCCGCTCCAGTATTCCTGCCTGAAGAATCACATGGTCACAGGAGCCTGACAGGCTACAGTCTATGGGGTTGCAAGGAGTCAGACACAACTGGAGTGGCTGAGTGCACACGCACGCAATGACTAACAATATTGAGCATCTTTTCATGTGTGTACTTGTTGGTCATCTATATAACTTCTTTGGAGAGACGTCTATTCAGCAAGTCCTTGGCCCATTTTTTGGACTGGGTTGTTTTTGTTGTTGAGTTGTAACAGTTCTTTACATATTCTGGATACTAGACTCTTATCAGTAGTATGACTTGCAAATATTTTTCTCCAATTCTAAAAGTTGTCTTTTGACTAGCTTCATAATATTCTTTGATACACAGAAGTTTTTAATTTTGATGAAGTCCAATTTATCTATTTTTTCTTTTGTTGTTTGTGTTTTTGGTTTAACACCTAAGAATCTACTGCCAAATCCAAGGTCACAAAGATTACGTCTATGTTTTCTTCGAAGTGTTTTATGGTTTTAGCTCTTATATTTAGGATGTTGATCTGTTTTAAGTCACTTTTGATATATGGTTTGAGTAGGAATCCAGCTTCATTCTTTGGCATGTAGATATCCAGTTGTGTAGCACCATTTGTTGAAGAGATTATTCTTTTCTCAATGAGTGGTCTTGGCATTCATGTACAAAATCATTGGCCGTAGATGTATGGGATGTGGATACTTCTGACTGTGAGAACTTTGGCAAGTCACTTAATTTTGAGTTTTTATTTTTCACCTATATAAGATGAAGAATATCCTCCTTTTCTCAGAGTCATCAGGATTAAATGGATTATATATGGAAACTGTCAGTCATAGTACCTGGCACACAGTAGTTTCCCCAGTAAATGTTGCTGCAAAAAATAGAGGCAGGGTAAGCAGTGCAACAGCTATCACCTCTATTCCTTATCCTTCCTCCTGTCTCCAGGACACAGGAGACCTAGACATAGAACTCTCTATTTTTGCTGAGTATATGCTTATATCCCCTGGATAAACATGCTGAGGGGGGAGGTCACAGTAGGGTGAAGGAACACTTAGCTAGAAATACAGGTAAGCAAAGAAAGTAGTTGTCATTCTTTAATAATTCAATCAACATGCTGACTTTGCCTGAATCTGTTTAAGGTTCTGGAGTTACAAAGGCAAAAGAGGTTTACAGAGCTCTCAGTCTAGAGGGAGAGACTGATGGGTTATTATAAAGCAGCATAACAAGTTCTGAGATAGAATGAAGCAGAGATTGCTGTGAGAATATGCAAGAAGAAAATAATTTTAGCTAGAGGATTCAAGGAAGTCTTCTGCAGAAAAGTGACACTTGACCTGAGTATTAAATGATTCACAGGAAGGAGTATGGAGGTGGACCAAAGGGAAAGTGTTAGGGTAGGAAGCACAGTATACAAAGCTATGAAGGCATGAACATATGTTCTGTGTTCTAGGAGATGTAAAATATTCTAAGGTGTTTGAAATATGGGAGAGAGCTAAGAGGTGCTGTGAGAAAATGGTTTGACTTTATTTAGATGGCCACTGGGAGCTGTTAATGAGGCTTAAACAGGGAAGTGACATGGTCAGATGTGTATTTTAGAGATTTACAGGGAGACCAGTATGTGGAAAATGAATGATTTGGAAGAAGATACTGCTAGAGGCAGGAAGAAGAGTTGGTAAGAGATGTATCAGTGAGGAAGGAGGATGGAGAGGAGGTGGGCTGTTAGTGTATTCATGGCAGATCAGATATGGGAGTGTGGGAGAGGAGGGAGGAACAAAGTCAGAGAAGAAAAAATGATGTTTGTTTTGGCAGATGGATACTGATGGAATTACCTAGTAGACAGTCTGTGTGTTGAGCAGGAACATTGGCCAGTGTAAAAAAGCATACATTGTTGCCTAGCCTGCAAAAGGGAGAAGTGAATTTTATTTGTTTTGCTCTTGACAATTAAAATATTAATAAATTTTATTTTCATACCAAAAGTATAAAGAAAAAAATTAAAATCTGTACTCCTACTACTCTTAAATAACCCCTGTTGAAAGGGAAAGAGGAGAATATATATTGTTAGAAAAAACGAACAGTTCAGAGAAGTGTAAAATGTAAAGTACAGGCTTCCCACCCCTCCCCACCACACCCCACCCCACCCCCCAGTCCTCTAGTCCCTTAACCACTGTTAACACTTTCTTGTGTTTCCTTCTAGGAAAAAAAACCAAGCATATACCCCCTGGATTCTGTATATCCCCAAAGAGGTCCTGCCACATACTACGTTTAAATGGTCTGTTCTATTGAGTAGATTGACCTCATTACTTTGCCAGACTTCACATCTGTCCTGGTGGGGTGGAGCTGTGAATTCACTGAGGGAAAGGCAGGATCTCCATGTCCCCAGCTCAGGCATGGAAACTGGATCAGCAGTAGGTGCTCAGCAAAGAATAACTAAATGAGTTGTTGCTGCATCTTGGAAATCTGAAGTCTTTGCCTGCAGTGCCAGTTGGTTAAGTGACTTCTTCAGCAAATATTTTCTGAGTTCTGACTAAGTGTGCAGTGTTCTGTGTGTGTGTCTGTGGTAAGGAGAGAAGGCAAAGGACTCAGTTCCTGGTTCCTGGCCTCACCAAAGGGCAGAACGGGAAAGGCCAGGAATCTTTTTCCAACCCTCCAGCTTTTTGAGGGAGAAACTGAGGTCCAGAATGAGATTCTGATTTACTAAAAGCCACATGGCCTATTGATGCCAAAGCTGGTCCTGGCACTTCAGAAGAGTGAGGGAATGGGGAAGGAGCATCTGGGGGTGCATTGGAGGGGTTGGTGAGCTACTCTGACTCTTTCTATCCCTTTCTCTCCTGCCATAAAAGTAGCAGAAATCCCCAACTCCAAATCCCTGGATAGAGGCAAAACCTTTGAGGTGCCCTATGCAGCCCATGGCCCTTGGGCTGTGCGTGATGGGCGGGACTGGCTGACATACTGTGTCTATGAGAGGCATCATGGCAGGCACAGGAGGAAGAGTGCTGGAGTGGGAGTTAGGAAGCCTGGATTCCAGAGCCAGTTCTGCCATACCCCACCATACTGCTATGGGCCAGTCACATCTTTTCTCCTCTGAATGTGGAGGTGGGCCTAACAAAATTTCCAAGGTCCTTCCTGCCATTATTGCTCTCTAATTGTAAGATGCTATATTTAATCAATGATAGGAAATAAGATTTTAGGATTCTGTAATTCTAATGACCTGGTTTTTTAAGAATTCAGGATGCTGCCTGAAGTCTCTTACACTGTGTAGAATCCTATGTTGTGAGACTTGACCTTGCTGTGTAGTAGGAAGGGGCTCCATAAACATTTTTAAATTTGAGACCAAGGCTAAAGAGACCAGACACCTTTCTTCAAAGAGTGAAGAGCCAGGCAGGGTTCATGAAGTGGGTCTAGATCACCAACAAACAATGAGAAGTGGGGCAGGCTGACATGAAATATAGACACCATCTCAGAGGCCTGGCTGGAGCCTCTGGTAACCTTAGAAAGACCTGACACGGGGAGTTAACCCCATTTTACCCAGGGGGAAACTGAGGTTTGGGGATGGGAACAGAGGCACTGCTTCCAGTTGCCCAGAGGTCTTGTTCTTCCTCTAGTGTTCTTTCTACACATTGGGCAGGACTTGCTGCAACACTGCTGTCTGTGAGGGAAGCTGGACTGCAGGGGAACCAGGTCCCAGGTCCTGAAGGAACTTAGAGCAGTGGACCCAATCACCCTCCTCCCAACCCCCATGGACTGTATGGACTGTAGCCCATCAGGCTCTTGTGTCTGTGGAATTCTCCAGCCCAGGATCTCCTAGGGGCTCGCTAAAAATCGAGGTTCAGGGACCCTGCTCCCAGACAGATTCACAGATTCACTTGGGGGGTATTTTCTAGTTGGGATCTGGTTATCTATTTTTGTGTATCCTTTAACTTTGGAAGGAGACACTCTAGTCTGGTTTCTTTTCGGTGAAAAACAACACAGAAACAGAAATTTAAGCAGTCTGAGAGCCCTGGGTTGGGGTCCCAACTTCGCTGCTGACCCACTGAGAAATCTGTGGGAGCAGATTGTATGTATTCTGCAAGAAAGCTTTGAAAGCACTTTTACTTCCACTGCCTCCACGTTAGCAGGCTTGGCGGGTCCCATTTGACCAGGAGAAAGCTGACGCTGGACGAGGGAAGAAGGGTCTTGTCTCAGCCTCTGGGAGAGGCGAAGAAGAGCCAGGTTGAGTCCGGCTCTCCTGATACCGAATGCCTCTCGCCCCCCTGGCCGGCCCAGCCCCGACTACCGAGCCCAGGCTCTGCAGCCCGCGGCGCCGCCCCGCGGGCCATCCCCGATCGGCAGCGGGCGGAGGGGGGCCCGGGCAGCACCCAGCGCCGCCGGCCGCCGCCTGTCAAACCCTCCAGCCTGCCTCGCGCGCGGCTGGCCCTGGCCCGCAGCCGCGGAGGCCCCGCCCTCGCGCCGCGATTGGCTTCGGCGGGGCGGCCGCAGCGAGTTAGTGGCTGGAGAGGCTGTCAGGCAGGCTGAGGCCCCGCCCCCACCCCGGGATGCCGCCCCGCTGGCCGCTGCGGCTGCGGGGGCTGCCGCGCCAGTGGAGGCGCGCCGAGCCGTGGGCCCCGCGAGCGAGCTGCAGCAGCCGCTGCGAGGTGAGTGGGGGCGAGGTGAGAGGGGGTGCGGCCCGCGGCCCGGGAAGGAGGAGGGCGCCCGGCCGACAGCCAAGTCTGGTGTCCCAGGAACGGTGAACTGGGGAGTTTGGGGATCGCGCGGGGAGCACGAGGGGAAAGGAGAGTTTGGGGCCCGGGTCCGTTTTCCAGGAGGGATGATGGAAGGCCCAAGGCTCTGTGGAGGGGCACCCAGCGCGCGCGCATGGTGAGCGTGAGACTGTTTAGCTACTAGTGTTGCTGAGAGTCTGAACTGGTGCATGAAGATAGAATGTATGGCACGTCTTGTTTCCGAGTGTGCACTTGCGGGGTGTGCTTGGTGTGCGTGGGAGCGGGCGTGCATGGGTTGTCGACTTTTTGCAGGTTTGCACGCGTGATCGGTTCGTTTTCTCCGCTGCGCGTGGGAGTGTGCGTCTCGGTGCGTGTAGGGGTTCACGTTGCGGGAGTGAGCACACACCCTCCGACTCCCATTTTCGCAGCTTGTGTGTGGTGGTATCTCAGAGGGTCTGCCCGCGGGCCTGCGGGTGAGTAGTCGGCTGTCCCTGCGCTCAGCCGGATCCCAGAGCGCCCACGAGGCGAGGTGTGCAGCCCGTGACCCATTCTGAGCAGTCTCCGCGGCTCTGCCAGTACCCTGCTCCGGGAATCTCTGCCGTCAGCTGCGTGTCCCACTGGGTGACGTGCACAGGCGCTCTCACTTCTCCAGGCCTCAGTTTCCCCGTTCGTCCAAAGAGGACTGGATGGGGGCAGATTGGGTAGCTGGGCCCTCCACGAGTCAGGGAAGGACACGCTAGATGTTCCTGCGCCCTGGAGGGGACTTTTTCCGCGGATCAGGTAGGTTTGTCACGTTAGGGTGAGTGTGGTGGCGCTGAGGAGGAATAAACGGAGGGATGGTGACCTGCTCAAACATCATCCCCTGGACAAGAAGGGGATAGCTCCGCTCATTCTGACGCGCCTGTGCTTTCTTCCCTCCGCAGAAGCCCGGCGCGACCCCCAGCGGTGCGCCCCGCCCCGGCGCCATGCACTGCGAAGTGGCGGAGGCGCACTCAGACAAGAGGCCGAAGGAGGCCCCCGGCGCTCCAGGACCCGGCCGGGGGCCCGCTGGCCTCGGCCCGCACATGGCCTTCAGGGTCACCGTGAGCGGCGGGGGCTGCGGGGATGGGGGTCCGCGTGACTTGCTGCCCCGGCCTCCCGCGCCACCGCGCGCCCACGACCTCCTTCGGCCCCGGAGTCCCCGAGACTACGGTCCGTCCAAGGCCTCCGCCGCTGCCGCCGGTAAGGGTGAGTATGGCCCCGCCGACGTGTTTGGCCACCGGCGTGGAGAGATTCGGGTCGTCTGATTCCACCGCAGGCCTTTGTAGGAATCTTCCCAAGCACTTGGTAGAACTTTCTCCAGAGTTCATCAGTTTTCTCGCGAGTTGTTTGGGATTCGCTTGTCATTCTGAAACGGTGACTGTCTAGGAAGCACCTAATTTAAACTCAGTAAACCTATGGCGGGGGGCGGGGGCATGTGTGTTTAGAAAGCTCAGATTACATAATTTTGCTTCTGTATGTTTCTGATAAAAGTTGTGTGAAATTTGTCAAAACCTTATTATAAATTAGGATGAGTAGCAATTCGAGTATGTCTGTCTCTGAACCTGCTAACAGCATACTTTGAAGTATTCCAGTCTTCCTCAGTAACAAAACCCAGAAGCCTTCAACCAGATCCCTTCCCTGTTGGGACCTCAGTTTCCCGATCTGTCAAGTAAGGAATTAATTGTACCAGATGATTTCTGGATTCCTGATGGAAAATTTTATGAATCTGTAGTCTAGCCTGAGTGAAGTCCTGACTTTAACAATGGCTGTTACATACTTGATGCTTCAGAGTCATAGTCTTTGGTCAAAAGTTAGTTTGTAATACCCTTCCTGTACCCAATGAGGCTGGTGGGTATAAGGTGCAGGCTCCAGTATAATTAATGGGTCAAAGTCAGTGATGAGGCTGGATTCTCATGAACACGTTCTTCTCATCACAGTTAATGATTATTGAGCCATTATTTATAAGTTTCACACTGACAGATAATTAACCAGAAATTGGAGAAATTGTTGAGGCACTATATCTTTCCCCTCATCTACTTTTTTCCACTGGGAAAAAAGCAAAGCTTTGGTTTTTCATTATTTCATTGTTTGGGACCTCTTGGTTCTATTTCTAGTTGATAATTCTTAAGGAAGACAAAAAGTTTGTTTTATGGCTCCGTAGGCATCATTACTTTAGCATCAATTGGCAACTTAGAAATGGTAGGGTGGCTTACTTTTAGGGATGAGAGCTCCTTTAGGGTAAAAAAAAACACCTCTCTAATTAAAAGACTGGTAAAGTGAAATAAACATACTTTTTGCTTTTTAATGAAAATACCTGGCTTTGTAGGAGAGCACTATTTCTTGTCTGTTGTTTTAAATTCAGTCTCTTCTCCAAGAGATAGAGGTCATTTTTAAAAGATATAGAGGGAAACGCTTTAACGTATTATTGTTGGAATACACATATGAGGTTCCCTTTTACTAGGAAGAGAGGAGGGCTGTGCAGCAAGACATGAGTAATATTTGCAGCCCCGAGCTCCCTCACTTGCTCCCCTCCTGTAGACAATCCTCCCTTAAATAGATACCCTCTTGCAACATTTTGTGTTTTTAAAAAAATAGCTGTCAACTGAAGATCTCAGTTCTCTGCAGACCTAATAAATTGCTCTCCCAAACATAGCCTTTGTTCCAAGCTCTGGTTAGAGACCTTTCATGTGGATGCATTTGTTGTGTACAACTTTCTGACGTCCAAAGTTGTGGTTAGAGACCTTTCATGTGTATGCATTAGTTGTGTACAATCTTCTGACGTCCATTCTCCTAAACCCCAATTATTTTTATCCGCATGCCCCCAGTGTCTAAAATATGAGATCTTTAAATCAGGATTGTGTTTGGAAAGGGCAGAGGGGGGTAAAAGAATGGGAGGAAGCACCTCTTTCTTTGTACCTTAAGATGGTTATACTGATTAAGCTTTTTGTAAGAGGCTTCTGTTTTCTTCACAGCCTCCAGTGAGGATGGTGGGGGTCAGATTTGTCATACCCTTTTGAAAGATGAGGAAACTGAGGCCTGCTGGGTAGGGGTCTCTGGCCAGCCCACAGGTTATGGACTTAGGCTTGAAGAGGCTTCCGACTTGGCTTCTGTCTTTCTAGGCGAATTTTTTCCCCTGTAGTCAAGTTGCACAGTGGCCTGAGAGAAAATCAGAGCTGGGCAACCTTCTCAAAGAGGCCATAAAAGAAACCTTCTTGCTGCCCCCATTCCTACCCAGATACTCCCTAGACCTCATAACCCTTTGAATATTTGGTGTCTAGCTCCAAGTCTCAGGCTTACTGGAAACAGAAGACAAGGATACCAACTGAAAAATATTTATTGACTGTGCTGGAAATTCTAAGACCTTGCCACCTAGGATCTGTGGGACTGTTATTTCCTTCTCTGAGCCTTAGTTTCCTCATTTGTAAATCTACCGTGAGACAGAAAGACGGAGGAGAGTACTAGTGATCTATGGTGTCAGAGGGCCACCTCAGTGCCTGGTTAATTTGGAGATGGCTCTTGTGATGTGTTTAACCTTCTCAACCGCTGGTTTTTCATTTGCACGAGAGGTAATAATGCTTCCTTTCCAAGGGAAAATGAAACAGTTGTAAGAATATAAACTGAAAAGGAAGAAGGGTTCACATTTATTAATTTGTGTAGGGCACCATTATGGTCAGCTGTATTTGAGACAAAGAGGGTGGGGCGAGAAGGGAGGAAGGTTTGATGTTTTTTAATTGTTGACTTTCACGACTTTTAACTGGTGTCCTAGCCAGAGGAAGCTGAGAGGAGCCAAGCTTCAGGTCTTTTGTGGCCAGTGCTGCCCGGTGACGGCAGAGACGACAGTATTGCTTGGTTTGGAATCAGGTTTCAGATGCTCTGCCTTCTTGTTTCTCGGACAGACCCTAAACTGAGGCGGGGCGTGAGCTCTCAAACCCGGCAGCTTATCCATAAATGTCAGGGTCCTCTGGATTTTCAGATCTGGAGTTAGGAGGCACTGGGGATTGTGCAACGTCATGGACTAACATTGTCATCATTTACAATAAGAATCGCAATCTGTTTATGGCAGAATCCCGTTTATCCAGATTCCAAACAGCTGAAAAGGCCAAATTACCAGATGCTGCGCTTTTTCTTTCTTTTTATTAAACACCCAACACTCTGCTTGTGGAAGTTCTGACAAGGAAAGAAGGTAAACATCTGGACTTTATGGCGGCGGTCAGCTTTGTGGCGCTGCCTCGGTGAAGCTCGTTCTCTGTGCACGGTGCTTTACAGTTTTTAGCGTGTGTCCTGCACACGTTCTTTCATCAGCCTTCACGCCAGCTGAGCTCTGCCTACCTTGTGGGCTGTTCCGAGGGGACAGATGTAAAAGCTCTTTGCAGTTTGTATCTGCAGGCAGATCCTGACTCTTACTACTGTGATTCCCATTTTATAGATGAAGACATTAAGGTTCAAGGATGTGCTTAAGGCTACAGACAGTAAGTGGCAGTTTCTAAGGCTTCCCATTCCACAACTCCTGCCTTCTATGTGTGTGTGTTGGTGGCCGAGAGCTGGCGTTCGTGACGGCTTCCCAAACGTTCCCAGAGAATTGAAACTATTTTTGCTGTTGGTATTTCTTCTGTCTTGAATCTTCGGAATTTGGTAACGAGTATCTGTGCCATCTTTAGAAAACTTCTTAGTTTACCAAATGATTCTGTTTGACCAGAATTGCTGCTGTCAGACCAAACCAGATAATGAGCTTACTATTTAATTCTCAGCAACTCACTGGACCCTTTTCACTGTGTCCTGAGACTGGACACATCCTAGCAAATAAAAAGGAGGCTGATGATCATGACAAATGTGACAAATGTTGTTTGTCAACAGCCATCATACTGTGGCTAAAAATTCCCAAAGTAGTCAATCTTATAACTGAAAGAAAAAGTATATGTATTTTTTCTTTAAAAATGAAAACAAAGAAGGAATGCAGTTGTAGGTTGTGTGCAGACGCATTAATGACTGGAGGTGGAGAGTAAGACATGACGGTTTTTGGTTGGCATTACCTCGTAGAGTTTCTTCATTTGAATCAGAAGCCACTGTGATGTTCTGGGGAGGTTTTGGAGAGGCCAGCGCATCCATAATAGAAAGGTATGAGTTATTTTGAAAGCATTTACCCCCTCCGGCTCTAGTGGGCAATTTGCTTGCATTTCATCCATTTTAAAGTGCTGGTCCTGTGATCCGGAAATAATCAGATCCAAATTTCTTCAGTGCTTGAGGTTTCAAATAAGGGGGAGAAAAACCTGCTGGCCAAATGTCAGGCTCAGTGAGACAAAGAGAAACATGTATGTGTGTGGGTACACAAATAAGATAGGAACATGTTGCGTCTACAGCCATAAGAATTATGTATCCGACAAATCTTTTATAGACATGTAGCGGAAATACAATTCCCAAAGATTCCCAAAGAATCTTGGGTGGCTAGAATTTCTCTTCCCTTTCTGCCTCCCAAGCTCTGTAGAAGCTGCTAAGACCTGGAGTGCAAAATGGAAAGGGAACCAGTGCATGAGATCGTAACTTACTTAGGGTTCCTTATTGCTGACTCGTTTACCTGTAGTACTCAGCTGGGCTGAGGTCTCAGGACTGTCTTAGCTGCGGAATTATATCGATAGGCTGTGTTGCTCCACCTCTGATTAAAAAACGTGTTTTTTTATATACCATGGTTTTCCTTCACACATCTCCTCCTTCAGAAAAAAACCAAAACTCACCCTATCTTTAAGTTCTTCATCTCCCTGCGTTACAGTTGCGTGAGAAGCTAAGTGAGCCAGCACACTTATTTTTACAGTGCGTTAAAATCCCATTACAGGCATAAGTGCACAATGAATCATTTTAAAAAAATATATTCTTATGTTCTTTGTTCTGAATGTTGCATAATTATCATCATTTTCTTCGGTTTTATTTTGTGGAGTTTGGCAAGCATCCTAGAAAAGGGGAGAAGCTAAAGTTTGGAATGGGGTTTTCCATCCTTTTTTGGATAGGAATAGGAAAAAAAACCAAACAAATAAATACCAACTTTATTTGTAAATGGACCAGTCACTAACTGGGACTTTTGCATAGGGAAGATAATTTCCCTTCTTTCAATTTTCCTAGAAAATAATTCTATGTTTTGAGGCTGACACGGTGGTACTTCAACAACTTCACCTTTTATCTATGATTATATTCAAAGTTAAATTAGAATGTGTGGCTTGCTTATTTTTTTCCTAATACAGATTTTAGTTGCAGTTAATTTGGACCTGGAGACTTGTGTTGTTTCTTCTGGTAGGGGGTAGTTTATTTCTGTGTTTAAAGAAACAAAGACATTGAGTTCAAGGGGGAGAAGAAATGAAACAAATTCTGCCCTGGGCTTTGAAAAATTCAACGGCAACATGCAGAAAGCCCAGCTGTGATACCAGGGCCAGGAAAAAAGAGCAAACTCCTGAAATATTTGTGCTGCTCGCCTTCCCTGTGCTAATGAGTCTAGCAGTTTAAAAACGGACTTCTTGTTTATCAACAGCCACTGCCCGACTTAATAGTTTACAATGAAAAAAAAAAAATGCTTTCAGCATTAGAAGCAAAGTCCGGGACTGATAGCTGAGTTACTGAATTAAGGGAAGCAGAAAAGAAGGGAGGGGGGAGGTAAGTTTTGTGGCTGCCTTGGTGTCCTAAAGCCTTATGAGAAACTGAAAGAAAACAGAGCCCTGGGGTGGGATGGGGTGGAAGAAATGCAACCCTGACCAGTGGTCTTTTAGTTTAAAGTCACTTGAAGCATCTGTTTTCTTCTTTTCTCCGTCGTCCCCTTTACTCTAAAGGGTTATTCCTTCAGAAGGTTTCCGGTGGGTCGAGGCGGATTGTGTTAGCATTACGAGCTGTGTTTTTAAAGTCAGCATTTGAGTCAGACGCACTGAGAGGAGCCTTCAGTCCGTTCACTGAATAATGCATTTCCTGTATGGCCTGAATTTTTTTGGTGGTTATGGTTGGCCCTGTCTGGAGCAAACACATGCACCATTGTACAGACTCAATGCATGTGGGCCCAGCCCTTGGCTCTGAGCCTCGGTTTCCCCATCTGTGAAATGGGAAGCACTTGGTTGGGATGACCTATAGTCCCTTCCTGGTCCGTTGCTCCAGGATTCCACATGAACTTGGCTGGGGCAGTTGGGAAGGATATAGAGTACAGAAAAAGGTCTGGTTCTCGACTTGACCTCTTGGAACTCTTGATTCCTGAAGCTGACTACAGAAGGAACTGGAAGAGGAAGAGATGTCAATTAACCTTTACTGAGCACCTACTCTGTGCCAGGTCTAGCAGTTCGTAGCTGTCATTGCATTTAATAGAGCCCAATAACCCTATGAGAAAAGGAGGCATTATTCTGAATTTACAGATCAGGGAAATGAGGCTTGGAAAAGTTGAGCAATTTGTCTAAACAGTGAGCTCCATATTTAATTTGCAGTGACTCACTGTACAGAAAGTAGGTGGTAGAGCCTGGGATTTGAACCCAGCTCTATCTGACAGCAAAGCCGGTGCTTTCCTCCTAAAGCAGGGGTCCTCAACCTCCGGGATCTAACACCTGATGATCTGAGGTGGAGCTGATGTAATAATAATAGAAATAATGTGCACAATAATGTAATGCGCTTGAATCGTTGCCAAACCACCCGCACTACTCCCGGCCCATGGAAAAATCATCTTCTACAAGACAGGTCCCTCATGCCAAAAAGGTTGGGGACCGCTCCTCTAGAGCACAGAGCTCTCAACTACAGCTTTTAAAACCCACGCAGCGGCTAAGAGTCATGGTGGCTCTAGCATGTGTCTCCGAACCCTGGGGGACAGCAGTGGAAGGCCACAGTCAGGACCAGACAACCAGTCCCTCGGGCAGACTGCGGTCTCAGCTCACAGGCTGAGGTGTGACTTTTTTTCTTTTTTTTGAGGTGTGACTTAAGGGGAGACTCTGCCTTCACTGGGTCTCTCCCCACTACTCTCTGCTGCAGAAATGGGGGGAGGACAGTGGTTCCCAGTTGTGACATGGGGGTCCTCAGGCAAGGAGCCTGAGACTGGAGGGCCCCTGGAAGCAGACCCCTCTGAGAAGCAGCGTACACACACCCCACTGGTTACTGCAGGTTCACGTCCCATTTGAGCCTGTCATACAGTGGGAGCTCTGTTGCCCAAGCCCTGGCTGCGATCTCCCTTCTGCTGGTCATGAAGACTTCTGTTCAAAGAGAATTCCTCATGATCCCACTACACTTGGTGTGTAGAATGCATGCTTCACTGGGCATGATGGCTGGAGATCTATTAACTAATTATTTCTTATTAAACGCCTGGTGGGATGAAGAAAGGCTTGCGGGGGAGAGCAGGCCAGGTATCAGAGTGAACTAGAGTTTGTGGGAAATGGGTCTTTGGTGTCAAATGATGAATGAGTCAAATGCCCCTCTCTGGAAGGAAGAGGTCCCACTGCTGGCTTGGGTCTGTGGCCTTGCACGGGGATGTGTGTGTGTTTGTGAGAATGTATGTGAACGTGGACATTCTCAAGGGGTCATATTTTTTCTGAAGTGGAAATTGTAGGAGGCTTTAGGCTTGCCCAAAGCTCCTTTGCCTTTAGATGTTGACCCTGGGTCTGAAAGTGAGAGCCGGAAGAGGTGTCAAGGATGGCCTGGTTGCCTTGTGGCCCAGCCTCTTCTTATTTATGTCTTTTTTAGCAACTGGATTACTTTTTTAGATGTTGTTGCTTTTGTTTTTAAGTAACAGGTTTGATGGCAAAGCTTTGGCAAGAAACCAGGGAGTATTATAAACTCGGCTTTAAAAACACAGATCCCATTTGCTGTTTTAAGCTCTCCGGAGGGCTGGAGATTGGGTTTATTTTGGAACGTTGTTGGACTATATGAATTACTTCTCTGAGGCTTGGGTATTTAATACCTAATAGAAGTTTGTATAAGAGTTGATGATGTATTTTGCCGACTTTCCAACCCTGTAAATAAATTACACGTGCCGGCAGAGGCTGCCAGGATCCACTGTGTCAATTGAAGCTTAATTTTTATCCCAAACCACTTAATACTTTTGTCCTAGCGAGTAGAGAAAGTTCCCAGGGTTTTGCCCAGCAGCGGGCCCATTCCAAGACATAGACGGCTACACCAGCCTGTGAATAGGGCTCTGTGGATTCACCGATCTTGACACAGTTTTCAGTGGTTAAGTAGCTTCAGCCCTCTCAAGTCCAACCCTCCAGGCAGAGAATGATAATATAATTTTAAGTGTATCGTAAAAATGAAACCCAATCGCTTCCACTCCCCAAACCTGTCTCGCTCCCCTTCTCTCTGGAGAAAACGGCCGTAATTGTGTGTTTAATCTCAAGACCGCCCGTGCATTTTATCTTATTTGAGTGCAAAGCCCAGGTAATAACGTTGGCATTTCCAACGCGAAACAAAATAGGGTTTCTAATTTGGAGACACTATTAAATATTTCATGCTTCAACCAAACTCAATTCTTTTTTCCTATAATAAGTTTAAATATTAATTCTCTGGAATGTCAGATGCCTAAAGCTAGGCATTTAGTGATCTACAGTTTCAAGTATCTCGAAGAAGGTTTATGAAACAGGATATTTCACTGGGAGGGATGAGTAGTGTGTTTCAGAGATATCTGAATTCAAGGCAGCGTCTTCTGATTTACTTTTTAAAGGGAAAAGGTCATAAAATAAGTTGCTTTATGTGCTGAAGGATTAAGTGGCTTAGGCTGAAATAACAGCGGAGACTTTACTGTTTTTCCCCTGTTATATTTTAGCAATGCTTTTTGGGGGGAGGGGGTGGGTCATTTTCCCGCCTGCTTGTCTCCTCCCCCTCCCAACCAGATGGCTTTAATTCTAACCAAATCCCACGCTGAGGCCAAATGATTGATCAAACAGTCATTTGTACTTACGTAGCTCTCTTTGTGAGAATGTCTCTGCATTAGAGCTTTGGCTGGGCTCGGCTCATCTTCGGGACTTCAGATGGTTGATTTCCAGCCTGGAGAGGTGGAGGTATAGGCACGGGTGGAGGGCAAAATTCCCAGACCTTCAATCCCCAAAGAGTTCCCCGCTTTAAGTCTTCTTGTTACTTCCCACCCCTGACAGCAGGGTATCCCAAGTTTTCTAAACATAAGGACAAAAATCTCTCCCCTGTGATAGCTGTTATATTTTTTATCTACTGATGGAGAAGATACCTGGAGGTTACTAGTTTTAAGGGCCATTTTAAAGAGATTTGTATTTTATCAATCACTCACATATCTGCAGTGATATCGGTTTGTTCCAGAGATAGTCTTTGGCACATGCTTTCAAGCTCTCCCCTGAAATTATATCTTGGCTTGTAGATTAGCAGCTAGTTGACTGAGGGAAAAATCTGAGCACCTTGGTCTGGCGTTCAAAGCCTTCTGGCCAATCCAGTTCCATCTCTTCCTTTTTTTTTTTTTTTTTAAAGGAAATGAATTTATTTATTTTTAAATTAACTAATTTGGCTGCATTGTGTCTTCGTTGCTTCATTGCAGCAGTGGAATCTTTTGTTGTGGTGCACAGACTCTCTAGCTGTGGTCCGTGAGCGCAGCAGTTGTAATGCTCATGCTTAGTTGCTCTGAGGCATGTGGGACCTTAGGTCCCCGACCAGGGATTGAACTTGCATCCCTTGCATTGGAAGGCGGTTTCTTAATCACCAGACCACCAGGAAAGTTTACCTTCTCCTCCTAATGTCTTATTTGCTTGTCCTTCAGCGATATCTGACTTTTCCTTATGCAGCTTCGAACCTGGAATTTTCTCTTTACGTGTCTTTCTGTCCTTACACACTGTAAGCTTATTTTTATTCATTTGTGTGCCTCTTTAAATCATTGTTAGAACATAAAATAGTTAATATTCAAATATCTATCTTTGTAGCCCTATGTCTAGTACCTTGTCTTGCAAAATATGTATCTGAGGATATAGGGTGCTGGTTTATGGCTATAATGTGGAAACAGACCACTAGGTTTGAACTCTGGTTCTAGGTACCAACTTGGGGATCTTGGGCAAGTTATTAAGCTCTTTGGGCCTCAATATTCTTATCTGTAAAGCAGGAATAGTAGTTGTAATGGTCTCAAAAGATTTTTATACTTGTATAAGTGCTTAAATACAGAGACTGGCACATGGTCAGATGCTCAATTAATGTTGGAATTATTATTGTTATTGCTGTTATGCAAACGTTTGATAAACAAAATCTCCTGGAAGGGCCTTCCTTCCCTTCCTTTTCACTGGTCTGACTCCTACTTAATCTTAAGATCCAGCTCAGATGCCACCTCTTTCTGGAAGCCTTTCTGTTCTCCCACAGCCTGGTGATGCTAGGCCTCTGGCACCCACAACCCTTATCCTTCCTTCATCTGTAGCACAAGACATGTCCTGTGGCAATTTTCCATTTACTTACTGTGTCCTTGAGGACAGGGCAGAGTCTCATTATTCCTGCACCCCTGTGTCTAGCACAGGGCCCAGATCAAAGTGGGTATCAAGGAAGTTTGGGAATGGAGTCCAGCCCAGTCTCTGCCCTCAAGGAGCTTGTCATCGTGAAAGGAGAAGTTTGATGTCTGTTTTTCTTACAAGGTTGAATATATAGTAAGCGCTCAGCACATGCAAGACTCCAGTAGGTGTGCAAGGAGTTCTCACATGCAGAAACAGCCCTGTTTTCTTTCCACACTGTCTTGGGGCTTTTCACCATGAGGTCTGCCCCGCTCATCTGGGTCACATTCGTTGGGCAAGTCGTCTCCTCTGCCTGGGCCTGCCTTTCTTTTCCTTTCTGGGAGGAGTTGGCTTCCATAATCACAGACCCTTCTAGGCTGTGGCCAGGCGGAGTGGTGTCAGGTGGAGGAGCAAGGGCCAAATGCTGTCCTGGAGTGACTGGCCTGGATTGTAGGCACTCTCTGCCACACATCTGCCTTCCCTTCTAGGCAGAGTCTCAGGTGCTTTCAAGAGTGTCTCATCCTGTGGTTTAAAGAGCAGTTATTGGTGGTTGCAACACATCTGACCCAGATTTCTCTAAGATGAAGAAGAGCCTTGGAAATGAGAACCAGGAGCCAGCTCTCAGTTACCCTGCTGGGGTGGAGATGGCTGTATATACCCTGATCCCCACGCCAGAACAGGCTTAGACGGACCCCAGGGATTGTGTTGGCTTTCTGGCTCCTCTCTGGATACTGTCGTGGTTTGAGCTTGTAAACCGTAGAGCTCTGCCCAAATCGTTATTATTCATTTCATCCCCCTATGAACAGATAGGAAGACTAAGGTTCAGAGAAGTCATATGACTTATGCAAAGGTGGTCACATGGGTTTTGGAGTCAGAACTGAGTTCAGACCCCAACTATACCATTTGCTGGATCTTGGGCAAGTTCACTGGACTCTGAACCTCCATTTTCTTCATTTGTAAAATGGAGATAAAGTCTATCTCATAGAGTTGATGAGGGGATTAAGGTGAGGATTAAGTGAGGAGTCTGTAGAGCGCCTGGCTCAGGGGCAGGCACATAGTAGGTATGTGACAAAGGTGAGCTGTTATTACTGCTCTTACTGAGTGGCAGAGCTGGGTCTAGGTCCCCAAGCCTGAATTGGTCTGATGGTGTTTCTCCTCTATATCGCAGTATCCCACCCCTTTATTTTGGTGTTTTGTTCTTTTTTTAAAATATTTTATTCATTTACTTATTTGGCTGTGCTGGGTCTTAATTGCAGGATCTAGTTCTCTGACCAGGAATTGAAACCAGGCCCCCTGCATTGGGAGCTCAGAGTCTTAGCCTAACCACTAGACTGCCAAGGAAGTCCTGATTTTGTTCTTTCTTTTTATTTATTTATTTGGAAAAATTAAAGAACAAGGACTTCAGGGTTTCAGAGACTGAGGTCCTCATCTCAGTGCTGGAGGACACAGATCTGACTTGCTGGCATCCTGACTTCACTTAGGGTTGGAGGAAGGTTAGAAACTGTCCACCTCCCTTGCCCAGGTGGGCATGGGCTGCATCAGCACAATTATCTGACAAGTCCCAGTCCTGGGGTCAGTCCAGGACATTCATTCAAGCTGCAGTGACTCTGGTGTCTGGCAAGAGTGGGTGTTTCTGGGGTGGGTCAGGAGGTACAGACCTCCCTCCACCTGTCCCTGGTTAGTTGGGTTGGGAGTTGCCTTCAAACTCTAATATCCAGCTGAATTCCCTTGCTTCTGCCTCCTACACTTAAGAAGGTGCTCCTTTTCTCCTCCCACATCCCCACACCAGTGGGGCTCTTCAGCCCTGAGGAGGCTTCAATTTGTTGGGCCCTGCTTGAGCAGATATTCTGCGAAGCCACTTACTCCTTGTGGGTTATCATCACTCTCATTTTACAGATGAGAAAAACTAAAGCTGAACAACCTGCCCCAAATTCTAGAGTTGTTGGATGGTAGCTACAGGCCTGACTCTAAGACCCTGACCTTTCTCACACCTTGCCTCCTCTCTGGACCTTCCTCCAGGTCCTCTAAACTCGAATGCCTTGGGTCCAATCTTCCCCATTCATCACGGTTGAGAAACTGCCTCCTCCAGCCAGAATTAGTGTTTCTCTCCTTCATCTTCTGCTCCCCTTTGTCACTTTTCTCCCATTGAATAGTCAGCTTTTATGGATGCTTCCTCCCCAATGAGACTGTGAGCTCTGTGAAGCAGGGTCTGTAATAACTGCATCTCCGACTTGCAGGAGAAGAGTAGACCAGAGAAGAGAATGAATGCAGGTCCCCAGAGGAATTAATCTGTCCTTCTGCAGTCAACATGTGGCTTCCTGGGCAATTCCCCAAGCAGATTTTCAGGACAGCAACCTAGAGTGACTCTGTATGTCTGAGCCTTGGACAGTGATCTCTGCCTGACCAGTTGTCAGGAGCACAGGGGATGAAGTATTGGCTTCATCCAGGTGGCTTGGTGGCAAAGAATCTGCCTGCCAGTGCAGGAGATGGAGGAGACTTGGGTTCGATCCCTGGGTTGGGAAGATCCCCTGGAGGAGGGCATGGCAACCCTCTCCAGCATTCTTGCTTGGAGAATCCCATGGACAGAGGACCCTGGCGGGCTACAGTCCATGGGGTCACAAGGAGTCAGTTACAACTGAGTGACTGAGCACCCACACACGTGAGAAAGTATCCTGAAAACAGATGGGCTGTATCTGGGTTTGGTTGTTGCTTTGTCTCTTCCTCAGTATATTGAATGGCTACTATGTCCCAGGTGTTCAGTTGGGCCCTGGGACACCATCATTGTCTAACACAGAGAGCCCTTACCTGCAATGAGCTCGAAGTCAGCAGGGCAAGACGGCAGTGTGTGCAGGTTCCCTCCCAGCCTGGGCAGGTCTCCAGTCCTCATCTGTGTGACTTCACCACCTCATCACCTGGCTCACTGTCCTCAGCAGACTTCTGAGCTCCAGACAGTCTGAGACCTGCGGCCTCAGATGATCTCACAGAACCTTGGTTTGCCAGCTTATAAGATGGAAATATTTGCCTTGCAAGGCTAGTGTGAGAATCTGAGGACAGGCGGGAACACGGTGTGCAGAGCAGCCTTCTGCAGGACGCTGGGGGTGGAGCCACACGGGTTACCCAGTCCTGGGGTTGGGGATGCCTTTGTTAGCTCTTTTCCTGCACCTGTTGCTAGTCCCTGCTTGCATAAGCTTTTGTCTTGGAGGGAATACCCTCTCTTCTTCTCTTTGGCGATAAAAAAGGCCAGAGTTTACCTTTTACAACCCCTTCAGAGTCTCTCCTCTCCCAGACCCACACCCTTCCCTTCTCACTCATCCCAGTCTTTTATTCTCTCCATGACTCTGGCTGCTTTGTACCCAGAATACAGCAGAGCTGTTGCCCAGGGAGCTATGGAGACAAGTAGGTTCCCACTGTGTGATATCAGCCAGGTAGGTGCAGGCTTGGGGGCGGTTGGGGACCTTCCTTCTCTTCCCCCTCATTTTCAGTATTCTGCCATGATCATCTTTTGAGTGCTACAAGATGTTGGGTCATCTCTCTTTTTCAAAATGGATCATCTCTGTAATCTTATAATTATCCAGCGATGTAAGCATTCTTATGGAGGAATTTATGACTATTTAAGTTAATTTACAATTAAATAAATGCGACTACTGGCAACATTTCAGTGCTCAGTGGCTTTCACTACCCATGTGGCTAGTGGCTCCATGTGTGCGTGCTGCATGCTTAGTCGTGTCTGACTGCTGTGACCCCGTGGACTGTAGCCTACCAGGCTCCTCTGTCCATGGACTTCTCCAGGCAAGAATACTAGAGTGGGTTACCATGCCCTCCCCCAGGGCATCTTCCCCACCCAGGAATCAAACCCGCGTCTCTTGTGTCTCCTGCATTGGCAGGCAGGTTCTTTACCACTATTGCCACCTGGGAAGCCCAGTGGCTACCATATTGGACAGCGAATATAGAACATTTCCATCACCAGAGAAAGTTCGGTTGGACAGTGCTAATCTAGAGTATCATTCTTTAATTTATCCATCTGTTCAGCAAACATTTCCTAGAACCCTATCATATGCTCGGCTCTCTGTTAGACTCTGGAGAAGTGGATATAACCCAAGCTCGGCATCAGCTTTCAGAGCATCCAGTCAAGAGGACAGGCAGATGAACATAACAGCTTGGAGGTGGGACCGGCATGTTGGTTACCAGTCCTGGCTCCTACTGGGGATGCAGACGTGAGTCCTAGGGTCTGCCGGCTCTCAGAGAGCTAGCACTGACAAGAGAGAGATCAGAGCAATCTTCCTGGAAAAGTAGCGTTTGAATGGCCCGGCTGTAGTGGGTGTGTTCTGCTGATTCCCCAGGAAGCAGTCCAGAGAGGGCAGATGGTTCATGCAAGTACACCTCTGAAGCTGGAATCATGCACATGGCCCCCTGATGACACCTTGCATAGATGTTTAGATAGGAATCACTCCTGTTGTTGCTGTTGTTCAGTCGGCCAGTTGGGTCCGACTCTTTTCAACCCCATGGACTGCAGCACCCCAGGCCTTTCTGTCTCTCACCATCTCCTGAAGTTGGCCCAATTTTATGTCCGTTGCATCGGTGATGCCATCCAGCCATCTCATCCTCTGATGACCGGTCCCTTCTGCTTCTGTCCTCGATCTTTCCCAGCATCAGGGACTTTTTCAATGAGTCAGCTGTTTGCAACAGATGACCAATATACTGGTTTCAGCTTCAGCATCAGTCCTCCCAGTGAGTGTTCAGGATTGATTTCCCTTAAGATTGACTGGTTTGTTTGCCTTGCTGTCCAAGGGACTCTCAGGAGTCTTCTCCAGCACTACAGTTCTACAGCATCAATTCCTTGGCATTCTGCCTTTTTTTTTTTTTTTTTTTTTTTTACAGTCCAGCTCTCCTTGACTTCCAGCCAATTACTTGATCTTACTCCTCATCCTTCTTTGGGAAGTGGTGGAAGTGGTAAAGATACAGATATAGCTTTAAAGATACCTTTTAAAGGTAACAATAATTTTTATTTTTCTCACTTATGTCAGAAGTATATACTTATTGTAGAAAATTTGGAAATTATAAGATGCATGTATACATGCTCAGTCACTTAGTTGGATCTGATTCTTTGTGATCCCATGGACTGTAGCTTGCCAGGCTCCTCTGTCCGTGGGATTTCCCAGCAAGAATACTGGAGTGGGTTGCCGTTGCCTACACCAGGGGATCTTCCCCCTTCCAGGGATTGAACCCCAGTCTCCTGTGTCTCCTGCATTGGCAGGTAGATTCTTTACCACTGGACCACCATAAAAAACATTATTTCATTTTTTAAAGATTTTTTTTATGTGGACCATTTAAAAATCTTTATTGAATTCGGTAGAATATTGCTTCCCTTTTATGTTTTGTTTTTTCTTTTTTTGGCTGGGAGGCATGTTGGATCTTAGCTTCCGGACCAGGGATCAAGCCTGCACCCCCACATTGGAAGCATGAAGTCTTAACCACTGGACTTCCAGGGAGGTCCCTAAAAACATTTAAAGATGAAAATAATCTCACCCCGGGCAGTGATCACCATTTATGTTTTAGTATATTTCTTTTCAGTCTTTTTTCTATACTTATCTCTATATTAATATTTTTATTATCATTGGTATCATTCTGAATATAAAGTCTTAGGTACTTATTTTTAAACTTAGCATTCTATTAGTAACATAATAAAACTTTCCCATGCTGTTAAAATTCTTTGTAAACATTCAAAAATGTATTCCATTTTATTACAGTTTTTAAATTATTTTGAATTGGCACAACATGAAAATAGTTCAAAACTCAGAAGACCCAAAAAGGTTTCTTAGGAAAAGCTTTCCTCTTCTCCCCCCACCCCCAATTCCCTTTGCTGGAAACAACTAGTAATACCCCCTACCAGCTAGCCCCCCCCCCCGCCATTTTTGTTTAGCCTCTCAGAGATAGTTGATGTGGGTACAGACAAATACATATATATATATATATATATATATTACTTGCATGTGCATGATGCTTAGAATTTTTCACCTTTTCCCTTAGTATAGATAATGCTGCAGTTACTATTTTTATGCATTAATCTTCATTTGCATCTCTGATTGTTTTCTTAGGATAGATTCCCAAATTGAAAATGACTGGGTCAAAGGCTAGTAATATTTCACCCACATATTACCAAATAGCTCTTTTGAAGGGGCATGAATTTTCGCAACTGCATGCAGTGTCTTAGAGAAGTCACTTCCCTTATCTTCACCATTATTTTGGAAGTAATTTCCAAATTGGAAGGTGGAAGTAACATCTGGTTATAGTTTCATTTACATTTATTTGATTGTTGGTGTAGTGGAATATATACTGTGTATTGATTTGCAGTCCATAGCTCCTCTTTTGCAAGTTGTTGCA
The DNA here is from genome assembly GCF_963930625.1 of Muntiacus reevesi. Lineage (NCBI taxonomy): Eukaryota > Metazoa > Chordata > Mammalia > Artiodactyla > Cervidae > Muntiacus > Muntiacus reevesi. The sequence continues at coordinate 151,338,976 of NC_089249.1, forward strand.
ACTATGTTGGGGTTTAAATATTTTATTTGTAAAATTAAAAATCTTACATATTTTAAAGTGCTCAGTAAATTAGCTCAATAAATTAATATTTTCTTCATATTTGTTGCTAATATTTTTATGAGTCTGCTGTTTAGGCAAGTTTTTTTATGATGATTTTGAAACAAAAATTTAAAAATTTTATATAGTCTTAATTCCAAGATTTTCCTATATTTCCTTCATTGCTTTTCTTCTTATTATTTTGGGGAACTTGTTTTATTGACATTCTGAAAATGAATTTTTATCTTCAGCAAAATAATACTAACATAGTTTTTAAACCATCTAATACTCTCAGACTCCACAGGGAGTTGGTCCCTTGCCTTCCTCACTGCATTGCTGAAAGGCAGCTGCCTTCCTCCGGAGCTGCAGGAATGGCCAAATGGCCACCTCCAGGGGGCACCACTCACCCCCCATCTATGTGGACAGTGCTCCCTGAACTTGCACCACAGGGACCTTGACTTTAACTTACTTAGTTTTCATTTTCTAGTATTTTCTTCCATTTGTCTCGGTTGCAAAAATAAAAACAATAGTAGCTAAACATGGTGCTTATTACCATGGTCCAGTGATGCTCTGAGTGCATTACAAGCATTATTCCTTTAATTCTCCCAACAACCCTGTGAAGGAGTTACTTTTGTTACCCCAACTTGCAGATGAAGAAACAGATCTAGAGGAGGGAGTGATTTGTTCAGGGTTACATAACAGTGAGAGGTGAAGCCTTAACTGGTATGCTCTATTTAGCCTTTAAGTGAGACTTAGGCTGCTATTTCTTTCCTTTTTTTCTTTTTTTTTTACCGGTAATGATATTCCCACTGAATTCAGACTCCACTGAGACTTTGGCTCAAATTAGAAGCTCACCATCTTCACTCTTTTTTTTCCCCTAGTTTTTCTTTTGTATTGGGGGTAGCCAATTAACAATGTTGTGATAGTTTCAGATGAATGGTGAAAGGACTCAGCCACACATACGAAACTATCCATTCTCCCCTGAGCTCCCCTCCCATCCAAGCTGCCACACATGATTGAGTAGAGTTTCATGTGCTCTATGAAGGTCCTTGGTCTATACATTTTAAACATAGCAGTGTGTACATGTCCATCCCCAAACTCCCCAACTATCCCTTATGGTATCCCTCCCCTCCCCCACCAACCATAAATTTGTTCTCCAAGTCTGTGAGTTTCTTTCTGTTTTGTAAGTAAGTTCATTTGTACCATTTCTTTTTAGACTCCACATATAAAGGATGTCATACGGTATTTCTCCTTCTTGGTCTGGCTTAGTTCATTCAGTATGACAATCTCTAGGTCCATCTGTGTTGCTGCAAATGACATTATTTCATTCTTGTTAATGACCGAGTAATGTTCCATTGTATATATGTATCAAATCTTCTTTATTCATTCCTCTGTCAATGGACATTTAGGTTGGTTCTGTACGATGTGAGAGCTGGACCATAAGGAAGGCTGAGTGCTGAAGAACTGATTCTTTCAAATTGTGGTGCTGGAGAAGACTCTTGAGAGTCCCTTGGACTGCAAGGAGATCAAACCAGTCCATCCTAAAGGAGATCAGCCCTGAATATTCATTGGAAGGGCTCATGCTGAAACTGAAGCTCCAATACTTCGGCTACTTGGTGTGAAGAGCTGATTCACTGGAAAAGACCCTGATGCTGGGAAAGCTTGAGGGCAATAGGAGAAGAGGGAAAAAGAGGCTGAGATAGTTAGATAGCATCACCGATTCAATGGACATGAGTTTGAGCAAACTCCAAGAGATCATGAAGGACGGAGGAAACTAGTGTGCTGCAATCCATGGGGTCAAAGAGCCATACATGGCTTAGCAACTGAAAAACAACAAACAACAACATGTCTTAGCTGTTGTAACAGTGCTGCAATGAACATTGGGGTGCATGTATCTTTTTGGATCATGTTTTTCCAGGAGTGGGATTGCAGGGTCATAAGATAGCTCTATTTTTAGTTTCTTAAAGAACTTTCATGCTGTTCTCCAATTTACATTCCCACCGTCAGAGTGGGAGGGTTCCCTTCTCTCCACACTTACTCCAGCCTTTATTGTTTGTGGATTTTTGATGGTAGCCTAGGCTGATGTTTCTGGATCAGCTGTACTCACCGTCTGTTGGCTTCTTGTGTGGTGGCTGAGGACTTAGTTCTCTTGAACCACCCCTTCCACCCTGTTCTCATCCCACCCACTCTGGTTGCAGCAGGTCTGGTTGCAGTGGGGCAGCCCGTGCACAGGTGGGACTGTGGGGAGCTGGAGGCCACTGTGGGGATTTTCCTCCCTTGGTTTTGGCTGAGTCCCAAGACAGTAAGCACTGATAATACTGCTGTCTAGAGTAGTATTATCAATGCCTGCTTCTACCTTCTGGAGCAGGACTTCAGGTACCTAAACTTAACTCTGGTTTGGAGATTCTTCCCTGGCACCCACTTTGAGGCTGTCAAAGGGTTGAGATGTGAGAGAGCACATTTCCTTGGATAAGTGGGCAGGGAGGGGGTTAGTTTCTCCATATACAACTCAGGTTAGAAGGGCTCTGAGAGGCTCACTCAGAGGACCAATGTGCTTCTCCATGCTCGAAAGTGTTGGGAGATGAAATCTCTGGTTGGAGGCCCTGCCTAGTAGCAGAGTGAAGTGGGGAGGCTGCACTGTTCTTGTGATGGGCAGAGGGCTGTGTTCCAGGGGTCCTTTTCAGACTGACCCACCCTGCCCAAGAGGGCTTCTTGCCAGGCAGAGATGAGACTGGCGGTGTTCCATGGGAACAGTGGAGTGCTCTCCCACTAACCCATAGGTGTGGGCGCTGAACACCTATGTCCAGAGAGCTCTTTGGGTACCCGGCAATTGAGCCCCTTCCTGCCATTCCAGTAGACAGGGGAAGGCTAACTTACTGCCCTTCTACCTTGCTCAGGGCCCCCAGCCGAGACAGGCCCAAGCGAGACGAGGGGAGGAGCTTGGCTGTAAATGGAGAAGTTCAGGGTTTAGATTATTAATCTGGACGGGACATCTTAATTACTAAGCTGAGACTGTTCTTGGGACTAAAAGTGTCTGGAAAATGTTTTATGATCTAAGAATGATCCAAAGAGTTAAGGGAACTTCTAGAGACTTCACAGGAGTAGGGAGTGGGGATGAGGAACAAACAAGTCTGCAGATTGTTTTTGTTTTTTCTAAATTTTTTTTTTGTGTGTGTGTAGACTATTTTTAAAGTCTTTATTGAATTTGTTGCAATATTGTTTCTGTATTATGGCTTGTTTTTCTGGCTATGAGGCATGTAGGATCTTAGCTCCCTGACCAGGGATCAAACCTGTACCCCCTGCATTGGAAGATGAGGTCTTAGATGCTGGACCACCAGGGAGGTCCCCTGCTGATTGGGTTTCAAAAGGGCCAGAGGGGATGGGGTGTCATGAAGGTAGTATTGTTTCTGTAGTGCCATCTGAAGTCCACTTTTTCATGCACTGTGGAAACTTTTCCTTTGTGGTATAGCGTTTTGTTTTCCTGGGGTTAAATAGGGATATCTTGTTTAAAATCATTTAAAAAGTTTGCTTAGTTTTGTATTCATCTATCTATTGTCATTTTCTCCTAAATGTTCCATCAGTTTTGTCAGACATCTGTCAGTCATACTTTCCTAAATGTTCAAATGCTTGAGGTTATCTTAGCGCTATTCCTGCTGCACCTGAAAGAAGTAGGGAGCATTTCTCTTGTAACAGCTGACCTCCTGTGAGTCTCACTGAAGCTGTGCTGCTGCTAAGTCACTTCAGTTGTGTCCGACTCTGTGCGACCCCATAGACCAGGCTCCGCCGTCCCTGGGATTCTCCAGGCAAGAGCACTGGAGTGGGTTGCCATTTCCTTCTCCAATGCATGAAAGTAAAAAGTGAAAGTGAAGTCGCTCAGTCGTGTCTGACTCTTCGGGATCCCATGGACTGCAGCCTACCAGGCTCCTCCATCCATGGGATTTTCCAGGCAAGTGTACTGGAGTGGGGTGCCATTGCCTTCTCCACACTGATGCTATGGGAATCCCTAATTCCTGCCCCCCACACTATCACATTCTTTAGCTGATTTAAGCAGAAAAGAGATTTTATTAAAAGGATGCTGGGTGACTCTCAGAATTTCTAATTATGGTTTGGAAGCTACATAGCCAAGAAGTGTGTTAGTTGCTCAGTCGTGTCCCACTCTTTCGGACCCCATGGACCATAGCCCGCCAGGCTCCTCTGTCCATGGAATTCTCTAGGCAAGAATACTGGAGTGAGTTGCTCTTTCCTCTTCCAGGGAATCTTCCCGACCCAGGAAATGAACCTGGGTCTTCTGCATTGCAGGCAGATTCTTTATCATCTGATGAGCCAGAACCTTACCCCAGATTCTGCCACAGGGCTTGCAGTGAAAACAGTGGGTGCTAGACTTTGGCAGCTGAGCCACTATCCTTGGCCACTGGCTCTCACTGAATCCCTGTTTTTGCCAGTGCAGGGAGTTTTGAGCTGTCCTCGTAGGTGGATATTTTGGATGGACAGAGCCTCGGCCATGTGCCTATGCCTCATTTACAAGGGTGGCTGGGGAGATCCATCTTTGCACTCAACACGTTTTCATTGAGCACATGTTCGGCGCCCCTCTAGATGCTGGGAAAACAGGCAAAAAGTTCTGCACTTTCATTTCAGAGGGGGAAAATACAGTGATCAAATAAACAATTAGATATAATGTTTACCAAATGATGGTCCATACTTTGGAGAAAAAGCAGGGAAGGGAGTTAGGGGAACTACTATTTTAAAGTGTGGTCATGATAGTGTGACACTGTGCAAAGACAAAATCTGTGAGGCATCTGACATTTTCAGTTTATGTGTGTGTGTGTTGGGCTGAAATGTTTTTTTTTTTTTTTTTTTTTTTTTTTGCCTTATAAAGGGAGTGATTTTCCCAGTAGAAGAAAGTTGTTCAAATGCTGAGCACACAAAAGGAGGTCAGATGTCCTTTGCATTGTATTTCCTTTTTTCTTAGTTTAGCCCCATGATTTGTTGGAGTCCATCCTCCAGTCACTTTGTGAGAAAGGTAAGTAAGGGTATTTGTTTGAAAAGTGTCTCATTCCTGATTAATAGTTTGACTGGGGAACTTTAATAATAATGACTAACCTTTTAATGCTTATTACCATGTGCCAGGCATAGTTCTCAGTGCATCACATCAGTTAATTTATACTCACAACAGCTCATTGAATGTTATGCCTGTTTTACAGACAAGGAAACTGAGACCCAGTGAGGTTAAGTAATTTGACCATGGTCGCACAGCTCGTAAGTGGCCGGGCTGAGATTTGAACTCAGGCCGTCTCAGAGCCGATCCTGTTAAGAAATTCTATGATACCGTCCCATTGTCTCTCAGCTCCCCTCATTGCTGTTGGGAAGCCAATGTCATAGTGATGCCTGAAACCCCACATAGGTCCCTTCCCCATCTCCAATCTATTTTCTGGCTTTCAAGATATTCTCTTCATCCCTGGTATTCTGAAAGTTTCCAGTGGTGTGCCTTGATGTGGGTTTTTTCCCATTAATTGGAGTGAGTGCTTGCTATGCCCTTTGTTTCTGGAGATCCATGGCCTTCAGTTCTAGACATTTTTATGTAGCAGTTCCTGGAATTTTTCCCTGTACCATTTATCTTTTTCTTTTCCTGGAAATCCCATTAGTTGCATGTTTGGCTTTCTGTATTGATCCTCCGATTTTCTTATCTTTCTTTCATATCTAGCTCTTTGGTTTTCTTTCATATCTAGCTCTTTGTCTTTTTGTTCAGTTTTCTGAGAATTTCCTTGACTTCCCCACTTTATTTTAGAATTTTTGTTACTTTTAATTTGCAGAAGCACTTTCTTGGTCTCTAATGGTCCCTTTTCTTGTATTTTGTCTTTGGTTATGGATGCAGTAGCTAACACATCTTTTCTTCTCTCCTCTGTGTTTCTATTTTTTGTTGGTGGATTTCCATTTGTCCTTGTTTGGTTTCATTCTGTCAGCTTGGGGCTTCGCTCCCATGCTTGTGAGAATGATCTGACCTTGGGAAGACATCTCTTCTACTAATTCTATTGCCTTTCTTCTACCTGTTGCCCGTGTGTGCTCCCTGCCCTCCTTGGCCAGCTTAGACTCCATCTTACACTCCCTCCTTTCCAAGCAGCTCTCGTGTCAGGCTCCAACCGTGGTTCAAACAGGACCGTCTGGGCCTGCCTGTTGACGTGCCAGCAGAGATGGCCGTCCTGAGCCATCCGATCCATATCTGTTGGGTTCAGCTCTAGTGGATCACCTCCACAGCCTGGCTGCCCACTGCTTCTTGCTGTGTGCACACAGGTGCCCCTGCATTTGTCAAAGCCAAACCATCCTTACCTTGTCCTTCTCGTCCCATTCTCTCTCATTTTCCTCCAAGACATTGCTCCTACACTCCCTCTCCTGCAGTGTGAACTTTCCCCTCTCTGGAGCTCATTCCCATTAGCATATACAAACTGCTCCAGAATCTTCCAGTCTAAAAGCAGAGCCAACGTGGCTTCCTTGAGCTCACACTCCCTCCTACTACAGCTTCACTTCTCTGCTTCTGCTGAGGCAGAAACTTCCAGAAGGAGTCGCCTTGGTTTATAGCCATTCTTTCATCACCTCCCAGTCTGTCCTCTGTCTGCAGACTGCTCGTGTCAAGGCTCCCGTGGCCTCAGCTAACCACTGTGTCCGTCTCCCTCTTACTGCCCGCGCAGCAGCATCAGTGCAGTGACCCGTCCTGGCTCTCTCTGGCTGCCCCCTCTCACTGCCCTTGCTGGCCTCTCCACCAGCAGTGCCCAAGTTCCAGTGTCCCAAGCTGGGCTCCGGGCTCAGCCCTGCGTCTCCACCACTTTGTGCCACTCCTCGACACTGCTGTCCTCGGGATTGCAGAAGTTCCCTCACTGGGCTCCCTCCTGCCACTCACCCCTCTGTAGTCTAGTGCAAGCTGGAGTTAAAATGGAAATCACACCACCACACTTCACTGTTTAAAGCCCTCCATCAGTGTTCTGTTCTCCTGTCCAGGCTCAAGAGGCTGACGTGACATCTGGTCTCATCCTGTCCATCCGCTCTGCCTCTCTTAGCTCACGCTGGCCACACTGAGCTTTCTGTCCTGAACGTGGTAAGCTTGTCCTCTTGTTGGGGTCTTTGCTTGGCCTGTTCTTGCTGCCTGGCTTGCTTTTCTAGCTCATCTTTGCACAGCAGACCCAGGTGTCTGCTTAAGGGTCACCTTCCAGAGAGGTCTTCCCTGACCACCCAGTTCATTTGTGTTATTTTACTCTTGGGTTTTCATCACTGTGTTATTACTCAGTGCTTTTTTTTGTTCAGGGTTGTCCTTTGCTCTCAAGAAAGAAGACTCCACGAGAAGCAGGGATCCCACAGAGCTTAGAATAGGTGGCCCTCTTGCCACTTCTGTCCATCTGGACAGTGGTTACATTGTGACGTCTGTCACCCGGAAGGGTGGGGCAGGGGTGGTTGCAGGACCATGCTCCATCCACCTCTGGGCCCATCTCTGCACGGGGCCTGGCACAGCTTCTGCAGAGGCATGGTCATTTTTTGTAGGAAAAAAAATGCATTTCTTGTTCATCTTGTGTGGGCCTTGGTTTTGATGCTGCCTGTAGCTGGTAGAGTAGAAAAAGTGGTGGACCTTTGTGAACCTGAATTTCCGTACTGTCTTGAGCCATGTAAGATCTCTTAGTTTTCTTTTCTGTGAAATGGGTGATAACCCGTGTCTGGGATCCTGTGAGGCTTAGAGGAGAAACAGGGTAGGAAAAGAGTGAAAAAAAAAACAAACCTAAAAAAGAGGGCGTTTGTGTAACTCATCTTGCAGTTCAAATGCAATGACCATTTATGAAGCACCTACAGCGTGCTCTCCTAAGGGAATGTTCATGTTTACAAAGCTCATTTAATCTTCAACACTCCCGTGAGGATCCTGGTGATTTTGCACCTGAAGAAGCTGAGACTTGGAGAAGACGAATGATTTGCTGGTAATTTGTGGAGCCTGTGATTCCTCTGTTTTCTTAGGCTTGGCTCAGTGTCCTACTAGTTTTGAACTTTGTTTATAAACCAAAAAAAATTCAAATTGCTGTTTCAGTTTCTTTCTTCCTTTATGTGGGAGGAGGAGGATAGGGGAAGGTAGAGGGAAATGGGGAGATCTTAGGACTTGCCCCATCCAGCCACACACCCCAAAGCCCATCTCAGCATGAAGAGGCTGAGGCCCTCAGGGGCCCAGGGGCCCTTTTTCCCTGTGCTTTCATGTCTTTTGGGGATAAATTAGTTATAATCTTAGAGACTGTGTCCCACTTTTCAAAATTCTCTTCTCCCCACTTTCTCTTCTCTCCTGCTTCTGAGCACGTGCTCTCTGTCTCTATATGTTCGTGGTCACCTCTTCTTTCTGTTTCTATCTCTGTTTCCCCACTTGTTGGTGTCTCTCTTCTGTCTCTGTCTCACTTTCCCTTTTCCTTCCTCTCTGCATCCTTCTATGTCTTTCTACCCAGGCTTCTCTCTGCCCCACTTTCTGTGCTTTTCCCATCTTCCTTTCTGGTGCTAACTTCCTGGGTCCATACTCAAGTTTAGGTTCCCGCTATCCTCTATTTCTGAAAAGTGCTCCTTTGACAAATTATGTCTGAAAAGAATCCACGTGGTGGCCCATGGCCATGGAAGCTCTTCTCTGCACTTGAACTGCCTAGAAACTGGCCCCAGTGGGAAGGTCTGAGAATGACCCTGCTGCCCATGACCTTATGCACAAAGGTGGGGGACTCTCCCGCCTCTCCCTCTGTGCACATCCTGACATTCTGTGCTGGGCCCCAGGGGACATGGATAGGGAAGCTGTTTGTTGTGAGCATTGCTGCTGGGGCTTTATGAATCCTGCTGTGGGTATAGGTTTCTCAGCAGAGGGCTTGCTTGAGTAGGCTTTGAGGGGTGAGGAGTCGCTTTACTAGGTGGTGAGCAGGGAGAAGGCTTGATTCTCAAGGTGTACTTTGCTGACCAGCAGCATGGGCGTCTAGGAGCTTCACAGAAATACAAAATCTCAGTCCCACTGCAGACCTGCTGAACCAAAATCTGCCTTCTAACAAGATTTCCAGGTGATTCTTGTGCACCAAGCTGAAGACCCACTGCACCAGCCAAGAGTGTGTAAAGGTCTGATGGGAGAGAACCTGTGTGTTGGGCAATGGGGAGGAATTCGCTGTTGCAGGAAATTGGCTGAAAGTGGCCTGAATGAAACTACAAATGGAAGATGGGCTCAAGGTGTGCTGTACCTTAAATACTCCACTAAAGAGGAGGACGGAACTGGGGCCATGCTTGCTAACTTGCTGGTAGCTGCCAGACCCACAGGATTTTAGGGTTCATCAGATCCTATTTTCTCATAAGATGAATGGGGAGACTGAAGCCCAGAGACACCAAGTGACTGGTTTAAGGTCACACAGCAAGTAAGATGAGGGATGGGATGAAAAATCATGGCTCTCAGACTCCATAGCTCTCAGACTGTTTGGGAATTTGTTTGCTCATAAGAATGACTACTGCTTAATAAGGTCATGCTACAGGACAGGCTTACAGCTAAGTGCTTCCCATTGGCTTAATGACAGTTCATTTCCCTATTGTGATCTACACTTAACACACAGGAAACTAGGGCTCTGCAAGGTAATGTTGTTTTCCCAACGACAAGGGACTTGAGAGAGAGCTGGGCTCTGAACTGATATGCGGCTGATTCCAGGGCCTGCTACTCTGCCCACCTGGAGGACAGGCAGAGAGATGTGAACTTTATCCTAGAGGTGATGGGACGTCCCAGAGGCTTTTGAGCAGGGGAAGGACCTGGTCAGACCTAGGTTTGGGGATGATCACAACAGTGTGGTGATCCCTGGGCTCTTTGGGTGGCCTTGGGTGAGCAAGCCTCTCCTTGGTGTCCTCACCAGTCATGTTCTAGGAAAGGCTCTCGAAGGTCCATTCTGAGTCTGGCTTTGGGGATGTCAGGCAGTGACTGCAGAGCTGCTTGCTGGTGGGTTTCTTGGCCCTGGTTTCTACAAGTGTGTGGGTCGTTTCAGTCCTGGGGTGGGAGGTGGGGGGCGTGTGTAGTCAGAGAAACGCGCAAGGGGTGGCAGTTGTGCAGGGGGAAGACTGACCAGCCTCCTCCAGCTCGGCCACCATCGCCGACTCCATTCCACATGTGATTCTGATTAGGGGGCCTGTGTAAAAGTTACCTAAACAGCGCTCTAATTACTCTGTTTAGGAACATTCACATGCGTGGGAGGGTTCCTGGCACTGGCTTCCCACATGTGCTGGGGGTCTGTGGGGAGGCACCGCGTCTGCACGAGCGTGGAGGTTGTGTCCGAGCGTTGCTGCCTGGGCACAGGGACCCTGCAGAACCCACTCAGGGAGTTCTTCGCGGAGCCTGGCAGGCAGAGGGGTGGGAGTGACTGTTCTAGGCTCTTGCCTGTAGAGGAGAGCCTGTCTTGAACCTCTCATCCTCCCTGTGAATTAGGTGGTGTTGTCCCCTGGAGGGGTGAGACACAGACTGGAAAGAAGGTATCAGCCACCAAGCATGAGACTTGGAGTCAGCAAAGCGGTTCTCTCACTGCCCGACCCTGGGCGAGTGCCTTCCCCTCTTTGAATCTCGGTTTCTTCATTTGTCTCAGACTGTCTGCCCTGCCGGCTTGCTGTGAAGATGAGATAAAGCCCGTGAGAGGACTGTGGGCTGACCAGGGTTGCCGTATCTCACACCTTGTGTGGGCTTCACATTCAGTGAGAGTGCACAGCCTCTGCGGCCACACATAGCTCATGCGTGTGACATGTACAAGGTGGTGCATGCCTGTGTGCTAAGTCGCTCAGTCGTGCCCGACTTTTTGCAACCCCATGGGCTGTAACACGCCAGGCTCCTCTGTCCATGGAATTCTCCAGGCAAGAATACTGGAGTGGGTTGCCGTTTCCTTCTCCAGGGGATCTTCCCGACCCAGGGGTCGAACCCCCGGCTCTTATGTCTCCTGCATTGGTAGGCGGGTTCTTTGCCGCTAGTTCCACCTGGGAAGCGGTGGGGTTGTTTATTTCCTTACTGTTGGGTCAGACAGATACCTTCTGGCTGGGTATGATTCAGAGTGCCCCCTGGAGGTGGAGAGGCCTGGTATTTGTGGGTCTTGGCTGCACAGAGGGCCGGCATCCAGGGCTCTTGGGCGCTTCAGGAAGAAGAATGTGCTCCCTGTCCAGCCTCTCTGTTCTTCTGTCCAAGTACTCCCCTTCCATCCTTCTGTACATCTGTGGGTGCCCCTGTGTGCCTCTGTGTCTGACAGTAAGGCTTTCAGGTAGCCATTGTTCTTTTGCCCACCTAGCCCCACATCCACCTCTTTGTGTGAATACCCGTTCGTATTTGTATCCACCCAGCGAGTCACTGACTGGCCAACATTTACCAAGCCCTGTCATGCGCTCTGCTCTCTCTGCACTAGATGGCATGGGATGCATCAGATTTGCCTCTGTGAGGAATCACTGGAGGTGGGCATGGCTGTCTGTCTTTGACATCAAAGAAGACCATAAACTCCTTGACTTTCCTTTAAAGATGAATCACATGAGACAGTAAATCTGAGTGAGTCTTCCTTTTACCTTTCCTTTCCCTTCCTCCTACTTGTCTGTTTACCCATTCACCCATTTACTCACTCATGTGTCCACCCATCTTACCATCTATCCACCCACCTGCCTACTCATCCACCCATCTGTATGATCCACCATGAAGCCATCTAACTGCCACAAACTACCCAACTATCCTGCTTCCCACTCAGCCACCCAACCACATACTAACTCATTCACCTTTGTACCATCAACAAATATATTTGCACGATCTCAATATGTATGTATGAGGCACTGTACTAGATTCTGGAAAGCTAGCCTGATAAATTCTCTGTGTCAGTAGAGTTACTCAGATTTGCTTTTCCAACTCTGATATTCTGTGATACATAGAAGCACAAGACAGGGATCCTGCTCTCATTTATTCAACAAATCTACATGTTCAACAGTTGTTAAATGCCTACTGTGTACCTGATACTTTCTGAGACTCTTGGTATACTGTGGTGAACAAGACAAACCATCCTTGACCCTGTGGAGTTTTCCTTCTAGTGAAGAAGACAGACAGTGATGGAGTAATAACTTGCAGCAAGTGCCTCCGTGTGCCGGGTGTGGGCGAGGCTCCCTCGGGGAGTTTCTAGTCTAGTTGGTAGTGAGACAAGTCTGGACAAAGATAAGACTCCCAGACTCTGTGGGTGTGGGCTGTGTCCCAAACTGGAGTGCCCCTATACAGCAGGGACTCCAGGTGGTCAGAGGGGTAGTTGAGGAGGACCTCCCAGGGAAGGGAAGCCAGGGTTCAGCCTGGGAGTTCACAGTATTGGGGGACCTGCTGAAATATGCAGATGAGGGACCATTCAGTGCCTGGAGCCAGCGTTCACTTTACTGAATTTGCCGGTTGAAGCCAGAGCGTTGCCCAGTCTGAATTCTTGGCCTAGAATCACAAAATGAAGGAGTGGGATGAGGTGAGCTATAAAGTCATCTGAACCATGGCTTTGAGATCTATGCAGTTAATTAGTAGGAGAGACATAGTTATGTCATGTTTTATGGTGGCATTCTTGAATATACCATTTTGAGTAATAATCCTTGTAACATTCTTGTAAGGGAGGAGGTGCTGCCCCTATTTTGCAGATGAGAAAACGGAGCCTTCCTACTGTATCAAGGCCACTTTGAACCTTTGGTTTCCTTTCAGAACTTCAGGGAAGTCTACTGCTGGATGGATAGACATGTGTGTCTGGAAGCACCAGCCCTGAGTGGGGCACGTGTTAAGGGTCTCAGAGCTCTGTCTTCATCCCGTGGACATCATCTTTGAAGATGGCAAACGCTTCTTTGTTTCTTTTTGAGGGAAAAAGTCAATACACGATTTTGATATCTTTAATAGCAGGAACCCTGGAACAGAACATATTGTAATTAACTGCTTTCTCATTAGATGAGGGTCAGACAAGATGCTGGCAGCGGTCACTTGACCCTAAGTGACAGCTGGGACTCAAATCCAAGGCTGTTTGACTCACCAAGCCTCATCCTCTTTCCCTATCTCTATTTTCAGGGCTCTCGAAACAGACTGGGAGAGTGCCAGGGAGAAAGGAGATTGAAAGGGAAGGGGAAGGTTTTTACCCTATCATTCTCTCCTGTATCTTCCCTTTGAGAAAAATGGGGAGTAACACTTCTCCCTCAAAAAAAAAAAAAAAGCTTCTTGGTCTCTGAGAGTCTTTTTGCAGTGGAGATAGCCAGTATTTGGTCCAACTAGAGGTGCTTTGTGATCTAACAGGTGCTGCCGACGCAGGATCTTTTGTTGAAGGGCCCTGCGTGCACTTACATTATGCCCAGGACCAACTCCGATCTCCCTATTAATTACGAACATTTAGAAATGTTCCTGACTCTACCCAGAGTTCCCGCTTGTGAAACTCCACGGGTCAGAGGCCACACATGTTTTGATTTTCTTATTTGAGGTATTATGTGTTCAAGGTAGATTTATGCTGCAACCTTTGTTTATTGACTTGTACTTTTCCCTGTGAACCTAATGGAACATGACAGATGATATTTACAAGGCACGTGTTTCCGATTAAATCATGTGAGACATTAAAGTCCGATAAATGAAAAGCCCCTTTGAAAGGCCAGGTTCAGAGAGGAGGAGGCAGTCTCTGATGGGGCCTGGATGGTGGAGTTACCCCTCAGCTGGCTGCAGGAAATGCAGAAGGTAGCAGGCAGTCCTCCTATAGTGAGGGTGGGACCCGTGCATGGATATTTCCCACCTAGGGGTTGGAAAAAAAAAGGTCTTGACAAGTCTTTCTTACTCTCAACCAACTGGGGAAGAAGGAAAGGAAAGAGCACTCCTTTTTGGAGCACCTACTGTGTGCCAGGCTTTCTTGTAGAAATGCTTTCCTGCAGAGTCTAGCTGAACCTCATAACAACTCTGATGCTGTTGCCTTCCTGAGGGGCATCCGAAAGGCATGGGATTGAGGATGTTGACTGCAGCCTGCAGGGACCACTTTCAGATCCTAGCTCTGCCATTCTGTGTCACTAAGCCTCGGTTGCTTCACCTGTAAAGCGGGGCCAGTAATACCATCATTGTCTGTGCTCCATAGTACATAAGCCAGTGTTATCAATGGAGGTGCCCTGAGAGGATGACTTATCAAGGTCACTGCCAGTAGGAAACAGGTCTTCAGGTTCCAAAGCCTTCCCGGATGCTGCTGTGATGGGGCTGTGCTGGGCAGCTGATGGCCAGCCAGGGCCCGCCTGCTGACTCCTGTGCCGGCACGTGGGGGTATTCCCTTGGCCTTCCTGAGACTTCCCAGGAGCATTAATGGGAAAGCTCGGTAGGCAGGATTAGCCTAATCGGGAGTCTTTCCATGGAGGTCAATTAAAGGATTTGGGTAAATATAAAAAGTGGAACCAGCTTGGGATGGAAGGCTTTCCCTACCCCCATCTCCCTCCCTCTCTCCTCCTCCCTCCCTTGCCCCTTCCCTACTTCTGCCTCAGAAGGAGGGATGAGGTTGGGGGGTGGGTGGGCGGTGCTACTGACCCATGGGGCCGAGCACAGCCAGGAGACTCACTTTTTTTCTTTTTCCTTTTCTGGACACCTGGTGGCAGGTGGCCTGAGACTGACTGAGAGTAGGATTGGATATTTTTCATATTTAAAATTTCTTCTTAAGACCTCTAACTAGCTTAGCTGGTTTATAGGAGCAGAGACTGACAAAGAGGAGAAAAGGACAAATGCCAGCCCCCCTCCACTTCCCACAATAGAAAAGCTTGCTCTTCGGAACCTGACTTCCTCTCTGTGCGAGAGCCTTTATGGACCCTCATCTGCCCTCTCCCTGGAGACTGTACATCTGATTTTCATCTCAATGAAGGGGCAAGGCGGGGATCTGTGGAGTTGTGGGGAGGCTGGCTCTGAAATCTCCCAGATTGGATTCACCCCCTGGCCTTGCCACTTGCCAGCTGGGCGTCTTGGGCAGGTCGCTTTCTCCCTCTGGGCCTCAGTATCCTCGTAGGGTAAATAGTTGTTATGGGAGTCAGATGCCACAGTAGATATGAAGGTTCTGAACTGGGGCCTACACCAAGTTAGAATCTGCTAGATCTTCCCAGGAGGCAGCAGGGACCTAGGAAGAGCCCTAAGGAGCCAAAGCCTCCTTCATTCAGGTGTGTGCAGGGAGTGGGTGTGAGTGCAAGTTCCCCCTGCTCATTCCCCTCCCCTGGCCTCCTTTTACTCATCTGCAGAATGGGGGCAAGAATCCCTCTTCTGCCTCCCAAGATACAGTGCTTATGAGAGCCCTTGGAAAACTGCAGATCCTATAAATAAAATAATGATAACAGTGATTGTGCTTCCCATGAAAAGTTACAGAGAGCACCCTCTCCTTTAAATTGACAGCACTCCCCCAGGGCTGCTGTCCTATCTCTCACTATGAGGCAGTGCTGGGGGGTGGGGTTTGGGGGAAGTGAGTTGCTCCAGATTTGGGGGCTACGAGGTCCCACAGAGCCAGGAGCTAACCTGAGACCTGTCCCACTGCAGGTCAGGCCTGTTCCATCCCCGCTCTGAAGCCCCCCTCTTGGAGAGACCCTGCACTTCTGGAGTTGGAATGGCTCATTAAGCAGGAGGCCCCTCTGGTTCTCTCCATCCTCAATGAGCTCTCCCTTCGCCCTCCTCTTTTCTCATCCTTTCCCCTCCCCCTTCTTCACCATAGTCCACCCACTCGCCCAGGTTTAGGGTGATGTGACTGAGTGGTGCAAGATGGTGAGTCCACTGAATTAAAAACTCAGTGTACGGCTGCTGACTCTGTGTGTCCTTGGGCTTACTTCCCCCCTCTCTGCCTTGGTTTCTCCATCAGTAAAATAGGATTGGTAATATCTGCTTTATTTCTGCCACAGATTTGTTCCAGTGGGTCACTGAGGACAGTGAGCAGGTGGGGCCCAGGTAAGGGAGTTGTTGCCTAGGGTGTACTTATGGTACGTTGATCCTGGGAGAAGGCCCAATATTTTGCAGCCTTGGTTGTGAGCGGGCATTTCTAACAAGTGGGTGGAGAAGGATTTTTAAAGGCCACGAGTGGTCTTAAATGCACAAGTGAGACTTGGGGGTGGGGGCAGTGTGCAAAGGATTTTGTTTCTTTAGTAGGTAACGATGATTCTCAGAACAAGCTAAACAAATCCCTCCTTATTGTAGAATGTTGCTCGAGGCTAGGCTTGATTAAAATCGGAAAATCTAAGAGGCTTAAACGTGTGTGGTTTGGAGGGATCCGGCGTGCCTTCTCTGCCCTGGGTCTCCCTGGCCGTGATTGTAGAATCAGAGGCTGCAGAGGGCCTGAGACAGTGATAGGAACATCCAGCACCCCAGTGGGGAACTGGGGAGCCTTCCCCCTGGGCAGGCGGAATCCACAGCACTGCCCCTGGCTCTGGATGCCTGGGATTGGGAGGTTTATGTTGAGGGCTGTGTGGGGACCAGTTTGGTATGTGGACTCCTTGGGACAAGGGCTGTCCTGTTGGTCTCAGGGACCCCAAGCCCTGCCCCTATCCATTCAAGGAGGAAGGACTCATACTTGGAGCCGCTCTGGATGCCAGGGCCAGTTCCAGGTGCCCTGCATATGCGTCTCCGGGACACATCTCTGTCTTGTTTCTTCCTCTATAAAGTGAGGATCCTAAGGGTGTCTACTTCATAGGGTGGTGGTGAAGGTAAAGTGAACTAATACATAGAGCTCAGAACATGCAGACACAGGGTAAATGCACAGTAGCATCAGTTCCCATGAGGACCTTTCCAGGAGGGATGAAATGGAATTGTTTTTTTTTCCATTATGGTTTATTATAAGATATTAAATGTAGTTTGCTGCTTTATACGCAGGACCTTGTTATTTATTTTATATAGAGTAGTTTCTTATCTGCTAATCTCGAATACCTAATTTATCCCTCCCGAATCTCCATTCTGCTTTGGAAACCATAAGTTTGTTTTCTATGTCTGTGAGTCTGATTCCGTTTCATAAATATGCTCACTTGCGTCATATTTTAGATTCCACATCTAAGTGATATCATAGATATATGTCTTTCTGACTCAGTATGATAATCTCTAGGTCTACCCACGATACTGCAAATGGCACTGTGTCATTCTTTTAAATGCCCAAGTAGTATTCCACTGTATATAGACCACATCTTCTCTATCCATTCATCTGCTGATGGACATTTAGATTACTTCCATGTCTTGGCAATTGTAAATAGTACTGCTACGAACATTGGCGTGCATGTATCTTTTCAAATTATAGCTTTTTCTGGCTATATGCCCAATAGTGGGATTGCTGATCTGCTTTTAGTTTTTTAAGGAACCTCCATACTGTTTTCCATGTAGCTGCACCAATTTATATGGAATTACTTTTTACGTTGAATATGGCTGAATCGGACAGTGGTGAGGTAATTTGCCCGTGTCGGTGAGCAGGAGTTCGAACCTGGGTCTAGCTGACTTCGAAGCCAGAGAACATCTCTTGGGAGACTAGACCTTCAATGCCACTATGCGTCTTGGGTGCAGGAGCCCCCCCACCGGGGACACACTGTCTCCAGCGCCTCTTCTCCCACGAGCCCTGGGGACAGCCTGGGCTCCTGAGGGCAGGATCCCGAGCCCAAGGGAGGGCTTGAGCAGGCTGGTCAGGGCTGGCACTTTGCTTGGAGTTTTTTTTTGGCCATGCAGAGAATATGGCCAGAATTTTCTGTGGCTGAAGTCCCAAGGCCCACGGTCCCTCACTGACCCAGTTGTTCCTTATCAGTTGTTCAGGGCAGACTGCCGAGTGGGGAGCAGCAACCTCCTTGCACCGCTGTGAGCTGGGGTTGCCGGCAGGCGGGAGCCCTGGTCTGGGCTGTGAGTGTGACTTGGAGTGGGGAGTGGTGAGAATGAGGCTGGCCCACCGCCAGGTGGTTCAAGGTCCGCATCTCCTTCTCCTATGTTCCTACTGCAGCTGGGAGGCCCTGCCACCCACCCCCACCCCCCGCTGGGCTGCTCCCTACTTCGGAGGCGAGGCTGGTGCAAGGGAAGCCTCCCTTGAGGGAGCCGATGGTTAGTGTACATTCGTCCTGAGCCTGGCCCTTTCTAAGCTTTTACTCAGTGTTAGCACAGTCTTCACCGTCCCTGTGAAGTGGGTACTGTTGTCAGCCCATTTTTCAGGGGAGGAGAGAGGCTTGACGTCCCCTTGGAGAGACAGCCTGGCGAGGGGAGGGGTGCTGACCTTGGCGCCAGGTCGGAGGTCGAGCGCCTGTCCTATCTTGACCCTTTAGCACCCTGTTGCCCGCGATGGAAGGCAGTGGAGAGGAATTTGAGGTAGAAGCAAAGCTCCAGGAGCGAATGCAGGGAGCGGGAAGTGGGTGAAGCCTGCCTGCCTCCTATAAGCATTTACTAAATTGGGAATTGTGTCAGGGGCTGGGGCACTAGGCTGACTCGAAGGAAGCTGAGCTTTCTGGTAGCAGTGATTGCTGGTAGTGGTGCAATCCTTCAGTTTTCAAACCAAGGGTGTTACCAGCAGTCTTTTTTGACTCAGGAGATAGAAGATCCTGGTGGTTAAGAGCCAGCCAGATCTCTGGAGCCAGATTCCTAGCTCTGAATCTCAATTTCACCAGTTACCAACTTGGGCAGTCACTTCTTTTTGTGCCTCAGTTTTTGTATCTGTAAAATGGGGATAATAGCAGGTCTTAGGACAGTACGTGGCACATTGTGATCACTCTCGGTAAGTGTGACATTTGGCAGGAGAGGAGGGTGTGGAACTGGAGGGAGAGGAGGTGGAGCAGACTTCAGGAGGCTCTGATCAACCCCAGAGTTGTTCTTTTTGGGAGAAGAGGACTATCCCTGAGTCAGGAGTCCACAGCCCTGCCTAACCACAATGAGGTGCCATGGCATACCCCCAGGATGGCTCTGATAAAAGAAACAGATGCCGACAAGTGTCAAGGAGGATGTGGAAAAACCAGAGTCCTATACCCTGGTGTGGTGGGAATGGCAGATGGTGCTGTGAAAAAGAGTCTGCAGTTCCTCCAAAGTTTAACACAGAGTGACCTTAGGACCCAGTGGAAT
The DNA here is from genome assembly GCF_963930625.1 of Muntiacus reevesi. Lineage (NCBI taxonomy): Eukaryota > Metazoa > Chordata > Mammalia > Artiodactyla > Cervidae > Muntiacus > Muntiacus reevesi. The sequence goes on from NC_089249.1 coordinate 151,358,051, forward strand.
TGAAGACATGTATCTACACAAAACTTGTACATGAATGTTAATAGAAATATTATTCATTATAGCCCTAAAATAGAAGCTACCTCATATGTCCACTGCCTGATGGATGGACAAACAAAATGTTGTCTGTCCATGCAAAGAAATGTTACTCAACCATAAAAAGAGTTGAAGTACTGATTATGCTACAACATGGATGAACCTTGAATATGTTCTGATAAGTTAAATAAGCCAGACAAAAAAGACCCCATATTATATGATTCCCTTTATAGGAAATGCCCACAATAAGCAAATCTATAGAGATAGAACGTATAGTGAGTGGTTGCCAGGGGTTTAAGGGAGGAGAAAATAGGGAGTGATTGTTAATAGGTATGAGTTTCTTTTTGGGCTGATGGAAATGTTCTGAAATTAGATGGATGTGATGGGTGCACAGCTCTGCAAATATACTGAAGCCACCAGTAGTACACATTAAAAGTGTTAATTTTGTTGTTAAGTCACTCAGTCTTGTCAGACTCTTTGTGACCCCATGGACTGCAGCACGCCAGGCTTCCCTGTCCTTTATTATCTCCTGGAGCTTGCTCAAACTCATGTACATTGCGTCGGTGATGCCATCCAACCATCTCATCCTCTGTCATCCCTTTCTCCTGCCTTCAGTCTTTCCCAGCATCAGCGTCTTTTCTTTCTTTCTTTTTTTTTTTTTTTAAGTTTGCTTTTAGTTTTTTTTTTTTTTTAATTTTTCAGTGGGTTTTGTCATACATTGATATGAATCAGCCATAGAGTTACACGTATTCCCCATCCTGATCCCCCCTCCACCTCCCTCTCCACCTGATTCCTCTGGGTCTTCCCAGCCCACCAGGCCCGAGCACTTGACTCATGCATCCCACCTGGGCTGGTGATCTGTTTCACCATAGATAATATACATGCTGTTCTTTTGAAACATCCCACCCTCACCTTCTCCCACAGAGCTCAAAAGTCTGTTCTGTACTTCTGTGTCTCTTTTTCTGTTTTGCACATAGGGTTATCGTTACCTTCTTTCTAAATTCCATATATATGTGTTAGTATACTGTAATGTTCTTTATCTTTCTGGCTTACTTCACTCTGTATAATGGGCTCCAGTTTCATCCATCTCATTAGAACTGATTCAAATGAATTCTTTTTAACGGCCGAGTAATATTCCATGGTGTATATGTACCACAGCTTCCTTATCCATTCATCTGCTGATGGGCAGATGAGGTTGCTTCCATGTCCTGGCTATTATAAACAGTGATCAGCGTCTTTTCTAATGAGTCAGCTTTCCCTATCAGGTGGCCAAAGGATTGGAGCTTCAGCTTCAGCATCAGTCCTTCCAATGAATATTCAGGACTGATCTCCTTTAGGATGGACTAGTTGTATCTCCTTGCAGCCCAAGGGACTCTCAAGAGTCTTCTCCAGCACCACAGTTCAAAAGCATCAATTCTTCGGCGCTTAGCATTCTTTATAGTCCAACTCTCACATCCATACATGACTACTGGAAAAACAGTAGCTTTGACTAGGCAGACCTTTGTCGGCAAAGGAATGTCCCTGCTTTTTAATACATTGTCTAGGTTTGTCATAGCTTTTCTTCCAAGGAACAAGCGTCTTTTAATCTCATGGCTGCAGTCACAATCTGCAGTGATTTTGGAGCCTAAGAAAATAAAGTCTCTCCCTGTTTCCATTGTTTCCCCATCTATTTGCTATGAAGTAATGGAACCTTAAGGCCACGATCTTAGTCTTTTGAATGTTGAGTTTTAAGCCAGCTTTTTCACTCTCCCAAGTATTACTAATAATGCTTATTAAAAGTAAAAGATCCCTCAATTTTTAAAAAACAAGAGAAACAAAACCCCTCCCTGATGTGACCCCTCCACCCGCTCTGGGGCCACATCTCACTCTGTGCTCCAGGCGGTAACAAATGGTGCAACCAAGCCTGGGCTCTTCTGGTTCTCCATCCCGTTCTCCCTTGGCATGCTGTCTGGGCCAGGAAGTCAGCACTTCATAGATGATATCTTAGGAAGAAACCCACAGCGTTGGGGCCACTGAGCCTTGCATTTTCCCATTCATGCCCCTTCCTCTGAGTCTCAGTTTCCTAACCTGAAAGTGGGGAGGATGGACTCTGTGAGCATAGGACTCCTGTGAGGGGGAAATGAGAGTGGACGTGGCTTGGGTACTAAGAGCAGGAGCATCTGAATTCTCCATCGTGTGTTAGCTTCTCCAGGTCTAGTGCCTTGTGCTCTGTAGGTATTCCAGAATGTTTGGGGAAGTATAGGACAGTGGTAGGGCCAAGATCATGGGTGAGCATGAAGCTGGGCTGTGCCATCACCTGATAGAGGCAACACCAGCTCTGGGTCAGGGAGGCCCAGACTTGACTTCCAACTCTTCTCCTAGCTGAGTGACCTTTGGCAGATGACTCAACCTTTCTCTGCTTCAGTGTCCTCTTTAGTAGACATGGGTTATGGTAGGCTTGCTATACACTGAATTGTGTCCCCTCTCCAATTCATACGTTGAAGCCCTGACCTCCCAGTGTGGTGGTATTTAGAGATAGGGCCTCATCTAAATTAGGTTTAGATGAGATCATGCAGATGGGGGTCTTCATAATGAGATTGTGTGTGTGTGCTCAGTTGTGTTCGACTATTTGTGATCCCACGGACTGGAGACCCACCGGGATACTCTGTCCATGGAATTTTCCTGGTTAGAATACTAGAGTGGTTGCCATTTCCTATTCCAGGGGATCTTCCCAACCCAGGGATCGAAACTGCATCTCCTGTATTGGCAGGCAGATTTACTGCTGCGGAGCCTGGCAAGGAACCATGACGAGATTAGTGCCTGTATAAGAAGAGACATTAGAGAGCTTTCTCTCTCTCTTCCATCTTTCTCTGCCATGTAAGGACACATCCAGAAGGTGGCCATCTGCAAATCAGTAAGAGAGCCCTCACTAGACACCGACCATGTGCCTCCCTGATCTCAGACTTCCAGCCTCTTGACTGGGAGATATTGTTGTCTGTTGTTTAAGACACCCAGTCTATGCTATCTTGCTATGGCAGCCTGAGCAGACTACAACAGGACATTAGAAGCAGTAATGGATGTACAGTGTGGAGCACAGTGCCTGGCAGGTGGCAGGCATGCCTGCTATTACTATCAAGTGGCTCCATCTACAGCTGTGGTGGGGATTTAGTAGCTGTGGGGCCTTAGGCGAGTCACTGGACTCTCTGAAGTATTGTCACTTCCTTCTCTGTAGAATGAGGGCAAGACGCTGCCTGTGCAGGGCTGTGGTAAGTGTCAGATGAGATAATCTAGGCCGAGGGGCTCGTAAACTGTGAGATGGCGTGCCCGTGGAAGGGGCTGGCTGTTTATGGAATGGAGCTTGGCAGACAAATGTGGGATGGAGTTTGAGCAGCACGGTGATGCAGTGGGTCTGGCTCTCGGCACGGTCCTTTCAGGAAGTGACTGTTTTGGCAGCAGCGTCTGTCTACCTGTACTCAGGTGGCAGTGGTTGAGCGGAGGCCCCGGGGCTTGGCGTTCAGGGCTCGGTGTCTTGTCTCGGAATGGGGAGCCCCAGGTAGAGGGGAAGGGGGGCCCGTGCCTGGAGGCGGTGGTGCGTACTCTGGACTCAAGGTGGAGGACGACCTGCAGGCAGCTTGTGACCTTGCTACTTGGCAGTGTCTGACCCTGTGTTGGGGAGAGCCCTGGGTAACAGGGAAACCTCCTGGACTGAGGCCAAAAGCGGTCTTTGGGAGCTGAGGAGACCTGGAAGCACCAGCTGAGTTGGCTTTGGATCCTGCTCTGTGACATCAGGGACTCGGAAGTCTTTGGGTGGAAAAGCACCGTCTAGAACCCCTTTGGCGTCATCCTCTGGAGCGTGTCCCGAGGGGCCCTTGCCTGGTGTATTTGACTTCAGAGCTGTGGGCTGAGGTCGTTCCCCCGCTCAGACGTCCCACACTGGGTCAGAGGGAGGGGTGTGTTCCCAGGAGAGTTTATGGGATTTTCTGGTTGGTTCTTTAATTGTGTCCTGTTTGTTTGCTGTCTGGTCTGGGGCTGTGGGGTGGGTGGGGTGGGGATCCTCGGAATGTTGGCCTGGGCAGCATTGAAGCCTCTCTCAGGCAGAGGAGGGCAGACGTCAGAAAACGGATGTGGAGATGGGAGGTTTTCAAACGTAAGGGGCAGGGGTTTGGTTGCTAGAATAGCTCTGGTCTAGCCCCACCCTGCAGGTCCTTGTATTTCAGAGAGCCGTGGGCTGGAGTGGTCAAAAACCACTGACTTTGAACCCACTTCTACCACTGATGGGCTCTGCGACCTCGGCAAGTTTCATAACTTTTCTGTACCTCCATTCCCTCATCTGTAAAATAACACTGGTAGCCTATCTCATAGGTTGTTCTTAGGATGAAGTGAGGTGAGACAGGCAAAGCATTTAGAACAGCATCTGGTATAGAATAATGCTAAGTAAATCTTCGCTGGACTGTGCAAGAGGCATGAGGACGGGTTGGTCCTTCCAGCAGACTTGTTTCCCCTTCTTCCTCCGAGTTCCTGTTTAGTTCAGCTCCACTGATGTGCACTGAGCCCTTCCCTAGGGGCGAGTCCTCTGCTGGGAGTGGATTCAATCCTCTGAACCCACTTCGGGAATGCTCACTACCTGGGTTAAATGGAGGCTCAAGAACACACAGTGGCCCCCAGGGGAGGAAGGAGACAGATGGTGATATTTTGAACAATGAATAGGTGTTTCTTAGGCAGACTGGTATCATTGACTCACAGGACATGCTGTTGTTCAGGTGTTTCCCAGTCGTGTCTGACTGTTTATGACCCCATGAACTGCAGCACACCAGGCTTCCCTGTCCTTCACCATCTCCTGGAGTTTGCTCAAGTTCATGTCCATTGGGTCAGTGATGCCATCCAGACATCTCATCCTCTGTCATCCCCTTCTCCTCTTGCCTTCAATCTTTCCCAGCATCAGGGTCTTTTCTAATGAATCGGTTCTTCGAATCAGGTGGCCAAAGTATATTCTGGGAGATAGTAAAGGACAGGGAGTCCTTTACAGCTGCAGTCCATGGGGTCACAAAGAGTCAGACACGACTGAGCGACTGCACATAGGTGGAGTGGTGGGAGCAATCGCACGTGTAAGACGACTAGTTTAGGAAGTGGAATTGGGATGACGAGGCTGGCAGCCTGCTCCCAAAGGGCCTTGAATGCCAAAGTAAGGAAATCCAAACTCTGCCCAATAGCAGGGGAGCCACTGAGGGGTTCCATGTGTCGTCTTCCCCACTTTGCTTAGAGAGCCCGTCGTGTGTCACTCACAGGGTTGTGTGTGTGTGACTGTCTCTCCCAGTACCTGGTTAGTGTCCAGAGGGTCCTTGTTCTGCCTCCTCTCTTCCTGGTCTTGAGGGAAATAGGCCTCGGTGGTTATTGAGTCTGTTTATTAGTCCATGCAATGGAACTGGACGCACCTCCTGTAAAATCCTGGGCACCGTGCCGGGCACAGTGGAGGGGTGTGCAGAAATGAGTCAGTGGCGCCTGGTGCCACATTGAAGGTGATCTGTTTCTAGTCGGAGGTGGCTCTTCTGGAGGTGGTCACCCATGGCCAAAAGGAGAAGGTCTTCACGAGACAGAGGATGCTGTGGGAGTTCCACACGTGGATGACCTGCTCCAACTCGGGAATCGGGCACTGGTGGGAAGGGAATTCCGGGCAGCACCATTGGTACGGGCAAAGGCCTGGAGAGGGAGAGCAGAGCATGTGTGTGAGGAGCAGTGGTGGGTTCTGCTTCCCTGGAGAGAAGGGTCTGTGGAGGGAACAGAGAGAAATAAGGTTGGAAGGCATTGTGTGCCAGGTCAAGAGAGGGGCGGGGGTAGGAAGCTTTGTTTGTTTCCCTGTAGACACAGGGAGCTATGGAAAGCTTTTTTGCTCTGGTAACCCTACTTTTTATATGCTTTGGTTCTTCGGAGAAGAAGGGGCAAGAAGTGAAGTTTTCAGTCTTTAAGATGGGGGTGGGTAGTGGATCTTGGATTTGCAGAAAAGTAACTTGGAATGAAACCATTATAAAAATCCTCGGAGATTTCTGCCTTAATGAAGGAAGCAGTTTTTCTCCCATAGATTCTTTAAAACTTGGGTTTCAAGCAGGGAATAGCGACACGTAATTTATTTCTCCTGGTGCTTGATCTGAGATCCCTTGGGAAAGAACAGGAAGGAATTAGTGAGCTCTATATTACAATTTAATTGCTTGAAGGAAAAATATTATTTTTTATTGTTAGCCATTAGCTGCTTCTAGCTTTATTAAACTCAACCCTCTGCCGAGCACAGTATTAGCCATTTGGAGCTTGCCGGCTCCCCGAGGGGAGGAAAACCCTCCGAATGGTCCCACCTTGTAAAGCGAGGGTTACTGCTGGGATCCAAGTGGCCCCGGGGAGCCTTGCATTTCAGGCATCTCTGTACTTGGAGTGCAGCCTCCTGATGGCGGGTTCAGCCCTTTTTCTGTTCCCTGACATGGGGAATGGAGGTCAGGGAGGGCAGAGGAAAGGATCACGGTCCCTGTGTCACATCTGGGTCTCTCCTAAGACGGGTAAACTCGGCTGTGTTGCTTAATCTCCCATTTTGCAGATGGGAAGTTTTCATTTTTAGGGGTAGTTGCTAGGGCTGAAGGAGACACTATATGTAAGCAGAATACTCTAGTATTCAGTGGTGCTCAATAAATGCCAGTTGATGGGTCCCAGGACTGCACACTTCTCCAGGCTGTTTCCCCTCCTTTGTTCTTACTCCAGGCTCCAAGCTGTTGTTTCCACCCCAAGGGCCAGTTTCCACCCCACTTGCCCAGCACAGGGCAGAGGGGAGAGGCCCTGGCTCCACCTGACCCCTCTACTGTGCTGGGCACTTCACTCCCTGATGCCCGCTCCCTGCCTGACTTAGACCCCTGCCCTCAGGGAGCCCCTAGCTAGATGGATGAAGACAGGTGGGTGAACCATGACAATGTGCACAGTGGCCAGGTGGGACCTTGTTCTGCCTCGGGGGCAGGGCAAGCCTTCCTGTGCATGTGCTGGAGAGAGTTCTGAGGGGCTAGGAAGAATGAGCTCCCTGGGGAAGACTGCCGTCTTGGCTGTCACAGCCCTGTGACGGCCACCATCTGGCTGGAAGGTGTCCACCCACCCAGCCCTGAAGGCCTGTCCCTAACCTCCATTTCCTCGCTCACCCTGCTCCTTCACTCTTCACCTCCCCAACATGTATGCACGTTGTCTGGTGGACTTTCACCACGACCTTGGAGCTTCTCATCCACCCTTTACAGGTAGGAGGTCACCTGGCTGGGCATCTGGCTGCAGGCTGGCAGAGGGCAGCATAACCTGGGGGCTTTTCCAGGCCCCACCCACCCTAGCAGACCACCCAGTAAGCTTTTTAAACTGAGTGACCTTCCCTGCTTACTAGGAACCACTTGCTGCCTGGCCTTGCTCCCTCCCATAGCAAGTGGGAGAAAGCCAGCGTTTTTTTTGCAACCTGGCCCTGAGCAGGCCTCCACTGAGGCTGCCCTCTGCATCAGAGCTGTTGCCCACATGGCGTTTCATGCTTAGCGAATGACCCAAGGCCTGGAGTTTTGGAGACAGCCTCGGTTTATTCAGCCCCACTCCCGAACACTTATCGTGCATGCAGGACTGACTTTGTGTGCCCCACCTCCCTTTACTCTAAGTCTGGGGTCTGAGCCCTGGCACGACTTGCTCCAGGTCACACAGCCCCTGCGAGGCAGAGCTGGGGTCCCTGCACCCTCTGTTCAGCCTGGGCTTTCTCTCTGGGTGGCTCTCCTGCCCACCAGTCTCCCCTCAGCATCATCTTAATTAAGGGCTGGTTCCAGTCTGGAGCCCAGAAGATCGGGTCAGCGGGGCTCTCCTGGAACACTGGTCCCAGCCCATGGAGTGGAGAAGGCAGACGGGGTCCAGGCTATGGTGAACTGGCTTGCGGAAAGGGAGAATGGAGTCATACGCTTGGACCCGAGTCCCTGGGGGCTGTGAACCTCGTCTTTTGCTACATCGTCTCTCCGTGTCACTTGCTTCGCAGCACCGCAGGTCTCCTTACTCTGAAAGCAACACACTGCCTCTATCTCCGCACTTTCTCCCACGCTCTTCTCTGTCTGCCTGAAGGACCTTCTCCTTCTTTATTTGACTAACTGCTGCTGGTCTTTTAAGGCTCATTTCAGGCCCTGGGGAGACCTTCTCTGACCCCCAGGTGAGTCACAGTTTCTTCTTGGGGCACCCACAGCCCCCTGAGCACCCGGTCTGGGGATCACTTGTTCATGGTCCATCTCCCCCACCAGGCAACCGATCTTGGGGGCGAGGCCTGTGTATACTTCTGTCTGGGTCCCCAGTGCCTTTCATCAGGCCTGGGACACTGGGGAAAGCTTGTCCAATTTGATTAGTAATGATGGTCCCCTTGTGTTTGAACTGTATTGTTTGTTTTTCAAAGCACGTTCATGTCCACGATCCCTTTGAGCCACCCAGCCATTGGAGAGTGAGGCAAGGCAGCGCTGACAAAGTTTGGAAGCAGAGGCTCAGTAAGCTGCCTACTGTGATGGAGGCAGAGCCTGGCCTCCAAGTCCAAGGCTCGCTGCGCTGTCTACCCCTACCGCCTACGTAAAGCCGTGGGTGGTGCCCACACCCTTGGCGACCCTGAGGCCAGGACTGCTTGTAATCAGATTGCCTTCCTCCCCACTGAGCTCATGCTGCTGAGGGAATGGAAATTTGGACCAGTGGGCAGGGGTGAGAGGCTGGGGTGGCGGGGGCGGCTTTGGCCGAGGTACTGGGGGGACCAGGATGGGTGGGGGTTCTGGGTGAATACACCAGAACCAGACTTAGTGGTTCTGGCCTTTGGCCCCGGGGACTGGTGAAAACCATCCCAAGTGGTTGACCAGAGGCCTGCCGCACGCATCTGGGTGTCCAGAGGGTTTGGGATGGTCAGCAGCAGCAGGGAGACGGATCAGACTCCCCTGGCAGGTTAGGTTGACTATGGTGCTGGCCTTCAGGCACTGCCTGCCTCAGGGAGACCTGCTTCAAGTCCTGTCTGGTCAGTGATGCCATTGACTTGACCTGAGGCCGTGCAAGTCACTTTGATTTTCTGTGTCTCAGTTTTCTTATCTGTAAAGGTGAATAATAGTAGTCTCAGAGGGAGGATTAAGTTATGAAACGGTGTCTGGAGCCTGCTGAGTGGCACAGTAATTTCCTTCTCTGGGTAATGGCCTTATACCCTCTCTGCTCATCTCCCTGAGTTGATGTGAGGTCCACATGAAGTGGTCTGTATACTATGGAGTCTTTTCTGTCTTTTCTCTGAAAGAAATGGGGGTGGAGGACAGACCCTGGGAAGCAGTCCGGGGCCAGGTTGGCAGATGGACCAGTCCAGTCACCAAAGACTGGGCGTCTCTGGTCAAAGTGCAGGCTAGCAGCTGGTGGGGTCCAGGAAGAGGTGGGGGTCTTCTCAGGGTGGTAGTGTCTGTCCATCCAGAGAACTGGGCCTGCCAATTCCCTGGTCAGAGCATGCTTCCAGCCCAGTGGGGAGAAAGGAGTCTGCCACCGTCCTGTGCGTGGTGGCCTGGATTTCTCTGACTTCCCCTCTCAGCCCTGCTCCTGACCGCAGCCTCTAACCTTCAGCAGGGACTCTAATAGCACCTGGCTGGGTTGTTGTGCGGGTGACCATAACCCCGTGAGGTCATGGAAGCAATGTGTGTTAATATGTGTGGGGCACATAGTAAGTGCTCAACAATTGCTAGATTATATTTTTATTGTTATTGTTACATTCTTCACATTATTACTCCATTCTTTCCACACATGTCCCAAGTACACTGCATACCACTTGCTGTTTTATGGCTGGGCTCAGTACTTTCATCCTTCAGGCAGTGGAGAGCCATGGAGGGCTTTTGAGCAAGGCTGTGACATGGAGCTGGGCTCTGGGATGATTAATCTGGCAGTGGGGTTAAGCTTCATGACGAGGTGTGGTTAGCTTAAAAAGGGACTTGTTGTTTTATGGCATTTTAAAAAATGACTTTTCAAATCCTTTCCTATTTAGTTGAGGGGGAAAGAGAGGTTGAAGGAAAAGAAAGTTTGTGTTAAGAAAAAAGGAGGCAGTTGGAGGAGGTGCAGTATTTAACAGGGATGAAAAGAACTGTAGAGTGGGCTGCAGACCAGCCTGGGGCTGCCCGCGTCCCCCCAGGTCAGGTTGTGGGTATGGAAATCTTCCCACTCCATCACTGCCATACTTGTGGGACTAGAGAATAATCAGGATGTAAATCATCTCTGTGCCTTCAGGGATGCAGACATCTGGGGCAGGGCTGCTTTGAACTCAGTACCTGGTAATGCTGGTGTTTGTGACTCCCGATTGGGGTTGGGTGGGAGGGGAGGAGGGAGGTTGGGGTTGACCTTGAAAGGAGTTTAGAGGCCATTTAGAGAAACTGGAAGTTCGGAAGGCGGAGCTGTGCAGAATGGAACGACATTTTTTTTAAGCAAACCTGAGGCTCGGCTGTTGTGTGATTTGATCCTGGCTGAGCAGGCTTCTGAACTGTGGTGTTGGAGAAGACTCTTGAGAGTCCCTTGGACTGCAAGGAGATCCAACCAGTGCATCCTAAAGGAAATCAGTCCTGGGTGTTCATTGGAAGGAGTGATGCTGAGGCTGAAACTCCAATATTTTGGCCACCTGATGCGAAGAACTGACTCATTTGAAAAGACCCTGATGTTGGGAAAGATTGAAGGCAGAAGGAGAAGGGGGTGACAGAGGATGAGTTGGTTAGATGGCATCACCAACTCAAAGGACATGAGTTTGGGTAAACTCTGGGAGTTGGTGATGGACAGGGAGGCCTGGCGTGCTGTGGTTCATGGGGTCGCAAAGGGTCGGACACAACTGAGCAACTGAACTGAACTGAACTGAGCAGGCTTCAGGGAGTGACCAGTGAGAAAGCTGGAGGATGCTGGAGGATGCCGGAGGGGTGGGGATGGAGCAGGGAGAGAGGGGAGGAGCTGAGGAGGGAGGAAGGTTCCAGAGATGGGGGTGTGGGTGAGCAGGGCACTCAGATCCCCTGACTGGGTGTGCATTTGGGACCCTGAGCCCAGGGGTCTTCTCAGGCTGCTTTCCTGGTGGTTCTGACTTTGGGAGTCCAGGGTGGATCCAGAAGTCTTCATCTTCGACAAGATTCTGTGGACAGAGGCAAAGACCAGACCCTGAGAAGCACTGATTTAGGTCTACTTCCAGCCCCTGTGATGGGTAGAGGGGATGATGTGGCAGGCAGCAGGTGTTGAAAGGGGCTGCGTCTGGGCACAAGAGGCTCCCTGTGGAGGGATGGAATGGTGGACCTAGCCTGGGTGGAGGAGAGGGACCCTAGCCTGGGTGGGTGGGAGCGAGCTTTTAGACAGGTTTGATTAGAAGCTGGAAAGAAAGTGAAAGTGAAGTCACTAAGTCAGTCCAACTCCTTTGCGACCCCATGGACTGTAGCCCACCAGGCTCCTCTGTCCATGGGATTCTCCAGGCAAGAACACTGGAGTGGGTTGCCATTTCCTACTCCAGGGTATCTTCCCAACCCAGGGATCGAACCCGGGTCTCCTGCATTGTAGGCAGTGTCAACTACAAATTGGCACTTACCAAGAACGTTGCCAACGACTAAACAGCAAAGGCATTTACCATCTGCCTCTATGGAGATTGAAACCCATGCTACTGCAGCTGTTGACCTTCAACAACCCCTGGGGGAGTTCAGGGTGGAGTCAGGCACTCTGCGCTCCTGGGAATCTGGTGGGGTTGGTCTTTAGATGGTTGGATGTCTTTAGGAATAGGTATTATGATCTCAATCCTTGCATCTTCTCTCATCTAGAGAAGCACTAAATCCCTTCATGGTGACATCAGATCCTCATGACTAACAGAAAAACCTTTTGTAAAATAAGTGCTGCATGGTATTGAACTCCCCCCTTTACCAAAACTTTATATATTGACCTTCCCCCACTGCTGCTTTGGAGCAATCACTCAGAGCTATCTGAGATGCTGTCTCCCAGGCTACCATCCTCATTTTGCCCTGGATAAAACTTCACTCGCAACTCTCAAGTTGGACATCTTTTTTTAGTCGACACAGGTCATGAGAGATGGTAGAATTGGAGGTGTCTGGGGACCCATGAGCTGGAATAGGGGCTGGAAAGAGGACAGGCAGAGGATCAAACTGGTGGTGGGGGCAGGGGTGCACAGCTAGGGAGACAAAGCCAGGACCAGAGGCCATCTGATAATGGTGTGGATGGTGAGGACATAGTGATGTTTCCCAGAGAGATGGGCCAAGGTCAGAGCAGCTCCAGTAAGTCCCTGTAGGCGCCTTACCCTGGGTCCCTTAAAACCATAGTCAGCAACTGGTTGGGTCCCAGAGCCTGGGCAGGAATCATCGTGCTGTGCTGGTGGGTGAGTGGTCCCAACTAGTGGTGAGGGCTGCCGGCTGGGCAGGGAGTTAATGTTACAGGTGGGGAGAGATGCTGAGACTCTTCATTCATTCATCTACTTGTTTGCTCATCAAATATGAATGAAGGGTCAGGCACTGAATAGAATGCTTTCACATGCTCCCATCCTTTTCAGGAGGCCTCTGCAGCGTGGGTTTGCATCCTTGCTCTTTCCCTCACCAGCTGCCTTGGGAAAGGTACTTGATCTTTGTGTTTCATCTGTAAGAAGTGGGGAAATAATTGTCCCTACCTCATGGGGTTTTCATGAGAGTTGCATATCTAAATCCATGCAGAGTGGTTAGAGTGGCATCTGGTTTTGATTGTTCTTGCTCCAGCCATGCCCTGGGACAGCCCAGACCCCAGTGCCAGCGTCTGTTCTGGTGACGCCAGGCCCTCTCTTCCCGTCTCTGCCCACAGTGGCTAAGGTCAGGTGTGCCACCTTCTGACTCATTTCCTTAGCTGTCAAAGGGGTTAATCATCCCAGTCGTGCTGCCTCGCCGGTGACGGAGGGAAGGAGGCAGCCGTGGCACACGGAACAACGCTGTCCAGGGGAAGCTGCTCTGCAGCCTCTGCCTTGTTTTCCCACGGCCTTAGTACTCTTGCCTGGAAAATCCCACGGACGGAGGAGCCTGGGGGGCCCCAGTCCATGGGGTCACAAAGAGTTGGACACAACTGAGCGACTTCACTTCACTTTCAAGATGAGGAGTTGAGCCCGAGACAGCTTTCTGTGCTAAAGAGTCCTCCATCCTGGGGTTTGGGCAGGGGGCACTTGATGCTTGGCTCTGGGAGGAGGCCCTACTGCGTTGTCCCATGAGAGATCTGCTGAGGCTGTCCCAGCAGCATCTTGCATCCCAGACCTTGGCAGGGCCCTGGACATCTCCCCTTCTCCATCCAGGTGCTGTTGGGGAGACTGGAGTCAGGGGCGTGAGGTGACAGACACAGCTCATCCCTGCCCGAGGCCCTGGAGATACCCTGCTGTGCTGCCAAGTGGGTGCTGAGCAGGTGAGGCTCGCCTGCCCGATGCCTTTATTACAGCCCAAGGTTCAGGCCCCGGCTGGACCTGTCACTGTTTGATTCCTGTCCTCTGTCCCTTCTGGCCACTGCTGGATGCTAGGGACTGAGACACATCAGATCCAGGCCTGTCTCAGGCAGCTCTCAGCTGAAGGGTCAGGCAGCCAGGTGTGAAATAAAGACCACACAGGATGTCTCAGTGTCGGGGAACCCAGAGGGAGCCAGGCCCAGTGCAAGACACAAAAAAGCTTTGTTCCAGAAGATATGGGCTGCCTGGAGAGCCAGGAGCCCTCCGTCTTCCTCCCCTCACCCCTGCTGATGTCCGTACTTCCCGGCCCAGTCTACCTCTGAGGGGCATTCCTTCTGTCCCCTTCCCTGGGACGAGGACCCAGCCTGGCACGCAGCACCTGCTGCATCTGTCTTGTCTGTTTTGCTGTCTTTACTCCAGCCACACTGAACCATGCCCTCTTCCCTCACATTGATGTTCCCTCTGCTTCTCCTGTTCCTTCTGCTTCTCCTGTTCCTTCTGCCTGGGCTACCCTTCTTTATGTTTTTGCCCAGTTCCTGCCTGCTTTTCAAAATCCAGCTCAGATGTCACCTCTGTGGCACCTTCTCTGAGGCCACCTTCCCTCCAGCTGGGTCCTTGGGTGGTCCCACCACCCCTCTCCTTTTTCTGTGTCTGTCTTTTGAATCCACTCTGTTGAATGAGTGATTCAGTGAATGGATAAACTGTGGCTTTGGACTGGGCTCTCGACCCCCCTCGTCTCACGAGGGTGGTGTCTATGGAGACAATCAGATGACCTGAGAGAAAGTGCTCAGTGCTATACAGAGTACTGTTAGAGCCGGAGGCCGTGCTGCCGTTTCTAACATCACCGAGACTCTGTGTGTGTGTGAGTGTGTGCGTGCTTGGCCACCCCACAAGGCACGCAGGGTTTTAGTTCCTCAACCAGGGATCAAACCTGTGCCCCCTCTGTGGACGTGCAGTCTTAACCAGTGGATGACCAGGGAAGTCCCACCATGACAATGTTTTGTGCCCCTCCCTGCCTGACATCTAGTTGGCCCCCGACCTGGGGGTGTGACTGGTGCCACGTGGGCCCGACCTCTGGGCATTTGAGGGCTCTGCCAGAAGCCGCCCCTCCAGAGTCCTCTGGGTGCTCACTGAGTGATTTCTGCACTATTCAGTAACAGTGTGAAAATTGTTGGTGTAGGAATGTTTATTTATCAACTTACTCATAAACAGGGTTTTCTTTACTGTGGTACATGATGCTTTATGGGAGCTGTGGGCCTGCCATTGAGTGTGTGGTCTCATGGGAAAAGCAAGCGTCAGAGGAGGGAGGAAGCTCAGGGCAGAGGGCATCATTCCCAGTTGGGGAGAACCCAGGAAGACTTCATGGAGGAGGGAGCATTTGCCCCTGGTGTTATAGAATGGGAATGGTTTTAGGGGTGGTTTTGGGAGGGAGAAGGCAACACAAAGGTATGGGGAGGACTGCAGGCCGCTCGGCAGTCCCTGGTGCCTGGCTCTCTGGCTTCGGCAGGAGCACCTTCTCCCCTCCCACCACTTCCCTCTTCCCCACCTTTCCCTTGCTGAGAGCTCAGAGCACGTGTTATAGGGACTAGTCAAAATACAGACTCAGACGGGTTTATCCCCCCTGAGCCCATGGTTGCATTCCTGGGCACTGGAGGAGTAGAGGGCCCGTGGAGATGTTTGCAGAGAAAACGGAGCCTGATGAGAGTGATGAGGGGCTTGCTGTAGACCAGGGGTGGGGCGGGCATCTCCTGCCACACACAGGGCTGAGCTGGCTATGCGGGAAATACTGCTTATGTGGCGGTGGGGCCACTCTGGCCTCGGGTGCGGTGGCCCCCAGTTCCTCAGCCTCGACAGTGTCCTGATGGCAGGAGGGAAGGTGGGGCGGCTGGTGTCGTCCAGGCTTGCGATCGGGCTGTGTGGCCCTAGGTGGTCCAGTTTACTTCTACGACTGTTTTCTCACCTGTTGTGCGATGGATGCACTGGGCTCTCCGATTCAGGGTGAAAGTGAGACGCAGTGAGGTAAAGCCCCTGGCCCAGAGCCAGTACCTAGGAGCCCCCACCAGTGGAGACAGTGATCCCCATCACCTGGTGACGAGGGACTGCCATCTAGGCCTAGGGCTGCCAATCCCGGTTAACTGGAACTCCCACCAGCCAGCATCCTGCCTCACTGTCCTCACCAGGCAGGGGAGGTGGCCAGGTGGTTTAGGAAGGACCCCTGGGCTGGTGGCTTTGGTCCAGTGCTGTCACTTCTTGTCTGGATGGATCCACCATGTGTTGAGCAAACCTTGTGGGTTGAGGAAGAGAATAAACAAAAAATACTGTAGCTGGGTGACCTTTAGGAACTTTGTTGGTCTGTTACTGTGGAATGGGTAACAGATAGAGTGGTATCTCCCATGAGGTATTCCTGTGGGGATTAAACCATACAGGGGCTGACACCGGGGTCTTGAGTTTTGGTAATAGCAGGGTTGGATGGTGCTATCTGGCTGCTAGGGGTTGCCTCCAAGTCTCCATTTCCAGTAGTCATGTGCAGATGTGAGTGTTGGATCATAAAGAAGGTTGAGTGCTGAAGAATTGATGCTTTTGAACTGTGGTCCTGGAGGAAACTCTTGAGAGTCCCTTGGACAGTAAGGGGATCATGCCAGTCCATCCTAAAGAAAATCAACCCTGAATATTCTTTGGAAGGACTGATGCTGAAGCTGATGCTCCAGTACTTTGGCCACCTGATGTGAAGAGCCAACTCATTGGAAAAGAATCTGATGCTGGGAAAGATTAAAGGCCAAGAGAAGAGGATGACAGGTCCTCCAAGAGGACGAGATGGTTTGGTGGCATCACCGACTCAGTGGACATGAGATTGAGCAAGCTCCAGGAGATGGTGAAGCACAGGGAAGCCTGGTGTGCTGCAGTCCATGGGGTCACAACTGAGTGACTATACAACAACTCCTCCTTGGAATGGCTAGGGATAAGTAATCAGTGAAAGAGCCCCAAAGGAAGGCCTTGGGAGTTCCTCACTTTCTTTCCTTCTCTCTGTCACCCGTCACCCCAGAGAGTGTCTGGGAGATGAGGAGAGTAGGCTTTGGAGGGTGTAAGAGGTGATTCAAGCTGGGCCCACCCCAACCCATGACTGTCAAAGGCGAGAGCGGTCCTTTTCAAGTCTAGCTCTCCTGCCTGGCTCTGTCCTAGCTCCCGACTTCCCTTCCTCACCTGCCTCCATCCTGTGACCTTCTCCCCGTAACTCTGGAAATGCTGTGTTCCAGCCCAGGCTCTGCCCCTCGCAGGCTTTGTGACCTGGGCTAAGTTACTTGACTGCTCTGAGCCTGTACCCTCACAGAAAGGAGTCTGCAGCAGAACGAGCTCTCTGGAGCCCCCTGTTCATGCCCCTGGGGTCCTTTGTGCATCAAGGCCAGGGAGAGACCCAGCACTGTCAGGAAGTTCAGTTCGTGGCAGATGATCCTGCAGGACATCGTCCAGCCTCCCCCAGGCCCTTCATGACCTGGCCCCAGTAAGCTCACAGCTCCACCCACTGCTCCATTCAGCCCACCCTGGACTTTTTCCGTCATCTGCGCCCCCCACGTGCCCTTGTGCTTTCGGGCCTGTGCATGGTCACTCTTTCCTTGGCTGGAGAGCTCCTGTTTATGGCTCAAAACCCAGCTCGGGTGTCCCCTCCTTTGGATCCCTCCCACCTCTTTCAGCAGTCGGTTACCCTGACTGGGTACAGGCACTATTTACCCTATGTCTGCTTTATCTGTTCCTCTCTGTGGTTCCCCCAGTAGGCTTTGAGCTTCCCAGGGAGAGGAAGAGGGCCTGTCGAGGTGCCTTCTGCACCTGGATGGGGTCTGGCACAGATGGAGTGGGACCATTTTCCTCTGCTCAGGAGGAGTTTGGCTCCATTCCCACAGACTCTTCTTTGGAAGAAAGAGCCAGCACAGTAGGTTAGCCTCTGTCTGGGAGGCATAGGAACTGGTGGAAAGTAGAATGGGGCTGAGTTAGGGAAGGGAGAAGCGTGTGTTGTGAAGCTGAAACGTGAGACAGGGCCAGGCTTTGACCAGCGGTGTGCTGCATAGCGGGCTGTGAGGGGTCTCCGTTCATTCATCCAGTGAGCGTTTCCTGAGTGTCCGGCTTCATGTCCAGCATTGCTCTAGTTCCCAGGGACACAGTGGAGAATAGGAGAGACCCTGCCTAGAGGGGCTCACAGTCTGGAGGGAGAGATGGAGGAAACATAGGTGGGGCAACTGGCAGGAAGAGGGAAGCCCCCAGGCCCTGGGAGCTGAGAGGAGCCAGCCAGCAGCCTGGTGTGAGACATGCTGAAACTGGGCATGGGCCCGGTGGAGAGATGTGGACCAGACCAAGGGCCGGTGGAGGGGACGGTGTGTTTCCGACAGAACTTGTGGATGAGGGGGTGGGAGGTCACAGGCCAGGCTGCAGGGACCAGCAGGGAGCAGTCCCTGAGGCAAGGCGATAGGGGACAGCAGTGGCTTTGGTCTGGGTGTGGTGCGGATTGGCGGGGCGAGGGAGGGTGGGGGGCCCTGTCCTGGGTAACCTGGACCACCATGGCCAAGGCTGAAGCCGCTGGAGAGGAGGGGATGGTTCAGGGCCTGGTGGTTGAGACTTGGCGACAGGCTGGACATGAAAGATGAGGGTGAGGGAGACGGTCACGGGCAAGTGGGGAAGTGACAGTTGTCTCAGGAAATAACTTGTTGGAAGAGAGGGGAAGAACACAAAGAACTCAGCAGGGATCTCTGCAACTCAGGGTAATTTTGGCTTCGGAGAGCCAGCCCTGCTAATCAGATTGTAAAAATCAGGTACCGGGGTTTTTGCAGAAAATGAAGCAGATCAAAGCCAGGGTCGATTAGGCTCTGATTAAACATGGCTGAGGAGGGTCAGACTCATTACCGAGGAATGTACACAGGCCGGCAGCGCTGACGGGGGATAATAACAGATCGCACCCGGCAGCGCAGACACCACGGCGCTCTGGGGACGCAGCGCTCCGCGGCGGGGCGGCCGCAAGGAATGGCATGTCCGCAGGCTCTGAGGGGAGTGAAGGTGGCAGGGGGCGTGCATGCAAGTCTAGTCCCCTCTCTCTGTGCCTCTGTGGCCTCTCTGGTTCCACAGCCTCTGTGAGTGGACCGCTCCTGCGAGCGGGGCATCGGCAGAGGTCAGGGGAGCACTGGCCTTGCTGTTTTCCACCTTGGTACACTTGCCCGTGCCCTTCCTGTTGGGTTGAATGCCTCCCTTACCCTCATCCTATCTTCTGTTTCCCTCTAGGACACCCCTTGCTTGCACCTCCTCCAGGAGGTCTTTACTGATCCGCCCCGCAGCCCAGGTCAGGTGTCTCCTCTGCATCCCCACAGCCCCCATCACTGGGAGTTGTCATCACCTGTGTTCACATGTGTCCCCTGACCCCCTCCTGACTGTGAGTCCCTTGATGGCTGTGTGTTTCCCCATGTCCTGTGTGTCCAGCTTGGGATCAGGAACGGAGCAGATGTCAGGCTGTGTTCACTGATGTGGGCGGAGCCAAGTTTTGGCTTAGGAAGAGCAGAGCAGGATCAGGCTTGGCCTGCTTGCCCAGAGGTGCTCGTGGGGTTGGGGTGGAGTGCAGGCCAGGGCAGGGTGTCCCCGGGTTGCTGCTCAGCCAAGGAGAGGCAGGTTGCTCTGCCAGGCTGGAGAGAATGAAGGAGATGCCATGGAAGGGATCACGGAAATGTGGGTGCCAGGCTGAAGAGCTTGGACTCGACCCTCTGGGCCTTGCAGAGCCACTGAAGATTCTGGACTTGGGGGCAGTGATAGAAACTGAGCTTTAGGAGAAGTCTAAGTTTCTTGTGCTATCAGAATGGGATTCCCCCTGAATACCCAGCCGCCCTGGTGGATCTAACCTCCACTGGCTGCTTCACCTCGCACCCCTGCACTGGTCCCTGTGCATGCCCTCACAGGGCCTGGGCTCTTCCTGATCACAGAGGAGTGTGGGTTAGCCTGGCATCAGGCTGAGTTTGGTTTCTGCGCCCCACAACCACTCACCTACTGGGTGCCACACTTCCCCTGTGAGCCCTGGGGATGCTCTGAGGTTCTGGCAGCCTGGCTCCCCCTGGAGATGGAGACGGGAGGAGGAGCTGGACCATAGAGGTCTGGCAGGGGATCGCCCGTCTGAGGGAGACGTGGATGCCCCCAGGCCTGGCTGGAAACGTTTGGGGGTTTAGAAGGAAGGAACACAAAAGCCCTTAACCTCCCAGCTGGAATGTGGACACTTCATCCCTCTTGCTCTTCTGTCCCTCCTCCAGCCCCATAAATGTCCAATTTGGGGAAAGGATTCAGCCCTAAGCCCCAGCAGAATAAGGTTGATTAAGAAGCTGAGCTCCATAAAATTGTCCTTGCTCTGGCGGGCTGGTGGGTGGGGAGAGTCACTGGAGCTCAGGCCTGGAAAGGACGGTACAAAGCCCTCCTTCTAATCCAGGCCCTCCCAGCGCCGGAGTCCCCGCTCCAGCAACAGCCCCAGCCGGTGACGGCCAGTGTGTGTGTGTGTTTCCCCCCCGACCCCCACACCGTGTACCCACTTCAGGACTCTAACTCTCATTACTGGACAAACATTTTCTCGGCGCCTGGGGGGCATTCCTTTGTTCCACATACCTGCCCTGTGCCAGGCCCTCTGCCAGCACTGGGGACATAGATTTGCTCTGGCCAGGACTGGCACACATCCTTTGTTCAGTGTGAGCCTGACGCTGACTGACTTGTACGATGCTCTCGTTTGATCCATGTGGGGACTCTGGGGCAGGTGGTAGTTTCATATCCCCATTTTACATATGGGGCCCACAGAGGTAGATTAAGTCACCAAGGGTCATGTAGGAAATGAGAAGCAGAGGTGGAGCTGGCACCCAGGATTCTGACCCACGGTCCTCATGTAGGAAATGAGAAGTAGAGATGGAGCTGGCACCCAGGATTCTGACCCACAGTCCCTGCTCCCGGTCATGGTGTACCTTGGCTCGTTGAGTGGGCGCCTTCAGGGAGGGGCTGAGGCTCCGGAGACTTCCTGCCTGGGTTCCAGCCGCACCACCAGAGTTGAGTTCTGGGTCAAAGTGCTCAGAAGAGGTCCTGCACTTGGTAGATGCTCGTAGCTGTTAGTGGCATGTGCCAGGCGTGTAGGTGGGGGAGTGAGGCAGTGCGGCTCCAGACTCCACCTGCCAGGACTGGGCTTCTCTGATCCTTGTGTGGTGTCCTGGCTCCGTGCAGGGCCCGGTGCTGCCACCAGGACCTGGGAGTTGTTCTCGTGGGCAGCTCCCTGCACCCTGCTTCCAGCGTCTCTGCGAGCTATGTCCTGTAACCTCCTGGGTCTCTCTTGTCTGTATCCCCACTGTCACCAGCCATGTCCAAGCCTGGCCAACTCAGTGACCTCCCAGCTGGACTCCCTGTTGCCCCTGTAGGTCATTTGCCACCCTGTAGTCAGAGTGACCTTTTATTTTAAGACACAAATCTTATCCTGTCACATACCCTCAACCTGCTTAAGACTAAACTAGTTTGCTGGTCTTTTCAGAACAGCATCTGTATTTTGCACCTTGGACCACAGGGTCTGGTGCTGTCTGGCCCATCTGTCCCCACAGCTGCATTCCTGTTTCATTGCCCCTCACTGTCTTTACTCCAGTCACATTAGCCCTCTTTCCTTCCCTCCCAAAGCACCGTAACCTCTGCCTCAGGGCCTTTGCACAGGCTGTTCCCATGGTCTAGGATTCTCTCCCTTCCTGGGCTGCAGCCTTTCCCCACTTAATATTTACTGGTGATTCATGTCTCAGTTTGAGTGCCACTTCTGCAGGGAAGCCAGCCCTGACTTCTCTCCTGTGTTCTCATTGCCTGGTCCACGCCCTTCATGCCACAAACAGAGTCTATTCTGAATTCGTCTGTGTGATTCTTGGTTACTTTAGCACCCTCCCAAGGGGCTGAACTCAAGGAAGGGACATCTGTTTAGTCCATGATTATGTCTACAGTGGTCCACATATAGTAGGCCCACAGGAAATACTTGTTGAATATTGGGGACCTTTGGGAGGAGAGGAAGAGGCTCCAGTGGAGCTGCTTGAGTCTAAAGGTGGACAATGTTTTCAGGGAGCCCTACCTGTGAACACTCCACTTCATCGTGGTACTTTGTTGGGGGGCTCATGGGCTACGGGCCAACATCCTCCTCCAGCCAGCAGGACCTCTCTCTGGGAAGCAGGCGTGGCCTGAACTAATGAAGCTGGTTTCAGCTTTTCTGCTGGACATCACACCTGGTTTCCTGTCCATTCTGTCCCTGGCTCTCTGTGAGGCCTCAGGTAGCCCTCTCCTCTTTGCTGAGCCCGAGGCTCCCCATCTTTAAAAGAGCAGGGCTGTCTGAGATGATCTTTGAGGTCCCTTTCTACTCTTTGGTTGTATGATTTAATGCATTACTGTTGCACTTTTTTGGGGGTAAAAAGATTAGGTAAAAGGGCCTCTCCTAATTCTTTTCCTCCTTAACTGCCCTCCCTGGCTCTGTGGTTATTGCTTATGAAGAATCAGTTCACAGGAGATGGACCTATTCTAATAAGTGATGCCAAATCCACCCTGGTGAAAAGTGACCAATCCACAGCAGCTGGGGTCACCTCCAGGGCCCTTGGCATCTGCTTATGCCCGAACGTTCCTTATGGGGACATGAGGAAAGGTCACCCACAGATGTCCCCGATCTGATTATGTGAAGTTTATTTCAGCTGCATTAACAGGGTGAAAGGTGCAGAGCCCTAGACCATCCCCCCAGAGCATCCTCTGAGCTTCTTGTGTAGGGACCTGGGCGCTGTGCTCCCTTTACCTCACATCCCCTGGCCCAGCCCAGGGCCTGCCGCCAGGTGTCAGCTCTGCCAGCGACTGTTCTCCGCTCGGAGACAATGATGGTTGCAGGGTGGGTCCTGGTGTTGGCCTTGGGGAAGGGGTTGCAGGGGAGAGGGACTGCCCACCTTTACAACAGGAAGCGTCTGTGTGGAGCTGGTACCGAAGCTGCCTGAAACTGCCCCCGTCGGCCAGTTGCCAAGAGTTTATTGCAGACAGCCTAGCAATTTCAAATTTCCTTTGTTCTCCAAGAGCTGATGAATTAGTTGAAACATTAAGAACACTTGCAAAGTAGCCGACAAAGTGGTTTAAGTTAGTGTAGAATAAACTCGGCACAGGAGTGTAGTGTGGGGGGGGGGTGGGGGTTGGGTGGGCTTCGGGGTGACCGTCAGGGAAGGTCCCCAGGAACAGATGGCTGACGGGGTGCTTGTGGTTCTATGAAAGGAGATAATGAAAACCTGAAAAACAGCGTTTTGAGTCCCAGCTTTACCACCTATAGCCATGCGACTGGGGGCACTTCTCTTAGCCTCTGAGCTGTTCGGGAGAAGGTGGGATGTCTCTTGTCAGTTCCCTGAGGGCAGGGCCGTGTCCAGGGCAGGGTGGGTGTCCACACACATCTGTGGGACAATGGTGACCAGTGGGCCTAGGCCCTCCTGCTGGCTTCTCCTTGGTAGTCTTTGAAAAGCCTTTAGCCTCCCAAAGCTCTGGGTTTCGGGAAGCTCAACCCCTCGCTTGTTCAGCAGAGACACCGTGAACGTTGTCTGTCTTGGACGCTTTTGATTGGAGACGTTGGCCCAGGTGGTGACACTCATTTCTCTCACTTTGCTCATGGTTTTATTGGATTTTTCCCAAGCCTCTTTTTGGGTTCAGGCTCCTCCCCAACTCTGACTGGCATATTCCACCCCACTTGGCATCTTCGCTGGAACAGCGAGGGGGCCGACAGCCCAGACAAGAGGCGATGAGGTTGTGCACCTCTGCCTTAGTGGTCTTCTGGTCTTCACCCCCTGGCTGCATTCCCGGTTCCAATGCAGAGCCTGCCGTGTGCCCGTCTTCATTCATAGCCAGGCACACATCATGCAGCCATGAACTCAGAAGAGAGCCCTGCTTTCCTGGTGCAAGTGTAGATCCCAGGGCAGCTAGACTTAATTGAGGAGACTTGAGGCTCATGTGGACCCAAGGTTGGGAAAGAGGGAGGTGTGGGCCTCCCTCTGACCCCGCAGATGCTCTCGGTATAGCCGGGCCCCCAGCCTAGGAATCGTTTACCCAGCTACCTAGCTATGTCCGGGCCTGAGATGGTTGGGCCAGTGTCTGCTACAGGGCGGAGATGTCAGTGGTGATTACGTGTGTGTCATCTTTTGGAGAAGTTCCTCTTGAATAAGCCGGGATAAAGCTCTTGTCCCCAGTCAAATCCAAGTCTGCAGGCGTCTCACCCTGCTCACTGAAACGGTGGTGGAATTGGATTTGACGTTTCCTTCCTACTGCTTAGTTAATAGGGTAAGTTAGTCTTAGCCCACATTCAGATGGCCTGAGCAGCTTCTTTTGGAGTATCATTTGTTTATTCATTCACTCAGCCCATATCAGGAACATCACATACACTTGCCTATATCTTACCCTTCCCCAAGTAGGATGGATTTATTTTCTGACCATGTGAGTTTTAAAACCTTCTCTGATAATAATAGCATGGTAACCCTCATGTTTCCGTGCTGTTTAGAGCTGATGGAACATCTTCCCTTCCATTATTTCACTTAAAGTTCAAAAGGTGAGGTTTTTTTAAAAAAAATTAATCTTTAAAAAATGTTTTTGGCCACACCCTGGGGCATGCGGGATCTTAGTTCCCCCAACCAGAGATTGATCCTGCATCTCCTGTATTGGGATGCAGAGTTTTAACCACAGGACCACCGGGAAGTCCTGAGGGGGTTTTATTGCGTCTGTTTTGTAAAGAAGGAAACCGAGGCTCAGACAGGCTAAGTGTCCTGCCCAGGATGACGCAGCTCTGTCAGTAGCAGAGGTCCATGGCTGTCCCCTCTTCCTGCAGCGTCCCTTGCTGCCTGCTCCTGGCGCCCTTGGGTGAGTTATGTCCCATGCTCACCACACAGATAGCACCCACTCACTGCCGAAGAACAGGGATTGTGGACAGGGAAGTAAATTCTCCTCATCTCTTTGGGCCTTGGTGTTCCCATGATGATATTTGTGTGATAGAAATCTCTCTCCTTGCCTTTCCCACGAGGACATGAAGAGCAGATGCTGTCGTTAACAGGAAAAGGTTTTAAATCTATTAGCTGAGACCTGACGGATAGTCCGACCCTTCCTGGAGCGAGTGGAGGCTCGCTCACTCCCTGCTGTCTCCCTCCTTCATTCAGCAGATGTCTGGGGACCACTGCCCTGTATTCAGCTCTGGGCTGGGACTGGAGCCCTAGAGAATCCGACCTGTTCCTGACCTTGGGGAGATGCTAGAACGTGGCTGTGGCCCTCCTCAGGCCAGGCTGCCTCAGGGCGGGCAGCCTCGGGGCCGCTCTTTATAAGAAAAGCCTGTTAAGCTGGAGGGAGAAGTAGGGGCGTGGGCTGGCCTTGCCGTCTGTGGCCAGGCCCTTTCCAGACCTCCTCAGACGTGTAGGAAGCGGGCATGCGCTTTCCAGCTGAGGACGTCGGCTCAGCGTGGCCCAGTGACCTGTCCAGGGAGGCATGGCTGGCATGTGAATTTTCACCTCCGATTCTGAAGGGCAGACTTCTCTCTGGGACGCCTTGCCTCTATGCAGCCCTCTGCGTCAGTGGTGGAAGCCGACCAGTGGAGCTGGGACGTGGCCTTCTGGGCCCTGGCCGGCCTGGTTTGGGTCAGGGGGTCTGAGGCTCCGGTCTTCCTTGTCTCCTCTGGGCGCCCCTGCTCCCCGGGCGTGTGGGGCTCCTGCCGTGGCGGCAGATGCTGCAGGTCAGACGTTCAGCCTCACATCTGGTCTCCCTCCTACTTTCATCTGAAACCCGACTCAGATTGTCTCAGTAAACAAACAGTAAATTCAACAGTACAATCTTCTTGAAATGCCTTGTAGTTATTTTAAGGCTGTTCGGGGGTTTATTTTAATTGCGGGCCCAGCTCCCACAGCCATGCAGCTGCTGCTGGGGGCATTCGTAGCTGCTGCCTCCCCGCCCCTCTCCTGGTGGACCCTGACTCCTCCCCACCAGGGACCCAGGGTGGCCTGGAGGTCGTGGCGGGAGATAAAGTGAGGGAGATAAACCTCCCTCCCAGGTTGCTGATGTATCTAAGAACTTGAGGGGTTGCAGTGACCAGGAGGTCAGTTTTGGACCTGGGCCTGGGGAGGAAGACACGGCGGTGGGGAACGACCTCCTAGGCTGAGGACGGGTCGCTAGGCAAGGACCACAGACATACCCTGCTTTACAGCAGGGGTGGCCTGGAGAGTTGGATCCCAATAAGTTTCTGGCTAGCGTGGGGGCCCTGAGGGTCATCTGGTCCAGTGCTTTCCTTTTATACTTAAGGAGACCGAGCTTCAGAGAGCGAGGGCTCACTTCCCCAGGGGATGGGAGGTTTCACTCTTACTCTGCTCCCAGCTGAATCTGTGTGCCAGCTGATAGCACTGGGATGACTGACCCAAGCACATCCTCAGTGAAGTTCCATTCAAATGAGTGGCTCTGGAAGCCGCAGCCTTAAGTCCCAAGGGAACTGGGCACTTGTGCAGGCTGTGGGCTGAGGTGCCATCAGCGCGTCCTGCAGTGACCTCCCCATCACGGCTTGGGGGTGGCAAGTACCACCTCTTTCTCGCTGCTGTGAACTGAAACATATTGGGGCTGGGAGTCTAGAGACCTGGTTTTCTGCCTGATGCCAGGCAAGTGCTCTCACCTCTCTGGGTCTTGGTTTCTTCCTCTGTGTGGTTGGGGAGCAGCCCGAGCTGCCAGGACTGACGGGTGGCCTTTGTGTTTGAAGACAGTTCTGCAGCAAGATTCCTGATGACAAGGCAGGCTCTCTGGGGGTGTGGTGCTACACATGGTGTGGATCCCCAGGAAGGAGTGCAGACTGTCTCCAGGGCCTGATCTGCTGGGGAGCATAGTTGGGAGTGATGGGGGCGCTTACCACCCCCAGAAGTTTGGGAGGTCAGGCTTGACTGAACTCCCGGTAGTCCACAGCCAGTACGTTTCCTGGGAACCTGATGGTACTGGGGAACAGGGGGTCCATTTCCTAAGTACCAGGATCTATGAGTAGGGACTTTAGGTGCTTCTGTTCTCATAACACTTCTGGCAGGAAGATGTTATTATCCCCATTTTACACATGAGGCAGGAGAAGGGGACAACAGGCAGAGAAGGGGGAGACAGAGGACAAGATGGTTGGATGGCATCACCGACTCAATGGTCATGAGCTTGAGCAGGCTCTGGGAGATGGTGAAGGACCGGGAAGCCCGGCGTGCTGCAGTCCATGGGGTCGCAAAGAGTTGGACACGACTGAGCGATTGAACCACAGTAACAACACACATGAGGAGACTGAGGCCCCAAACCTCACAGCAGGGAGGTGGGAGGCAGACACCAGAGACCTTGCTTCTCCCCTGGGGTAGGGGGAGAGGGCTGGGTGGTTCTTGATGGGACAGCAAAGAAGGGGGAAGGGAAGCAGACCCCAGGGATGGTGTGAGAACAAGTGAGAAGTGAGGGTCCTCTGCATGACACCCCAGGCCAGAGCAGGGACCAGGCCCTGGGAGACGTCTCGTCTGGGCCTGGCCGAGGTCCCTCTATTTGCCATCACCAGATGTAAACTAATTTGTTTAACAAGAAAAAACACATCTTTAGTCCCTTCTAAAATGGGCTGTTTCCCCTCCAGTCGGCCGTCACTCGTTGAATGGCCGGGCTGGGGTGAACAGAACTTTTGGAAACCCGGTGAGGTATTTGTGGGGTGCTTCTCCACCATGGGCCCCAGAGCCAGCACCCGGATCCTGGCCCCAGCTTGGTTGCCGCCGGCTGTGAGACTTTGGCAAGTTGCTGGGATGCTCTGTGCCCTCGTCTTCTCACCCGGGAGACGGGGATTGACCGTGTGTCCTGCCCGGAAAGGGACTCTGGGGCCACCAGTCTTGTGAGTTGGTGAAAAGCCATTTCAGAAATCATTAACTCCCATTACAACTAATCCAGGCACTGCACCCTGTTGATGGAGCTGTCAAGCCCAGCGTGAAGCTTGTTACACCCTCACGTGTGTTTGTAATTACAAGCTCTGGATAACTGTGTGCCCTGTCCTCAGAAACGAGGGACTGTGTCCTAGGGGTGAGGAGGGGAGGAAGGAGAACTGGGGTTTCCTGGGTACCTACTGCATACCAGCTGCTCCGCTGGGGGTAATCATTAAGTGTTTCTTGTTTTGTTTTGCCTGCACTGTGAGGCTTTTGGGATCTTAGTTCCCCGACCAGGGATTGAACTGGGTCTGCAGCAGTGAAAGCCTGAAGCTTGAGTCTTAACCACTGGGCCACCATGGAATTTCCAATCGTTAAGTGTTTTGAGGACAGTTCTGCAGCAAGATTCCTGACAAAAGACAGGCTCCCTCAGGGCTGTAGTGTTGGTACGCAGTGTGGATCTCCAGGAAGAGGTGCAGGCTGTTTCCAGCCTGGTTTGGTGGGGAGCACAGTTGGAAATGATGGAGGTGCTCACCACCCCAGGGGCAAACTGGGCATTATTGATATTCACATTTTGCAGATAAGGCTCAGAGAGGGTCTTTTCAAGGTTGCATGATTGCGAAGTGGAAACTGGAGGAGTATTTGTCCAAAGCCGTGCCTGTTCTGCTGTGAGGCAGGAGTGAGAGAGAAATTTTTAATAATTTCAAGTGGTTACCAAAGCTCCCGGCTTCTCATTGAGGCCAAGGAGGGGTTACAGCCACGATCAGGCCCTCTCTGTGGGAGGTAGGGGTGGATGGACTTCTGGCCCTAGGACACAAACATTGGAAACTGGAAGGCTCAGCCCGAGGGTCGGAGAAGGACTGGGCGCCTTGCTTGTTTCAGCCTGATTTTCCTTAAGGAACGTGTCTGTGACAGGCCCCGTGGGTGGGTGTTTTCTGACGGAGGACTGGTTGTGGTCAGGCCTGTGCCTGGCATGGGAACCTGCTCATGTGGGCCCCCAGTGCCAGGGGGTGGGTAGTGCTGGTGGAAGGATCTTTGGGAAGACCAGGGTGGGCTGGGGGGGAATGTAGTTGGAGCCCTCAGGCTCAGAGGTTCCAAACTGGCTGGCTGTGCCAGGGTGTGGGGGTAGGGGTGATAGTGGGCTGTCCTGTGAGCAGCCAGGGGGCTGGTCCATCATTCGGCCTGGCTGGAAGAGGAGATAGAGCTGGGCAAGGAGGGAAGCTTCTCAGTTCAGCCTGGAGTGCCTGCTCTCAGAGCTTTAAGGAGAACCGGGACTCCTGCCTGGATGGTCTTTTTTTAATTCCCTGTCCCTCAGATGGAGCCATCAAGGCCGGTGCCTTTGGGGGCCTATGGAATGAGGTATCCCCAATTGTTGCTTCCCACAGACTTGACCAAAACCTCAGACCCCAAACCAGAGCAAATGGTGCTAATGTGCTGAGTCCCAGCCCAACCCAAGGATCAATTTCTTTTCATTGAACTGTGAACCGAGTCTGTAGTTTCTTCCTCACAATAAAAGAAGTTTCTGTTTAAGAAGTCTTAACCTCTTAACTGTACCTCTTTTTGCCCTTCTGCTTTTGCCTGGGGGTTCTTGGCCAGGGTCCTGGTGGCTGCTGGCTGCAGACTGGACTCCTTGGGCCAGGTAGGGAGAGGAGGTAGAGTGGCCTAGGTGGGAGGGCCCTGTGCCGGGAGTGGTTGTGGGAGGAGGTTTGGTCAAAGAGGCAGTGGGACTGTGAGAGTCCTGGTGCAGGCTTTGTGTGGCCGAGTTCAAGTTTGCTGCCATGTGCCTCTGTGAGCCCTGTGCTTCTTGAAACTTCTTTGGGGAAAACTATCCTTTGCCTGCAGGGTGGTGAGGAGATAATGCCTGCAGGTGTCTATGCCTTGCAGCCAGTGGTGAGGAGCGACCTGGCAAGGACTCTGCATGTTTTCACATCTCCTTGCTTCCTTCTTTTTGTTAGATTTCTCTAGACAGGCCCAGGAGATAGACGATAGAAATTGGTGAATGACTAAATGAATGAGTGTGAGTTTTAGAGTTGGAGATATGAAAAGAGGCTGCTTTGTGGAGGAATTCCAAGTTGCTGGGGTTATCTGGACCCCCACCTTTAACCCCAGTCCAGCAAAGCAGGGGGGCCCAAGAGAACCAACTGTCGCCAGCTGAGACACCGTGTCTCTTCACCTTGAATGTCAGTCCGTGTCAGGCTTCTGGCCAGGAGTGAGTTGGGAGTACTGAATTGGCACCTACTGTATGCAAGGCAGCCTGTCCCCACTGCTCTTGGACTGGAGTGAGTGAGAGGTCCCCCAGAGGGCACTTCTGCTTGAAACAGAAGCCTGCGTTGGGACTTCCCTGGTGGTCCAGTAGCTAAGACTCTGCACTCCCAGTGCAGGGGGCCCGGGTTCGATTCCTGGTGGGGGAATTAGATTTAATATGCTGCAACTGAGAGTTCATAAGCCACAAGTAGAAGATCCTGCACCCTGTAATGGAGTCAAAGGTCCCATACTGCCCAACTAAGACCTGGTGCAGCCAAGTAAATTAAAAAATAAGAAAGAAGCGTCTTGCATTCCCTGACTGGGTAACCTCAGGTCAGTCTTGCCCTCTCTGGCTTCAGTTTCCTCCTCTACAAAATGGAACTTACAGGTTCCAGCATCCTTTTTGGGGACAGCTTCAGCTCAGTCCCAGGGGCATCTGGGTCAGCTGTGAGGTTTCACTCATATGACCCCAGCCACACACCAAGCACGTCATTACATCTGTCTTGGGTGTAATGTGCTTTTATCCCGAGCCTGAGTTCTGGAGCACAGAACTTTGGAGGGCCAGGTCCGCTGAGCCTGCATTCCCCCCAGGGCCTCATGCAGGTGATCTGCTTTTAGTGATGACAGCCTGCCTGCGACTCTCCTGAGCACGTTTATGTGTGTTGTCCCATATTGCAGAGGTGGAAATGGCAACAGAGAACTTAAATAACTTAGACCTGTGATCGAAACCAGTGGTTCTCAAACTTTCCCGTGCAGAAAAATTGACTGACAGGCTTGTTAAGATCCAGATTCCTGGGTCCCATGTCCAGAGAATCTGTTTCAGTACATCTGGGGTAGGGCCTGGGGATTTGCATTTCTGGCATGTTCCCAGGTGATGCTGATGCTCTTGGACTGCAGCCCACACTTTGGTAGCCCCAGTTCAAACCACCCTGATGTAGGTATTTGCAGTGGTTTCACTTCCATCTCAGCTGATCCTTACCACCATCCTGAGGAGCCAGGCCACTCAGTTTTCCACTCATTCTTACCTTCATTCAGCCACTACCATCTTCCTTGCACCAGGCAATGTGCTTGGCACTAAGGGATTAGTGGAGGGAGGCTTAATTCTTGTTCAAAGATGAAAACTAGAACCAGAGAATTGAAGTTTCTTTATTCTCTGTTTTCCTATCCTTGGGCTTCCCAGGTGGCTCAGTGGTAAAGATTCCACCTGCCAGGGTTCGATCCCTGGGTTGGGAAGATCCCCTGGAGAAGGACATGGAAACCCACTCCAGTATTCTTGTTTGGGAAATCCCATGGACAGCCGAGCCTGGGTGGGCTACAGTCCATGAGCTCACAAAGAGTCGGACATGACTTAACGACTAAACAACAGCAACAACAGCAATTTATCTATCCAACCAACAAAAGCCCATGAAGTTTCTCTGCCCCAGGTCCTGAGCTGAGTGTCCCTGGCTGGGAGAGAATCCCAGTGTAGTAGGAGATGTGTGGGAAGCTCAAGGAGTGGTGGGTGCCCATAGATAGGGGCTGGTCAGGGACGGGGGTGGCGGCTAGAATCAGGGAAGCCTCCTTGGAGGAGGTGACTTGCCTAAGACCACATGGTTGATAAACATCAAGTCAAGGCTTGAAGCCAGGTCTCCTCTGCACTGTTCTGCCTCTCTGTAAAATCCTTTTGGCTCATTTTCGCAACATGATCTAACTGGAGGCATGGATTTATTTTGTTTTTCCTCCATATCTGGGGCTGGGTTTTCCCTGGGCGAGTGGCCCCAGTGTTAATCCAGACCCTTTCAGAGTAATTTTATCACCACTATCTCCCTAAACTGCTCCAGTGTTCCACTAATAAAAAAAAAATATGTGGGGACGGTGTGGACAGGAGGTTAAAGATATAACACTTACAGTCCTGAACTGAGCGTGGGCTCAGGGAGCTGGAGGGAGCCTCATGGGGACCCAGACTGGAACGAGGCTTCCATGACCACTGGCGCCTCTCTGGCCTTTATAGGCTCGAGGTTGTGGGGAACAGGGTGTGCTTGCCAGCTCAGGGAATAGTGCACCCGCACGGGAGTGACCTGGCTGGGCAAGGACCTGGGGAGAGTCTGGCCAGGCTAGGCCTGGGGGAGGGCGCTGCATTGCCACAGCCTGGCGGGTGGGGTAAGGAGTGGCCCAAGGCCAGGCAGCTAGTCCCAGTAGAGAGGAAGCGTAGGGCCATGGCAGCTCCAGGGTGCTCTGGCTGCTTTTTTCAAAGATAGATTTGGGGCACATCCTATGATGTGCCTAACCCTGAGCTAGGTGTTGGGGGGCATAGAAAGGAGAGAGAAAACAGAGGCGTTGTGTGGGGGAGGCAGGGTGAGAAGAGCAGGAGGAAAACCTGCTCTCGAGGCTGTAGACAGAGCCTCGAGACAATGCTCCGTTGGTTTTGGATTGGCAGAGAGGTCTTGCTGTCACGCCAGCCCATCGGTCTGTGCAGCTGGAGACACACAACACCGGCTCCAAGGCCCACAGTCCGATAGTCCAGGGATGTTCTGAGTGCTAAAGTACAGAGTGACTCACTTTGGGCCTGGGGATAGGACGTGATCAGGGAAGGCTTCACAGAGCAGGTGACATTGGGGCTGGGCCTTAGAGTATGTGTAGGAGTTCAGAGACAGGCTAGTGAGGGGACATTGCAGGCAGAACTCATGTAGCTCTGAGTTGGGCCAGGTGAATGGTATGGTTCCATTTTGCACAAAGGAGAGCAGGACTGGGGAAGATGGAGCAGCTTGCCCTGCATGAGGGAGGCCAGACCTCCTCCTGATTCCTCTTCTGGTGTTCTGCCCACTGCCGCACACTGCTTCCTGGGTCTGCTCTCAGGCATCTGTTCCATTTTAGCACATGGACTAGTGGGGATGGCTTGACTGAGTGGCCTCAGGGCTGCCTGGAGGCAGGGCTTTAACCCCACTGGCCATGACCCTCTGGCCCTGCAGGTGGGCAGCTGCTGGCCTGGCCAGGGCCTGCTGTGTTTCCCCACCACAACTCACAGATGGAGAAGTCGAGCATTTCCTCATTCTACAGGAGGAGGAAGTCTGAATGAAGACTAGAGTCTATTCTTGATAATGAAGGAAATATTTAAGAAGTTACAGGTCCGAGTGAGGGGAAGGAGCTTTGGAGTTGGACAGATTTGGCTTCGAATTTCTGCGCTGCTTTGGCTGGATTTGAAAGCGTGAGCAAACCATTTCACCTTCCAAAACCTCAATTTTCTCATCTGTAAAAACTTATGAAGATTCCATGAAATAATATATATTTAAAGTGTATTCTAATTTATAAAGATGCTCAATAAATATAAGTTCCATTTCCCACAGCATACATGAAATTCATCAGCCTAGCTCCCTAAAACATTCCTGGTGGAAGGTTTCCAGTCTGCCCTGAATACTCCTAGTGATGGAAAGCTCTCTGCTTTCAAGAGAGTTCTTTTATTGAGTGAAATCTGGCTCCTGTAGCTTCCCCCACTGATCCTGGTTTTGTTCTGTGAGGCCTCAGGCACTGGGTGTCAGCGAGGCTTCCCTTATCCCGGAGCCACATCCCTGGGGCCATCAGCCCTGGGCAACCTTCTCAAAAAGTGGGGTCCCCAAGCTGATTTTAGAATTTGGTGCCAGAAACTGAGCCTGGTACCCCAGGTCACCTAGCTGGGCCTGGGAGGAGAGTTTTAAACCTGAACATTTCCAGCAAATGCATCTTTGAATCTCAACTTGACTCAGTGCATACAAGCATCTCCATCCCTCAAAATCCTCTGTCCTTTAAAAACATCTTCTGCTATTGACCGGTTTCCACCTTCCTGTTCTGTGAGTGAGTTTTGAAAGATTCTTTACTGATAACTATAGCAATAACTGGGCTTCTCAGGTGGCACTAGTGGCAAAGGACCTGCCTGCCAATATAGGGGACATAAGAGACGCTACAGTTTATAGGGTCGCAGAGTTGGACACGACTGTAGTGACTTAGTATGCATGCACGCATGGCAATAACTAATTTCAAATGAGATGCATTCTCGTGTTTTACATCTGAGCCCAGGGCACTTCTAGAGTTTGCCCAGAATCACTCTCCTCATCCTCATCCCCTTTCACTGTTGAAAGTGTTCCTGGTGGGGATAACCTACATTGACTTCCTAGTGTTAGTCATTCTGGTTTGAGATAGGGAGAAGGCAGGAGGGAGAAAGAGGCAGCAGATTGCAGCTTGGGGGAGCAGTCTCACTTTGGGGGGATTTGTAATCGAAAGGCTTGTTGCCTCGTTTGGACTCAGGCCCCTGGAGTTATTCTGTCTGCTTGGTCCTGTGCTGTGTGACTCAGGAAGCCATCTGCCCTCACTGGAGATGGGGATTTGGGTTGGGGGAGAACTCAGTTCTTATCAGCTGAGCTGTTCTTGGACAGAGCTGGTTGAGTGTTGAATCCAGAGAGATTCATTTCAGAAATAGCATTTCCGCCTGGGCTGTGGCTGCCGAGTCGCTTTGGTTTTAATGCTTTGGGTCACTTAGGTATAAGCAGGTGGGGACTTCCCTGGCAGTTCAGTGGTTAAGATTCCACGCTCCCTCTGAAGAGAGCACAGATTCAATCTTTGGTCAGGGAACAAAGATCCCGCATGCTATATGTTGCAGCAAAAAAAAAAAAAAAAAAAAATGCAGGTAGAAAACCAGACCAGTAGCTGCCACGTGTCATGGAGGCTGCACAGCGTCAAGTATCTGCTGCTGGTCTGACAAAGCAGTGCTGAGCCCTACCCCCATCCTAGGATGCACTGCTCATTCATTTCATCTGGCAAGTGGTCCCTCAGGGCTAGGCTGGTGCCCAGGGCTGAGTGCAGGCACACAGCGAGGAGGCAGACCCAGCCTCTCCTTTCAGGGAGCTCAGTCCACGTGGGGCAGATGCTTACCAGGCAGTGACCTTGTGGTGGGAGGGGCTGGGACGGAGCAAGCATCGGGGCTGAGCAGCTGGAAACCCTGCCAGTCTGTAGGGTCCACGAGGGCGGGGTTGCACCTGACTTGTTCTCCACAGCGCCTGCAGCAGCAGCACGCTGTCTGGCACAGAGCAGATGCCCAGTAAGTGTCCGTGAAATGCATGACCAGGTAGCACCTAGGCCAGCCCAGGTATGTGTGTAGTCGGGATTCATCATCACCCAGTCTTGGCTGGTAGGAGACAATCTTCCCTCCCTCTCCTTGTCTTTCCTTTCTCCCTTTTCCCCATCTATCCCTTTCTGAGCTCCTCCTGGGGCCCAGGCCCTGTGCTGGTAACTGGGTATCTGGAGGGGGCACCCTGGGGTGCAGAACATGGAGCCCTGCTCTCTCTCACCCCAGTGCATTCCAGTGGGTCCTCCCTCGGAGCCCCCGTGACACTTCAGTGCACTTCTGTGTCCACGCTTCCTACCTCAAGCTCCTTCAGGACGAACAAGGGATGGAGCCCAGGACCAGCGGCGGAGAAGGGATTTGGGGAAGTGCTCTAGAGGACGTAGGGGGTGGGCATGATTGTTGCCACCATTCAGGGGCTTGCCTGGGCTCTGCACCTCTCTGTACTGGACTTCAAGTCTGCTGGACCACGGTTTGGATCTCCAGAAATGACTGCAGTGGGGTAGGAGGTAGGGCAGAAGATGAAGCTGGAGAAGGGGCAGGCTGGACACCTGCAGGGACCCCAAGAGCTGCCCACGATGCTTGGACTCTGTTAACCAGTGGGATTTGGGGGCCCTGTGTCAGGGGTTGGCCTCTCCTTGTGTAGACAGTGTCTGACCCCATGGGACCCAGGATGCCATCCCGATGCTATCAGTTAAGGGCACAGGTATCAGAGTTACCCTGACCTGGGTTCAAATGCAGGTCTCACCTCTTGCTAACTCCGAGCCCAGGTCTCCTCATTTTCAAAGTGGGCAGTCACAGCCGACCTGCGGCTGTGGAGGGACACGCCATGCTGTCTAGGTGGTGTTGCAAAGAGCGAGCCCTGACACATGGCAGGTGTTCAATAAACAGGCGGTCGTGTGCACATCAGAATGAAGACTAGCAGAACAGGGTGCGTGAGACCAGAAGCCTCTGGACCAGCTTGCCTGGCTTCAAACCCTGGCTGTGTGACCTGTATGGGCACTCTGGCTACCCTCCCTGAGTCTCCTTTGTTTCTGTTGTTTTTAATTTAAAACAATGAGAAAAGTCGTACTGACCTCCTGGGTCTGTTGTGAGTATTGAATGAGTTAGTACCCGCTCCCTCTCCTCCTTGTCCTCTTTGAATCCTCCCGACTCAGGCTCTTAACCCCATCTCAGGAGTCACCCCATAGGGTGCCTGGATCCGGGAGTGGTTCCAAGGCCTCATCCTAGTTGACCTTTCTGCAGCATCCGATGCACGGGCTCACTCCCTCCTCCTCTGAACACTTTCTGCTGCTTCCAGGACACCTCTTGGTGCTCCCTCCTTCTCCCTGGCAGCTCCTCACTCACCTTTGCTGGTTCCTCCTGCATCATGATGTCTGAGTGTTCGCGTGCCCCTGGCTTCTCGCTTCTTATCTGTCTGCATTCACTCCCTGGGTGATCTCCACGCTCATGGCTTTAAATATCATCAGGTGAATCCCATGCTTCTACTTCCAGCTTGGACCTCATCTCTGAACTCTAGTTTGCCCCACTTTTCAGCTGGATGTCTATTGGATATATCAGACGTAGCACTTCCAGAGCTGAACTCCCGATAACACCCCAGCCTCCCCCATTTTCCTGCTAGTTGCTTAGGCCCAAAGCCTTGGGGCTCCTTCTCTCTCCAGCATCCTACATGGAATTCATCCCCAGATCTTGATGGTTTTAGTGTCACCACACAGGCAGACGTTGACCCTTTGAATCCTGTCCTTTCTCTGCGGTCATCCTGGCTCACACCACTATCGTGCTCACCTGGATGATGGTTGCCTCTGTTCCGGTGTCCCAGCTTCCACGGTGGCCCCACTGCAGCCAGAGCCCTGTTCTGACAGGAGCCCAGTGATGTCACTTCTCTAGTGGCAGCACACCTGAATCTCTGGCGAGCCGGGCTCTCCCCTGGAGTGGTAGCTGGTGGACGCTGTCAGGTTGTTTCAGACTCTGGCTGGGGCGGGGCTGAGTGAAGAGCACATTCTGGTTGTCCCATTTTTTTCTGAGCTGGCTTTCCTGCCCACTTCCTAATCTGTGCACTTTGTTTTTGTTCAGTCGCTAAGTCATGTCTGCCTCTTTGTGACCCCATAGACTGCAGCAAACCAGGCCCCTCTGTCCTCCACTCTCTCCCAAAGTTTGCTCAGACCCATGTCCATTGAGTCAGTGATGCCATCCAACCATGTCATCCTCTGTGGGCTAGGAGAAGGCAGAAGGGAAATGAATGGGCAGGGAGGGCCGGCCTGGGATGGGGCCACCTGGGCTATTCTTGTGCTGCTCTCCCGGCTCCTTTCATAGGTGTCTGGAGCCACATCAGAGGAGGCTTTCCCTGCAACCTGAGCCCATAAATTATGACCCCTTATAAAGGTCAGTGCCTGGAGCTGCCCGACTGCTGGCCCAGAGGGAGCCACGGCTCCGCCTCGGAACATTTTGTCCTCACCGCTGGCTCCATCACTCTCCCCCAAGAGAGACCTCCATGGAGCTTGGGCAGCAGTGTTGCTCTGGTTCCATACCAGAGCTGCACCAGCAATCCACTGATGCACCCTCCTGCAGCTGTCTTGACCATCCTGAGGATGGTGTGACTTGCCCACGGGACATTTGAGGAAACTGAGGCACAGTGCAATGAAGGGCTGTGAAGTGGAGGCTCAGAGGTCAGCCTCATCTCCTGTCTGAAATCAAGCCCACTGCTCTCCTCTGCAGGCCAGGGGAGAACTCTCAAGCTGGTGAGCGAAGGGAACCTGGATCTGTCCAGGGGCACAGTTGCACCTGGAGGGGTCCTCGTGTGGATGAAGTGGGGTGAGGCATGGAAAGCACTGAGCCCATGCCTGGTACCCACAGGCCATCCTTTTGCTGCCTGTGGCCCCTTCATCAGCCTCTGCAGCCTCCAGGCCTCCTGAATGTGTTTGGCTCAGTTCAGCATAATGGGCACGCACTGGGGCTGGCCAGCTTTGTCCCACCCCTGTGCCAGAATTTAAAAGCCTAGAAAAGAACCAGACAAGTCCAATCCCTCATGTAATCTACCTTGGGTGTGTCAAGACAGGTAGTAATAACGGGCTGAAATGAGAGGTGTTGGTGGCCTGGAGTAGGGTGGCGGCAGTGTTCATGCAGTGGGGATGTGAAATACATTTAGGAGATGGCAGAGGCAGTTCATTGGCTGCATAATGCCTGAGTTCAAACCCTGGCTCCAGTATTTATCAGCTGTGTGACCTTGGGCAGGTTATATACCCTTCCTGGGCTTCAGTTTTCTCATGTATAAGATGGGGGTGTTAACAATCTTTTCTTTATGGGGTAGGAGAGATAGCTTTGAAAAGGACTTAGAGGAGTCTTTGCATGTATATGGGGCACTGAAAACATTAGCTCTCATTATCAGTCATTATTATTGGTGATCAGAGGGACTGGGGCAGAAGGAATCATCTATGATGATGCCTTGGGTGTCTGGAGGTGGAAAAGGAGGAGAAGGTTGGGGTTGGGTTGGGAGGAAGCTTGCCTGAGCCCGGGATACCTGTGGGGCATCCTATGGAGATGCAGAGGCCCTTCTGGGGTTGGCCAGACCTGTCGGAAACTGCTTCTCAGCCACCTTCAAATCAGGAAGTTGATGGCCCCGCAGGTGACAGGTCTGCTTTTGGGACCTACAGGTTGATGATTTTTGGCCTCTTGGGGTCACCGCGGCTGAAGATGGGAGAACAGCACTCACCGTCATCATGAACATCCCCACCGTCATCATAAGGATAATGGCGATGATAACAACTACCATTTGTGTGGGGATTTACATTTTACAAAGTGCTTTCTCCTCCATTACCTCATTGGGAACACATGGTTCCAATAGAAGGAAGGATGCGTTTCTCTCGGGTCCTGTGGGGCCCACTCCTCTGAAAGCCTGTTTCAAATGATAATAATGCCGTGCATTTTTATAGTGCTTTGTACTTTGGCAAGCTCCCTCACATCCATGCTCTCATTTGGCCCTCACAAGGGCCATCAACCAAGAATGAGCATCCTGTTTGACAAGAAAAATCTGAGACCCCAGGAATTCCAGTGACTTGCTTGAGTTTGTCCCAACTTATAAGGCTGGGAATTAAGTGGTAGAAGAGGAGATTTGTGGACTCTTCATTTTCAGTTTAACCTTCCATTCATAGCAAGCCTCACTTCTGTAGCAGCAGCTCAGCCACTTGATTATGTATCTCCAGGGACAGGAAGCTCACTACCTGAGTCAAGCAGAGGTCTCTCTCCCAATTCATAGTTCTCCATCCCGACCCCCTGGTCCTAGCTGCTCTGGCGATGCACAGCCTGGCTGAGACATCAGGATAGGAGGTTTGTCTCCCCAGATGTGCAGCCCTGGGTTGAATGACCTTCCAAATGACCAGATGTTATCCATGTGCCCCGCCCCCAACCCCATCTGTCCCCTGTCCCAGCCTATCTTGTCCCCCCACCCCATTATGGCATATCCTGGGGCTGCCCCAGAAAAAGGGCAGAATAGAGACCACGTGGGCAGTGATGTGAGAAGGAGCCTTGGGCTGTGCATCTGGGGGTCTGAGCTCTGCTTGACCCTTACACGTCAGTACATTCCTAGGTCTCCTTGAATCAGAAGGTCTTTAAGGTCCGTCCTGAGCCCAGAAACTCAGTCCTGTCCTCTCCAGCCCCTCTCCTTTAATGGCCTTCCAACTGTGTGGGCCTGTGTTGAACAGAGAGCTTTGAAAGGGAGGCTTCTAAGGGGAGTTTAGAAGATTAGACATTTGGGGAGCATTCCGTGTTGAGGGATTGTTTTTGATAAAAGTAAATTAGGCTTTGGGGGGAAGTCTGTTTTAGGACAGGGCTCAAATACAGAGCCGAGCAAACAAGCCATCGTGGTGAACTGCTTCCTTAATCCTTCCTTTGCCTCTCTGCACCCCTGTGCTGTCCTCAGTCTCCCCAACCCCGTGCTCCTGCCCAACTCAAGTACCGCCTCCTCCAGGAAGACTTCTCGAACTTTCTTGAGTGGGTAAGGGGCCTCTTTTGGGCTCCTGCAGTCCTCAGACATCTCTCTGTCACCAGTCATTTCCTTTCCTGTCTTCCCAACAGGCAGGGACCCCAGCCTTGTCCCTGACTCTCAAAAAGTGTTAGTATTTTCCATGTTGCCTTTCTTCTGATTGTATCCCATGAGTTAGGCAGCACTGAAATATATATATACATGTACACATACACGTGCATTGATCTCCTTGCTGTGGGCATGGAGTGGAGTGGGTGTTGCCTGCAGTCACTCGGTGGGCAGGTCATAGAGCCACATTTAGACGTGGGTCTGCCAGTGCGCGCTCCGCCCGACCCTGTTGCCTCCCCAGGGAATCGGGCTATGGCTGTCCACTGTGGTCCATGCTGCCCGGCTGGGAGAGCTGGTGCTTAGGGGAGCTGTGCTTTGATTGACTGCTCTCTTTGTAGTTGATCCTCCCCACTGAGTCCTGGGGGGATGAATTTCTGTAAACCTGAGCATCACAGAGAGCTCCCACCTCCCCCAGTCAGCCAGATGAGAAGATGAGAGAGAGGGGAAAGTCTAGGCTGGGCTGAGCTCAGGGGTCTGAATCTGCTTGCAGCCCCTGGGATCCTGCTTCCCCCCACCTCTTTCCCCTCTCCAGGCTGGCCCAGGCTCTCCCCTTTTCCCGACTCCAGGCCCAGTGTCAGGTTCAAGGAGACTGTGATCTAAGCTCTGTCCCTCTTCCTAGGGTCCTTACTCAGCCTGGGGACCCAGGAAGGTGCCAGAGGGTGGCCTGTGTGCTTGAGGTCTAGTCTCTTTCCTGCCACCTTACCAATGTGGCCAGGTTGAGTGTGACCAGGGGCCAGGCACTTCCCTTCTCTGAACTGACTTCCTCAGGTACAAGTGGGTACACCATCCTCATCCAGAAGTGGCCATGACAGGTGATAGGCAAAGGGCTTAGTGCAGAAAGTGGCACATGCTGCTGCTAAGTCACATCAGTCGTGTCTGACTCTGTGTGACCCCATAGACGGCAGCCCACCAGGCTCCCCCGTCCCTGGGATTCTCCAGGCAAGAACACTGGAGTGGGTTGCCATTGCCTTCTCCAGTGCATGAAAGTGAAAAGTGAAAGTGAAGTCGCTCAGTCGTGTCTGACTCTTGAAGACCCCATGGACTGTAGCCCACCACGCTCCTCCGTCCACGGGATTTCCCAGGCAAGAGTACTGGAGTGGGGTGCCATTGCCTTCTCTGGAAAGTGGCACACAGTATGTGCTAAATAAATGTCAGTTGTTTTTTTTAACTGCATTGATTAGAAACCTGTCCGTTTTTTGCTGAGAAGGGAGAATGATGAGGCAAGAGAGGCATGGGGATGAGAGTACATGTGAAGTGAGCCAAGAAAGGCCTTGCCAGAGGTCTGGAGGATGGGAATGAGTCAGCGGCTCCTTGGCTTCTTAAGGCAGGCCCTAATGCCTTTTGGATGTTTGTTCCCACCTGAGGTGTCTGGGTAAGGGGCCAGGCTTCTCTTATGGTAATGAGATGGCTCCCCAACTCAGAGAATGTCTGGAAAACCTAGAGCAGATGTGAAGACTCTTCGAGCTGGCCAGGACCTTTGTGATTATTTACCCAAATCACTCCCTTTAGACAAGGCAGAGAGACTCAGAGAGGGAAAGAGGGCTTCCTGAGGTCACACAGTCGGAAGCGAGCAAAGCTGGGTTCTTTCCATTCCAGTGTCTCAAATTTTTTTTTTTTTTAAAAAAAAAAGACCACGACTGACATTTATTGAATAGCCTTTGCATCACACTGGGCTTGTCCTGAGTGTTTTTTGTCTCGTTGATTCTCACACAGACCCTTTGAGGTGGGATCTGTTATTATTTCCATCTTGCAGGTGAGTGAGCCGATTGATGCTCCAAGTCTCTGAACAGCTTTCCCAGTGTGGCACAAACCCTCTGTGCTGCGGAGCCTTGGGGTTAGGATTCAGTCTCCATGGGAGGGGGCCTGGGGGTGTCCGGGGGTGGTGTTTGTGCCTGTAGGCCCCCTCATAAGCATCCCTGGCTGTGAGTCGGCTGAGGAGGGTCTGTGTGGAATGCCGTCTTGACTAGGAGGAGGCAGCCAGGCAGCAAGTCTTGCTCTGTCATTAACTCACTGA
Source organism: Muntiacus reevesi (assembly GCF_963930625.1). Lineage (NCBI taxonomy): Eukaryota > Metazoa > Chordata > Mammalia > Artiodactyla > Cervidae > Muntiacus > Muntiacus reevesi. Next base: position 151,399,835 of record NC_089249.1, read on the forward strand.
GCAACCTTGAGCAAGGTCTTCTGCTTCTCTGGGCCTCAGTATCCGAATGTGCATAATGAGGAAGATTAAGAGACTCTTCAGCCCTGATGTTCTGAGGTTACCTGATGGCTGAAGGTCTCGGGAAGGCAGCTTTACTTGTGTAGTCAGCCCATCCCAGTGCTGGACAGCTCAGCTCTCCTCCATGTGGAGCCCAGCTCTCTGAGTTTCTCTGCTCCCTGTTGCCCTGATTTGCCTCCTCTGGTGCTCCCTTACCTGAGTGCGAAAGCCGAGCCTTGGGCCTGGCCCTTTGCTGCCACTTTGGAAAAGTATCCGACCCTTCCTTGGGCTGTCTGTCAGGGTCTGGCTCATCCGCATCGACCCCGGAGCCCAGACTGGTGTTCAGTGGGCATCAGCGTGCTCCAGTCTGTTCCAGGCACTGATGCACTAACCTGCTGCTGTCTCCGGTCCCACAGGGGAGTCTGCAGGCTCACAGGTCAGTGCCCTGTGGCTCCTTGGTGCCTTCTTCAGGCCTCTCTGACCTTTCTCCTCCCACACAGCCTCCTTAATCTCCCCCATCTTCATTTCAACAACTCAGCCTCTTGCCCTGGGTGGCCCCCCCTGCTGGTCCCTGTCTCTGAGAGGGAGTAGAGACAAGCAGCCCAGTTACGATGCCCTGGTGGAGGTCAGCTTGTCGCTGACCCTCTGGCTGGGTGCTGTGGATGCGGCAGTGAGTGGGGAGCGGTGTGCATGAGCAGCGCCTGTGATGTTGGGTGTGCAGGGATTCTCTGGGGGAGCTCCTGGAGGAGGAGCCTGTGACACTAGCATGATCCTCCCCTTCTAGGAAGTCCTCTCTGGCTCTTTGGGCCCCCAGTGGCCTTCTCCCTTCTCTGACTTGAACCTGTAATCTCTGCTGTGCTGCTTGTTGGAATTCAACTTGTCATGTTTTCTTTTCCTCTAGACAGGTTGGGACTAGAAATATATACTGAACTGCCTGCATCTTGCATTTATTTGATTAATTTATTCAATAAAACTCTATTGGACTCCATGCCAGGTGCCACGTTAATACAGGGCAGACAAAAACGCAAGAGTTTCTTCCTCTTCTCATGCTGTTATAATGAGAGTCAAGTGCATAATGACACTGCAGGATGGTGAAGACTAAAGAATAATGGAGTAGGTAACTACCAGATGCTCTGAGTTTGAGCTGGGCACTGAGGGATGAATAAGAGTTTACTGAGAGGCAACAGGGAGCAGGGCGTTAGGCAGAGGGAGCAGCATGTGCAACAGCAAGAGAGCCTGTCAAGAGTGTGCCTCTCTGCGGAATGGTGAGCCTAGAGATGGGGGGGAGTGGTAAGTAGGGTGTTGGAGGGGTGGTCAGGACCTTAGAGGGCTTTGAGCACCAGCGGAGAGAGGGTGGATCAAAGCCTTGGCTTTGCAAGGTCACGGACCCAGAGGGATCTGACTGGATGGGACCAGGTGGGAAGCCAGGAAGCCTGACCAGGGTAGCTCTGCAAGCTGAAGTGATGAGGATGAAAGTGAGGCTGGGGAGGAAGGGGGCAAGGATGGATGCCACAGAATGGGCCACTCTAAAATGTGGTTTAGATCAAACATTTCACTGTGTCTCCCAATTTTGTGGGTCAGGAATTTGGGGCAGGTCTCTCCTGGGTGAACCTTCTCACATGACATCAACTGGGGTCACTTTGATGATATTCAGTTGGCATCTGGTCTGATTGGAGGGTCCAGGACAGATTGGTTGCGTGCTGACACATGGATGAGGGTGGTTGGGAGGCTGGGCTCAGCTGGGCTCTTCTGTCTCTCCATGCAGTCTCCTTGGGGCGCTTTCAGCAGGGTCATCAGACTTCTTGTGTGGCAGTTCAGGGCTCCAGGAGACCAAGAGGGAAGCCGCTGGACCTTAGAAAGGCAGTGTCAGGAACAGGCTCACTCCTGCCATGCTCCATCTGTCAAGGCAGTCACAGGCCAGCCCACCTCTTAGTGGGAGGACTGTCAAAGAATTCTGGCCGTCTTTGTTTTTTAGTTCGTGCAGGTCTTTGTTGCGGCATGTGGACTCTTTATTGTAGTGCTCGGACTTTCTCTGGCTGCAGCGTGCAGAAACTTCAGTAGTTGGCAGAGCATGGGCTTCAGAGTGCTTGGGCTTGGTTGTCGTGGTGCATGGGCTTTAGCTGCCCCCAGGCATGTGGGGTCTTAGTTCTCTGACCAGGGATCGAACCAGCATCCTCTGCATTGGAAAGTGAAAGCCGCTCAGTCGTGTCTGACTCTTTGCAACCCTCTGTACACTCCATGGAATTCTCCAGGCCAGAATACTGGAATGGGTATCCTTTCCCTTCTCCAGGGGATCTTCCCAGCCCAGGGATCATACCCAGATCTCCCGCATTGCGGCGGATTTTTTACCAGCTGAGCCACCAGGGAAGCCCAAGAATACTGGGGTGGATAGCCTAGCCCTTCTCCAATGGATCTTCCTGATCCAGGAATCGAACCAGGGTCTCCTGCATTGCAGGTGCATGCTTTACCAACTGAGCTATCAGGGAAGCCCTGCATTGGAAGGTGGATTCTTAACCTCCAGGCCACCAGGGAAGTCCCTTGGCCGTCTTTAATCCATGTGTGACTCTTCTCCCCCATCTCCCTTGGAGAAATCTGAGCCCCTCTGAGGACTGAGGGCTGGATGGAATCTTTCAGATGCTGGGTGTCAGGCACTTGGTAAAGAAACTTAACTTGGTAGTGCAGATTTGAATCTCTGACTGATTAGCTGACCAGTTTGAATCTCAACTCCTGGACCATTCCACATGCATGAGCCTGGAGCTTATTAGCATGAGCTGAGATCGTTAGGATTTTAAACACACCTGTTTCCTTCAATGCCGGAGCAGCACTCCAGCTTCAGTACACCCCACGAGGCTCCCCCAGCGCTTGAACCCAGGGCTGGCAAACAGGTTTCCACTTAGCCCAGCTTCAGTCACTTGCTAGTGCTGCCTGGGGAACCATGTTGAGCAGGATTCTGAGCTTAGCAGGAAAGAGATGGTGTGATCTGTTGGTGATGTCTGCTTTGTGCAAGGCCTGGGGAAAAGAAGCAGTGTCAGTCCCTCAGCTTGCTGATTCTTTTTGTCCTCTTTTCCCTTAGCATCTCCAGAACCGTTGCCATTGTAAGGATGCCTCTAATCTAGCATGTATGCCCAGAGGGTCAGCAGATCCGCAAATACCTGTCCCTTCAGAAGCCTGTCAGCACATCTCTGCCCCCAGTCCAATGCCTCAAACTGGGCCTCCAACCCAATGGCAGGTGCCTGGGTTTCAGCTGCACCCGCACACCCAGACCCTCCCCTGCCAGTGGACGCCCAGCTTGATGGGTGCTAACACCAGCCTTTATCAGCTTCACACTGCATTCCTTAACTTCACCATCTCCCTCTAGCCCCCTCCGACCCCTCTCTCAACCACGGAAGGTTTAATTGTTGCAAATGGAATCCGTGTTCTACAGAAGTCCAATAAATCTGCAGTCTGTCTTCCTGGTAATCAATCACAGATTGCGAATCGCACGGGGAGCAGTCTATAAGATACGTTCTTCATGTCTAGTATGTTGGGTTATTTTCATGTCTTGTGGTTTGAATTTGGCCACTGTCATTTTAGAGGAATTTCCTGCCATCTGCGTTCAATTGAATTTTCTCACAGATTTGTGCTTGCTTGTAAATACTAGGGGCTGGCAGAAAGGGTAGCTTTGTTCTTGGTGACATTTCAGAAATCCGTTAATGCAGCCTTGCTGGCTGTTCTGCAGCTCGGCCGGGAGGGAAGCGTGAGGTGAAGGGAAGGTGCAGCGGTGCGTCTCTGGCTCAGATGGGGCTCAGCTGCAGGATAGTGGTGGGGAGAGAGGTGGGGTGGCCAGGCCAGGGTCTCTTCCTCTTCCAACCTTTCCTGCTCACGCCTAGGCTCCGTATTCCTCTGCACCTCTGCTAATTATGAGGTGTGTGTGCATTTGCCCAACTCATCCTTCCTCTTCTGCTGGGAGGCAGGCGAACAATCAAGCTAAGAGCCAGTCCTGGCCCCCCAAGTGGCGGGATCCTGGCAGTGTATTCTGGCTGCACCCCTCTGAGGGGGAGAGGCCAGTGCTAACCAGGGGACAAGGCATCCCGCCGCCCCAGCGTGGGCCCCGGCTCTGCTGTAACTTGCCTTGCCATCTTAGACTCATCTCTTGACTCCTTGGAGCCTCAGTCCCTCCCCTTGTAAATGGAACACCCGTCCCCACCTGGGTGCTTGGTGCAGGGACTAGGTGATGTGTGGTTCACAATAGGACCTCAGCCATGGTGGGTCTCAACTCCAGCAACAGTTGATTGCCCACTTGCTTGTGCCAGGCCCTCTGAGAGGCACTGGAGATAAAAGGATGACTAGACACACGGTCCTTGTCCTCGGGGGCCTCCCAGTGTGGCCCAGCAGTTGCTAAGGTGGAGTACTAAGATCACCTATGGAGAGGGGGAGAAATATTAGAACATGACTTATGTTTTTGATGTATCTCATCTTTGGTGTAACAATGTTGATGATCTGTAAGTGTCAGGCAATGTTCTGAGCACTGCTTGTGTTTTCAACAACTGTGGTTGTTGAAACAGCCATGTAAGTAGGGTCTCTTATTATCACCCATCTTATGGGTGGGGAAACTGAGGCACAGAGAGGTTACTTGAGCAACTTGCCCAAGACTGCACACCTAGCAAGTGATGAAGTATTTTTGGTAATATATAAGAATAGTGGTTTATGTCTATGATTTAGAAATGAATACCTTTTCTCCTGATAGGAAAGGAAAAGAAGTGCATGCTCAGTCATGCCTGACTCTTTGCAACCCCGTGGTCTGTACCCTGCCAGGCTCCTCTGTCCATGGGAATTCTCCAGGCAAGAACACTGGAGTCAGTTTCCATTTCCTTCTCCAGGGTATCTTTCCAACTCAGGGATTGAACCTGAGTCTCTTGCATTGGCAGGTGGATTCCACCCCTAACGCCACCTGAGAAGGATATGAGATTAAAAAAGAAGAAGTCTGACACCTGCTGACTTAGAGCAGTGACTGTCATACATCCGGGCATGTGAGAAACATCTAAGGAGCAGGCTCAAGTGCAGATTCCTGCCCTGCCTGGGGTGGCAGGTACGGGGGGCAGGTAGAGGAGATTTTTGAGGGGCAGGTGAGGAAGGAAGGGAACTCCCGGGTGAATGTTCTGGAGAAGTAGGCTAGCCATTTTCCCTCCGTGACCCCATCTGAGAACAGGACAGTGCCCCCTGCTCTCCTTCCTGGGGGACATGTGGGCGTCAGACGAACCACACACTAGATGCCCTTCACCTGCTCAAGGACATGGCCCCAGAAGTTGCGTGACTCCTGCTGGGTCAGCTCTTCCTTTCTGCTGAGTCATTTCCATCCCCACATAGGCAAGCTGTGTTTTCTACCCTATTACAAACAAAACAAACCTCGGGACCCACTTCCCTCTTCAGATACCGCCTCGATTCTTTGCTTTAGAGCAGAGCTCCTCGAAAGAGTCAGCTGTGCTCTTTGTCCCATTTCTCTTCTCTTCTCCCTGGGCCTGTGCTAGGATTCTACATCCCCAGCTGTGCTGCTCCTGCTCCTGCCAAGGTTCCCGTGGCCTCTGTGTGGCTCAGTCCAGCGTCATTTCTGTCTCTCTGCCCATCAGCAGTGTCTGCCTGTGCTTACTCTCCTCCTCACTGACCCCACAGTCTCCTGATCTCCCCATATGTCTGCTGTGTCTGGCCCCCTTCCCTGGGTCCTCCTCACCTCACTGACCTCTCTCCCTCTCTCAGTGACCTCCTCCAGGCTGTGGCTCTGAAGCACATTATCTGTTGATGACTCCTGAATGGATAGGCCCAGCCAGAACTCCCCCTGCAGCTCAGATGTGTATATCTAGCTGCCTTCTCTCCATCTCCGTGTGGTTGCTAGTGGTTGGTGACATATGTTGCTTGTTGTCCATCTCCTCACTGGAATGTCAGTTCCACGTTCGTTAGTTAGTTCAGTCGCTCAGTCGTGTCTGACTCTTTGCGACCCCATGAATCGCAGCACGCCAGGCCTCCCTGTCCATCACCGACTCCCGGAGTTTACTCAAACTCATGCCCATCGAGTTAGTGATGCCATCCAGCCATCTCATCCTCTGTTGTCCCCTTCTCCTCCTGCCCCCAATCCCTCCCAGCATCAGGATCTTTTCCAATAAGTCAACTCTTTGCATGAGGTGGCCAAAGTATTGGAGTTTCAGCTTCAGCATCAGTCCTTCCAATGAACACCCAGGACTGATCTCCTTATTTCTGCTTTATTAACTATGCCAAAGCCTTTGACTGTGTGGATCACAATAAACTGTGGAAAATTCTGAAAGAGATGGGAATACCAGACCACCTGACCTGCCTCTTGAGAAACCTGTATGCAGGTCAGGAAGCAACAGTTAGAACTGGACACGGAACAACAGACTGGTTCCAAATAGGAAAAGGAGTACATCAAGGCTGTATATTGTCACCCTGCTTATTTAACTTACATGCAGTTCCACGTGGGTGGGAGCTTTTGTCCGTCTTGTTTCCCCACCAGTAGGTTCAGGACCCAGAACTGTGCCTGGCACAGTGGAGTGCTCAGTAGTATCTGTTGAATGGATGGGTGGAGTGTCAGGGCCCTGAAAATTGTGAAGTGCTGGCCCATGTGTTCAAGTGCCCGGCATTGCTGTTGTGCCGAGCGATCTTGCATGTCTTGGTCTCAGCCCCAAGCCAGAGGGGTTTGGTGCTGTCCCTCACAGACAGATCCCCATGCTTCTGGCCAGGGTGGTAGGACTTTGACTGGGAGCCTCTTAGTGAAAACTACCAGTGGTCCCATGGTATCTTTACATTAGGTTCTGTTCTAGGTGACACCCTCTCCCTTGGGTGCCCCCCTTCCTCCTCACCACCTGCTAGCAGTCAGGAGGACTCGGCCAAAGGAAAGCTAGGAGTGGGGGGAGGTGTGATACACTGGTAGGGTGGGGCATGGCAGGGACGCTGTTTTCCCCCTGCTCGTGACCGGGGTCACTGCTGGGCTTCTAGTTATGCCACCTTTCAACAAGGTTGTCTGCCTTGTCTTCATCCTCTCTCACTGCTTACAACCAATGTCTCCCTGGATAAAACATCTGCAGACAAACTTGTGTCTGTGGCTGGAAGCTAGGCTTTCACAGGGGAGTTGGGAAGACAGATGGGTGATGGGGCGGAGGGAAGAAAAGAAGAAAAGAGAAGAGAGAACAGTGAAAAGAGATGCAAACAGCAAGAAAGAGGGAAAAAGATACCCATCTACTGAGAAAAGCAGAATGAGACAGAAAGACGTCTAGGAAGAGACAAGTAGGGACGGAGTGGGAGGCAGACATGTGGGGAAGGTTTTCAGGCTGTGATGCACACTGTTTACAGGTCCTTCCTTGGGGCCACCGGAAGAGTGTGGGTCTGGGTGTGGGTTTTGGGGGACATAGCAAACCGCCTCCATGGGATCAGGAGGAACCAGAAACCGTAGGTCTGAGTCTTGCCCACTGCTTCCTTTAATTCCTTTGTCCCCAGCCATATGTCTGTCCATCCCTCTGTCTGCCTCAGTGTAACCCAGTATTTACTAAGCTCCCATTCGAGCCATGCACTATGTCTATTGCCACCTTCCCTTCCTCTCTGCTTTTTCCAGCCTTGGTGATGCTTAGGACCCCCAGTGGTCTCTAGGCTGACCTCCAGCTGGAGCTCATCTCCCAGACCACAGAGCCTTGCCCATAGTGGGTGCACAGTTGAACTCTGTTGAGAGATAGAGACAGTTGAGATGGAGGGACGGGGGCCGCCGAGGTGCCCAGCATTCCTCATTCCCTTCTCTCAGGTCATCTGGTCCTCTTGGCAGCCCGGGAAGACAGGGTGGCTGCTTCATTATCTCCACTTAAGGAGGAGGAAGTGGAGGCTCAACCCCCTTCCCTTTTTGGGTAGCCTTAGCTGGTCTTCATGTCTCCTAGAGCTGGCCCCAGAGTCCAGGCCCCTTTGTGACACCTCAGTTTTAAGGGGTATGGTAGAGGAGGCTTGACTCACACAGGGATCAGAGCTTCTACCCAGGAGGCCCCCTCCCCCCTGAACCACCAGAAATACATGAGGATGTCACTGGGGGCTCATTTGTTTACCAAGAACCTTCACTGAGTTTTTTAAAAAAATTAATTAATTTGTTTATTTTTGTCTGTGCTGGGTCTTCATTGCTGCACACGGGCTTTCTCTCGTTGTGGTGGGTTGGGGTGAGTCTCTAGTTGTGGTGCTCAGGCTTCTCATTGCAGTGACTTCTCTTGTTGCAGAGCACAGGCCCTAGGGCTCGCGGGCTCAGTAGTAGGTGATGCACTACGTAGTTGCTTAGTTGATCCACAGCATGTGGAATCTTCTCAGACCAGGGATCGAACCCATGTCCCCTGCATTGGCAGGCAGGTTCTCAACCCCTGGACCAACAGGGAAGTCCTTTGCTGAATTTTTGTGAGTACCCAGCCTGGCTGGGCTCTGAGGACTCAACATTGAGTCAGACACTATCCTCGTCCTCAGGGGGCTGATGGTCCCAGGGCCTGGGGGACATGGACATATATACCATCCATCTCAGAATGGTCTGTGTCATGCTGGCCTGGCCTCGTCTACTGTCCTGCCACTCCACTTCCTGGTCAGCACTGGTTTGAGTGTTCATCAGCTGAGGATACCGTTTAGGAATGATATAGGTAGGAGTCATGCCTGGGTCTCAGAGCCCTGCCTCCTTTGCCCTGAGCTCTCACGAGACTCCAGTGAGCTGGCTCTACCAGGAACTGTGACCAATTCTTGTGTCTGCATGCTGGACACAGAGTTGGCTCAGGGGGAAAGAAAGGGCCCAGCATCAGATGACCCCCTGCTGTATGCCAAGCACGTGTTGGATTCTTTATGGACAGGGACAGCAGGTTCATAGAACAGCCCCATTATACAGATGAAGACTCTGAGACCATGGTGCTATGATGTGACATAGCTGAGAGTTCATCAGTGTCTCTCTGACTGCTGGTCCCTCCTGCAGTGTTTCCCTTTGATCGACTGCCCCACAGCGAGTGCACTGTCCATGCTTGCTAACCACATGTCCCTGGAGAGGTCTTGGGGGCTTGTGTAAGTCTCATTTGCTCCTTGCTACTCCAGTGGAGCCCAGGACCATGTGTGTCCTGAGCACTCACAGATGGTCGGACAAAGAATAGCAGCCCATTCACCAGCCCGTGGCACCCACAAGGTCAATGCCCCATAAGGACCACCTGAGGACAGCGTCATGGGGACTTGGGTCTTGGTTTTGGGTGAATCTGCACACTCTTCTGGGTTATGTGTTTCAGAACAACAGCAGCAGCAGCCCTGGAAAAACGTTCTTGGAAATGATGTAGTTAATTCTGTGTTTTTGTTTAGGCAGGGTTTGGAGTAGGAGCCCTTATTAGTATCAGTTTGGAAAAAATACCGAGGCATTCACGGCCAACTGCTTAATAGTTTTCATTGAATTAATTTTAAAATGAGAACCTTGTTTCCCTTATTTAATAGTAGAAAACGACTTCCACATTCTGCTCAGTAACAGCCTGGGTTATGGGCTTTCCGCAAACAATATGCACATTAAAGGCATCGCTCTGCCCATATGTGGAATGAATAATTTTGTGCAAGCTATTTATTATAAGCACACGATGCACTAAACTTTTTTTTTTTTCAATTTTTATTTTTTACTGTCGTGGTGACAGATCCAGCCCAGAACTGGACTGTTAAAAATGACTCTGGCTCTTTCAGGCTGTGCAGAAATGGACTAATATTTGAGAAACGCCATAGGGGTGAAAGGAAATTGTTAACTCATTTGGCCCAACGTCCACAGTTCCCTGGGCTGGTGTTCGATGCTGGAGAGAGGGTGGCGAGGGGGTTTGAAGGCTGCACTAATTAGGCCAGTGCCAGTTGAAATGGAACACGAGCATGGGGAGAGGATGCTGGTGGATGGATGGGGTGAGACGAGCGAGCTTTGAGGGTCATGCCTTGCTTCACCAATTGATTTGTCCATCCACCTCTCTTTTTACAGTTTTATTTTGATACTATTGACATTGAATGGGCTTCCCAGGAGGCTCAGTGGTTTAAAAAAACCTGCCTGCCAATGCAGGAGACATTGGAGGTGCAGGTTTGTTCCCTGGGTCAGGAAGATCCCCTGGAGAAGGAAATGGCAACCCACTCCAGTATTCCTGCCTGGAGAATCCCATGGACAGAGGAGCCTGGTGGACAACAGTCCATGGAGTTGCAAAGAGTCAGACATGACTTAGTGACTAACAATTGTTAACTATACTCATGCTATGCATTACATCCCCAGGACTTATTTTATCTTAAGAGAACATCCATCTCTCTCTCTCTTTTTTTTAAACTCACAATTTATTTTTGGCTGTACTGGGTCTTTGTTGCTGCATGCGGGCTTTCTCTAATTGCGGACAGTGGGGACTACTCTATAGATGTGGTGTGCAGGCTTCCCTGGAGAAGGCAATGGCACCCCTCTCCAGTACTCTCGCCTGGAAAATCCCATGGATGGAGGAGCCTGGTAGGCTGCAAAGAGTTGGACACGACTGAGCGACTTCACTTTCCCTTTTCGCTTTCATGCATTGGAGAAGGAAATGGCAACCCACTCCAGTGTTCTTGCCTGGAGAATCCCAGGGACGGGGGAGCCTGGTGGGTTGCCATCTATGGGGTCGCACTGAGTCGGACACAACTGGAGCGACTTAGCAGCAGCAGCAGCAGCAGCAGCAGCAGGCTTCCCATTGCATTGGCTTTTCTTGTTGCAGAGCACAGGCTCTAGGACGTGAAGGTTTCAGTAGTTGTGGAGCACAGGCTTAGTTGCTTGGTGGCATGTGGGATATTCCTTGACCAGGGGTCAAACCCATGTCTCCTGCATTGGCAGGCTTATTCTTTACTGCTGGGCCACCAGGGAATTCCAAACATGTATCTCTTCATTCAGGAATTACTTTTTGGAGCTCTGCCTTGCTCTAGATGCTGAATGCAAATAAAAAAATAATATTTATACCCACTTTAACAGAGCACATCACTTACTTTGACCCCATCAGATAGTACTGATTCCAGTACTTTCCTCCTGGAGTGGGGTCCTTTTTATGTATTTATGTTATTAATCTTAAATGCATAGAGTTGGATTAAACACCATTATTAGTTCGTGTCACTGTCTTCTTTGGTCCATTAATGTGCTCACTTCTCTCTCTTCCCCCCTCCTTCCCTCTTCCCCTCCTCCTCATTAGACCACCAACAAGAAAACACATTTACCTATGTGCTCTCCCCTATCTGGTCTCCCTCCAACCTGGAGGTAATCTACTGAATTTAGTCCCTGAAATTCTATTTTAATTATGTTTTTATTGAAGTAAATCTTATCTATAGAAAATTGCAAAGATCATGTGTACAGTTGGATGAATATCATAATGTGGACATAACCATGAGACAATACTTACTTAGAAGTAGAATATCACCATCACCCTGGAAAGACTGGCTCACCCCTCCTCCCAGTGTCTGCTCCTGCCTCCTCCCTCAGGTTACCACTGGCCTGCCTCCCAGAACCACAACCTGGTTTTGCTTGATTTTGCACTTTATATAGCTAAGGTCATTTTATATGCTTTCATGTTTAGCTTCTTTCACCCAACGTGTTTCTGAAATCTGTTCATGTTGTTGTGTAGATATGGTTTATTCATTTTCATCAATGTGTAGTATTATAGTTGATTGATCTTTCCTTTTAGATTTTTTTATTGGAATATAGTTGATTTACAAGGTTGTGTTAGTTTCAGGTGTATAGCAAAGTGAATCAGTTATATATACACACATATATTCATTCTTTTTAAGATTGGTTTCCTGTACAGGCCATTATAGAGTATTGAGTACAGTTCCCTGTGTCATAGAGTAGGTCCTTATTAGTTATCTGTTTTATATATAGTAGTGTGTATATGTCAATCCCAGTCTTCCAATTATCCGTCCCCACTAACCCCCTGGTAACCATAAATTTGTTTTCTGTATCTGTAACTATTTCTGTTTTGTAAGTAAGTTCATTTGTACCCTTTTAAAGACTCCACATATAAGCAATATCATATAATATTTGTCTTTCCCTGTCTGACTTACTTCACTCAGTATTAAGTAGGGGCCATCCATGTTGCTTCACATGGCATTATTTGGTTCCTTCCTGTGGCTGAGTAATATTCCATTGTGTATATTAACATGTAGTACATCTTCTTTATCCATCCCTCTGCTGATGGACTTTTAGGCTGCTTCAGTGTCCTGACTATTGTAAATAGTGCTGCAGTGAACACTGGGGTGCATGTATCTTTTTGAATTATGGTTGATCTTTTTCGCTGCTGTTGAACATTTGGATTGTATCCAGTTCATGACTGAGTAATGCTGCAGTATTTCCCTGGTGGCTCAGTGGTAAAGAATCCACCTGCAGTGTGGGAGATGTGGGCTCAATCCTTGGCCTGTAAAGATCACCTGGAGAAGGAAATGGCAACTCTCCCGAGGATTCCCGCCTGGGAAATCCCATAGACAGAGGAGCCTGGTGGCTATAGTCCCTGGGATCGCAAGAGTCAGACCCGACGTAGCAGCTAAACAACCCAACAACAACAGCAATGCTGCAGTGAATACAGGTGTATATGTGTTACAGCGCACATACACGTGTGCTTCTGTTGGGTGTATACCTAGGAGTGATGTTCAGATGTGTTCACGGTTAGTGTGTAGTGCCATTGTTGTTTTTGTTTTAGTCCCTAAGTTGTGTCTGACACTTTTGTGACCCTATGGATTGCAGCCCACCAGGTTCCTCCGGCCATGGGGTTTCCCGGGCAAGAATGCTGCAGTGGATTGCCATTTCCTTCTTCAGGGGATCTTCCCAACTCATGAATTGAATCCACATCTCCTGCATTGGCAGGTGGGTTCTTTACCACTGAGCCACCTGGGAAGCCCATGTAACGCCATACAGTTTTCCAAAATGACCGCAGTATGTTAGTTCTCCTGTCAGCAGAGAAATAGTTCCTATAGCTTGTCATCCTTGCTAACACTTAGTGTTGTCTCTCTTTAATTTGTAGCTATTCTGTTGCTTGTGTAGTGGTATCTTATTGTGATTTCGATTTACATTTTTAAGATGACAAATTATATTAAGCACGATTTCATATGTTTATTGACCATTGAATATTCTCTTCTGTGGAGTGTCTATTTAAGTCCTTAAAATTTTTGTTGTTGTTTTTCAGTCACTCAGTCATGTCCAACTGTTTGTGACCCCATGGACTGCAGCACAACAGGCTTCCCTGTCCTTCACTATCTCCCAGAGTTTGCACAAACTCATCTGTCTATTTTGTGAATGATGCTCTCCAACTGTCTCATCCTCTGTTGCCCCTTCTCCTCCTGTCCTCAGTCTTTCCCAGCATCAGGGTCTTCCAATGAGTAGGGTCTTTACATTGGGTGGCCAAAGTATTGGAGCTTCAGCTTCAGCATCAGTCCTTCCAATGAATATTCAGGGTTGATTTCCTTTAGGATGGACTGGTCTTATCTCCTTGATGTCCAAAGGATGCTCAAGAGTCTTCTCCAGCACCAGTTCGAAAGCAGCAATTCTTTGGCACTCAGCCTTCTTTATGGTTCAACTGTCACATCTGTATGTGACTACCGGAAAAAACATAGCTTTAAGTATACAGATCTTTGTTGGCAAAGTAATATCTCTGGTTTTTAATACTCTGTCTAGGTTTGTTGTAGCTTTCCTTCCAAGGAAAGTGTCTTTTAATTTCATGGCTGCAGTCACTGTCTGCAGTGATTTTGGAGCCCAAGAAAACAAAGTGTGTCATTAGGAGGGATAATTTGCCTTTTTCTATGTAGAAGATCTCTTTTTCAAATTTGTCTGTGCCACCCAACATGTGGGATCTTAGTACCCTGACCAGGGACTGAACACTAGACCCCTGCACTGGAAGCTCGGAGTCTTAACACCTGGACCACTAGGGAAGTCCCATATGTAGAAGATCTTCATTTTAGATCTAAACCCTATGTTAGTCAAATGGGCTACGAATATCTTTTCCCTCTCTGACTTGTCCTTTTTCTCTCTTCATGGGGCCTTTTGTTGAGTAGAAGTTCTTAATTTTAGAACAGTCTGCTTTATTGATTGTTATTTTTATGGTTAGTGCTTGAGTCCTAGTTAAGAAATCTTTGCCTACCTCAAATTGTGAAAATAGTCTCCTGTCTTTTCTTCTTGAGGCTTAGCCGCTTTACACCTCATATTTAGATCTATAATCCATCTGGATTTTATTTTTGTGTATGGCGTGTGGTAGTGGTAAAGTTTTATTTTTTAAGTATAGAAATCAGGAGAGTCAGCTGCTTTTATCAGATACCTTGTTCTTTCTTCCGCCCTCCCTTGCTGTAAATCAATTCAGTGAGTGTGTCTGTTTCTGCTTTCTATGTTCTGTTCCATTGGTCTGTTTGTTTCTCTTTTTGCCAACTTCACAGTCTTAGTTACTGCAGTTTTACAATGAAGCTTGATATCCAATAGTGGAAGTCACTTTATTCTTCTTCAAGATTACCCTGACTGTTCTTGGCTGTTTGGCTTTTAGTGTAAATTTAGAATTAGCTTGGTGATTTCTACATGTGAGAAGAATCTGCTGGCATTTTGACTTAGAGTATTTGGGAAGATAAATTTAGAATTTCCAAATTCATGTTTGGGATCTTTTGGTGCATGGATGTAATATATCCTTCTTAGGTCTTTATTTATCTCAATAATATTTTGTAATTTTCTATGTGAAGGTCTTGCATGTTTTATACTGGATTTATCTGTAGCTGTTTGATGTCTTTTGATGTTGTTGTAAATGCTGTCTAAAATTTTTCCTTTTTTGTTTATTATAGCTAGACACACAATTGATTTTTTGAGTATTCACCCTGTGTGTACTGACCTTGTCAAGTTCACTTATTAAGATTGATCGCGTGTTTCTAGATTCTTTTCGTCATCTATGAATGATGCCAGTTTTCTTTCCTTTTAATTTTTGTACATTTTATTTCTTTCATCCCTGCCTAATGTAATTTTATGTTTGTCATTCTATTTCCTTAAAATAGTTTTATGCAAAATAATAATTTTTGTCTTATACATATGTGTACCTAAACTATATATTATTTAGTATTAATTGAATTTGAAAGTTATTCTGTGTTCTGGGGCTCATTTTTTAAAATCCAGTGTTTTTTACTGGTCCTTGCAGGTGGCTCTAGTGCATTTGTTTCACTGCTGTGTGATGTTCCATTGTCTGAATAAACCATAGTTATTATCTATTCCAGGTGGTGGGTATTTGGGTTGTTCCCGGTATTTGGGTTGTTTTCCAGTCTTGACTTGGATTTTTTTGTGGTCCTAGCTTCCTTACTTGTCATCTGACCCCTCTCTCCTGTTTCAGCCTCCTCCTACAGGTGTCCATCCAGACTGATGCACTCACCTCCAGGCATTTGCACCTGCTCTTCCCTTCATGAAGTACTCATTTTTACCTCCCCCCACCCCCCTGTTCACTACTGTATTACCCAGGACCAAGTGCAGGGTCAGGCATGGCCTGGCAGGCCAGTAAGACTTGGATTGAATAAGAACTGGAAGCAGCAAATAGACTTGGGTTTAAATCCCAACTCTGATGTCTCCAAACTTCTGTTATCTTGGGAGAGTTATTTAGCTTCTCTGAACTTCAGTTTTTCCTTGTGAGTAAAACAGAGATGATGACATTTAGTTTGTGTGGTTACCATAACTCTATGAAATCACTTACTGCGGGATGGCATGGCCCTTCCTTCAGCTCTGGCCTCTGTCTCCAGGCCTATGGTTAGCAGAGCATCTCACTGCTGGACAAGGGATCCTCCCCATCTGTTCCCCTGGCCTGTCATCCTGCTCACTGAGGCTGTACAAGGCGGCAGGCAGGAGTCATCGCTGTCTCATTCAGCAAACATTTCTTGGGCTCTTGCTACATGTTAGCAGTGTCCTAGACACTGCAGATCCATCAGTGAGTAACATAAAGTCTTTTGGGAACCTATTTTCTAGTGGGTGGAGACAGATAGTAAAGAAAATAAAGAGGTGTCATTTGGTAACAAATGCAATAGGAAAAAAAAATGAGCAGGGAAGAGAAAGATGTGTCAGAAAGTGGTATTTGGCAAATCCCTCCAGGAAAGGCCTCAGTGTCCACGTGACGTTTGAGTGAAGGTCTGAGTTGTGGGAATAAACTGTGATGATATCTGGGGAAGAGCATTCCTGGAAGAATGCACAGTACGTGCAAAGGCCCTGAGGCCAGAGTGTTTGGCTGTGTGAGGAGTAGCCCCCAGGCTGGCGTGGCTGGGGTGCTTGTTTGGTCGGTCAGTCATTTCACAGGCATTTACTGAGCACCGGTAGGTGCTAAGCCTTGTTCTGGACACTGAGGAGATAATGGTGACCAACTCAGACCAAGAGCTGCCCTCAGGGATCTCATGTTTCTGTGGAGAGACAAACAAAAATGAAACAACAAACAGACGAGACTGCCTGAGTGAGCCTCTTATTCTGTGAGTCGGCTCTGCCGCTCCTCTGTCACTGACTCTTGCTCTTGTGAAACGACTCTGCATTTCACTCAGGGCAGGAGCCTGAGTCCTCATGATGGCTGCATTGTGATCCTGGGCTCTGCACGCCCTGCCCACCCCGTCGTTTACTTCTCTTCTCGTACCTCCTCCACTTCAGCCGAGCACACTGCCTCCTCAGGGCCCTTGTTCTGTGTGTTCCCATGGCAGGGCATGCCCTTCCCCCCAGACATCTGCTGGGTCAGCTCCTCTTCTCTGTGGTGCCCACTTCAACACTCTATTTAAAAATATCCCCCCCTCGGTCCGCCCTGTCCTGCCTGATCTTTGTTTTTTTTTTTTACAAAGTAACTTTACACATTCTAACAGCCTATCTTGTAACCTGTTTGTCTCGCTTATTATTATTATTAAGCCGAACTGTATGGCATGTGGGATCCTAGCTCCCTGACCAGGATTTGAACCCATGCCCCCCCGCAGTGGAAGCTGGGAGTTCCTGTTTATGGTTTGTCTCCCCTTCTGTTGTGTAAGCTCCAGGAGGACAGGGGCTTTGTTCTATTCCCAAACATCTGCTACAGCTTCTTGTACATAATAGGTATTCAATAAATAGTTGTTGAATGAGAAAAACTTGATGGTGTGTCTGGTAGTATGATATATGCTGATATATAAAAATGGCAGATTGAGAGGCTGGATGGATGCTGTTTTAGCCGGGTGGGGTTGCATTCTCCAGGGTGGTGGCATCTGAGCAGAGGCCTCCGTAGAGTGAGGGAGAAGCCCAGCACGCTGCAGGGAAGGGCCTCCAGGCAGCCCGACCACAGTGGGAGCTGGTGACTGGGGCAGGACAGAAAGACACAGAGGCAGGTCAGCTGACCCTAAGTGGTGTCTCTTAGGCACATCTTCCAGTATGTTTGAGTTGACCTTAATGTGGATGCTTGCCCCTTCTCCTCTATTTTTGCCTCTGTTTTTCAAAACACATTGTCCTGGAACATTCTGTGTCAGGGAAAGAACACTGGGCTTGGCATTGGGATCCAGGGCTGGGTCCCCAGCTCACAGAATTACAGCAAGTTAAGGCCCCTTTCAGGCCTCGTTTTTCGCATCTCTTATGTGGAGATAACATATGTTAATACCTCCTCAGTTGATTAAAGGGATACATTTGCACAGTGGACTTGGAGGCCTTGTGTCCTCTTGTCAACGTCTGCCGGCTGAGGGTGGTGGGAGAGGATCCATGGGATAGAATGGCGGGGGCTCGCCGTGTGTGGAGGGAGTCCTGGTGCACCCTTCTCCCGCGGGGATCGTGGCAGCCCTTGACACGGTTCTAGTGCCGTCCCAGCTTGGCTTCCCCATGTTAGAGATGTGCAGAGTGGGACAGGAAGCCCCTGGGCTAGTCCAAGTCACATAGCTATTGAGATTTGAGCCCATGGCCACTGTTAAGCTGTAGCCCTGAATGTTCGCAGTAGACCTGGCCTGACTTTCTCCTTCCCCAAGACCATTGTACAGGTGGGGACACTGAGGCCCAGACCAGGGAGTGGCCTGTAAAGCCACATCCGTGGGCGTAGCAGAGTCCTTACTAGAACCGCGGTCTCTGGGCCCCTGCCCCTCTCTGGGCCCCGTCCATTGCACCTGATTCAGGTGACTCAACCTGCAGGGTTACTGGGAGGGCAAGAGCATTTGGGAAGCCCTTCTCCCCCTCCACTGCCCCCTCAGCCATAATGGGCCATTTCCTGTTGCTCTGTAGGGTTGTTCTCAAGGCTTGCTGGGGCAAAGGTAAAATTTTACAGAGCTTCTGGAAAGAAGAGACTTGAGTGTAAATCAGGTTTACGGCCTGGATAATAAAGTGTCTATTCCAACTGATACTTTATTCCTCATCCTCTTGATTCCTTCCATATGAAGCCCTCTGCGCTTGGGTCATGACAGCCCTTGGTGGTTTCATTTGTCAGTTACTAGGAATTGGGGTTTGTCAGTTTCAGAAGACAGGGTTCCAGGGACTCAGGCCATAGTCTGTAGGCCTCGGATTGTCCTGCCCCTTGGTTGTTTGATAGCAAGGGAGCATATGTCTTCAGCGCACATTCTCCGAGTTCCAGCCGAATTCCAGGTTTGTGCTGGGCATTGGGGACAGAGAGCATCTGGTTAGAAGGGACTCAAATGTGCCAACTCACCGTTACAGCACATGAGGCCAGCACAGGGGTCTGGGTGGCCGGGCAGCACCCAAGGCAGCCTCGCGGCAGATCAGGGAGGGCTTCCCGGGGAGGGGACATCTAATCTGAGACAAGAAAGGTGAGTTGAAGTTACAGCTGCAGGGGGAAGGCAGAAACAACTTATGCAAAGACCAGAGAAAAGATGGAGCTTTAGCTCATGCGAGGCTGGAGAGACAAGCCTTACACCAAAGGGAGAGAGTGCTTTACTGCGTGGGGTTCTAGGAAGGCTTCTGACGGGAGGTGGCAATTGAACTGGGTCTTATGGCGTAGAAAGGACTTCATCAACACACAAATGACCTTCAAAAAAGGCCTGGAACTGTGAAAGGATGTGGTGAGTGTGGATAGCACTGAGCAGTTTCAGTTCCAGCGGGGTATTGCAAAAGGAGAAGTCCACAGAGACCCGTGGTGAAAGGCCTCCTGTGCCATGAAGCGACCTGAAACTCCCCCGAAGTGTGCTCGGAAGTTGGAATAGAGGACCCCATCTCCTCCTGCTTGTGATGTCCAGAGTAATCTAAATTGAGCCGCTCTGCCGCTCGCCCCCCATCAAAGCAAGGCGGCTCCCCAGATCCCAGATTGCTGAGCTGCTGATGTTTATAATTATAGCATCCCACCGTCAGAGTCCTTGTTCTTGACTTCATAAGCCTGGTTTGTTTGATGAGTACTGGTCCTCACTCATAATGGGGAACAGAAGCAAGGCTGCCTGAGGATTCATCAGGGTGGGTGTAGCCTTGCCCTAGGGACTCTGAGTCTGCTGGGCCCCTGAAATGTCCTGGCTCTGGCCAACTGGCCCCAGGAGCAGCCTGAGAGGCCCCATGCCTAGTAGCGCCTGAGGGTGGTCTAGACATGTGGTCAAGTGGAGCTTTGGACTCAGCCTAGAGTGGGAGATGCAGGAAGGACAGGCTCCAGGGTGGGAGTGCCCTGAGCTTGAGACCTGAGCCAAGCATCTTACCTCTTGGCATCAGTGGCTGGTACTCCCTGGGGCTGGGGGGTTAGCCGAGGTGCTATCTCTGGCAGGTCCCAGCACAGAGCAAGTGCTCTGTGATCATTAATTCCCCTACTTTTTTCCAGCACAGATGAGTAGACTGACTATTCTTTCCCAAGAAGCTGGAGACGAGGTCGACAAGTATCAGGAGGGTATGTTAGGAATGTCACACTCACTCCACCACCTAGGTGGTACCTGTCCCCAGCACCCCATCATCATCACCCCCATTGTCTTTATCTATTCAGAGCTCCATGATTCATGAAGTGCCTGGTATCCTCAATCTTGTTTGATCTGTAATGACAACCCCACAGGACAGAGTTTGTCACTCACATTTTTTTTTCAGGTGAGGAGCCTAAGGCCCAGAGAGGGGAAGTAAATTTCCCAAGGTCACACAGCTGGGGAGTGATGAAGTCAGGACTCACACCCAGGACCCTTCCCAGAGTACTTGGCTCCCTCTGGCCCTCTCTGCTCTCCTCCCTCCCCAGATACTGCTGGAGCTCCTGCTGTGGACGCCGAGACATTCCCGCCTTAGAGAAGCTCATGTATAGGAGTCAGCAGATGGACAGTTCTATACTGTGCCAAGCAAGGTATGAGAGAGGACAGCGGAGGAGCCAGAAAAGGGGTTGAAGGAGCATGTCCTGGAGGAGGGGCATCCTGGAGCAGACCTCCTAGTAAGACAGTGAGTTCTCCAAGGGGAAGGGCTTTCCAGGCAGAGGGAGTAGGTGTGCAAAAGGAGGAGGCCAGATTTTGCTGAAGGATGTTAGCCCTTTTCATTCAGGGAAGGAAAACCGACATTTCCAGGACATTCTGGTTTTGCTGCTTCTAGCTCCCTTTGGAAGAATGGCTCAGGGACCAAGTAGAGCTCTTTGTTCAGACAGGTGAACTGGATCAAGGAAAGGCAGCAGGGTTCACAGCCAGGCCTGGATTTAGGCTCTCCTAACTCCACGACTGACCTGTGTCTTTGGACAAGTCCTCCTGCCTACCTTTCCCCACCTTTCCTGACCTCTGTCTGAGACACGAGGTCAGAGAGCCTCATGTTGGAGGGAGTTATAGTCATAACGGCCATCAGGTGAGGCTTCTGGATTTTCTCAGGGCTGGGTTGCTGGGATTCTTGAGCCTTTGGTTTTAGATTTCTCCAAGTGCAAGGTCGGAGTAGGGATATTTGCTTTTGAGCTGCCCCGAGGAGATATGGTTGGCCAGATGCTCCCAGGTCAGGCAAGGAAACAGGTAGGGAGGGTAACAGGGTTTGAGTTGGGAGACAATTCTGACTTTGTCAGAAGGAGAAGAATAGAGAACACGATGGTGCCTCTGGCTAATTGAGGAAGGAGAGCTGGGTGGGTGTGTGATGGAGTGAGCACCTGACCCCAGGAGGATTTTCATTATCATAGCCCTGAGGATGTTATATTGGGCAGTTTGTGGCTCCTCTTAGGAAACCTACACTCCAGCAGTTTTGTGCTCGAACCTGCTGTGGCTCCCTATTGCCGCCGATAAGCCATGAGCACCTTGAGAGGCAGGGAGCAAAATGTCAAATGACAGGAGCTGGGGTCAGGCAGATGTGAATTCGAGTCCTGGTCAGGCCTCTTTCCATGGAAAGCACTTCCCACAGGCATGGATTCTGGGTGTTCATTCTGAGGGTCCCAGTAACCCAGTGTCTGTCTGTCTGTCCAGAGCTCACCCAGCCACCGCGACCCTCTGGAGCCAGGACGCCTGGATGCCATTGGTTGTCGAGTCCCAGCTGGGCCGCTGACTGCTCAGAAGAGCTGGAGGCTCTTTCAAAGGAAACTGCAGTCAATTAGTGGAGAGTGGAATTTGAAAGGCCCAAATCCCTTTTTCCCCCCAAACTTCAAATCTGGTTTTCGTCAGAGGCTTTGAAAACAAATACCAAAAGAACCCTTTTTATTTTTTTCCTGCTCCCCTGTCCCCTGCCCTCCTTTGCGTGTTCTTATTTCCCAGGCTTTTATCTCTTTGCAGAGTCGGCGCTGGCAGCCCGGCCTGCCTGCTTGTCTTGGTCACGCTGTGGTGGCCGAGCAGGTGGCTACTGGGGGGACCAGCTCCCACCCTCCTAGTGCTGGTGGTGGCTGGGGGAACCCAGCGCAGCACTGACACCTGTGAGTCACCGTCCCTCCTGAGCCCTTCTGGTTCATCTCCATGTTCCCTGGGTCCAGCCCAGAGAGGGCTTCAGTACAGGTGTCCTAGGAGCAGTGGGAGGGAGGTGGGTGGACAGAATGCTGTCCGGGTGCAGAGAGGACTTCAAGATGGAGAGGTACAGAGCTAGCTGGGTCTTTGGGAAGCTGTTCTAGCCACCCATCCCCACCTCATCCATCTGTTGAGTTGCTGACTCATTCATACTACAGACATCCACTGAACACCTGCTCAGGGCCAGCCCCTACACCAGGGACCTTAGTTAAATGGACACAGCGTTAGCGCTGAAGGAGCCGAGAGCTACTGGAGGGCAGTACCTTAACAGCTGTGTCCACCCGGAGGGAGCAGGGCTGGAGGTACCCAGCAGGGCTGGGATGGAGAGAGGCCAGGAGCAGCCAGGGCCAGAAGAGGCACTAGCCTTACCCGTGGTAGTAAGAAAAGGCTTCCTGGAGGAGGTGGCTGC
Source organism: Muntiacus reevesi (assembly GCF_963930625.1). NCBI lineage: Eukaryota > Metazoa > Chordata > Mammalia > Artiodactyla > Cervidae > Muntiacus > Muntiacus reevesi. The sequence continues at coordinate 151,422,114 of NC_089249.1, forward strand.
TGAACTGAGTTTTGAAGGATGAGTTAGGAGTTTGCCAAGGAAAGGGGTAAAGAAGGACATTCTGAGCAGATGGGCTCAGAGAGGAGAGGCCCCAAGGCAGCAAAGAGCCAGACTGCTGTGTGGAAGGTTGTCAGTAACTGTACCTTGAGAGTCGGTCTAGGTGAGAGGTAGACAGAGGCCAGGCTGTGAAGGGCCTTGAGGGCCAGGCTGCAACCCATGCTGTTTGCATCTTATCATATTTCTCCATTCTTGGCTGCCCCATTAACTCCTAAGGGCAGGGAGGCTGTGTCTGGTTCACCTCTGAAACTGTGGGAGTTTAATCTCTGGGACAGCACTGTGAGGTAGGTGTTACCCCATTTCACAGATGAGGGAACTGAGGCTCAGGGTAACAAGTTCAGAGTTATGCCATGAATTTCAGCCGAGCTTAGACACTGGGAGCTGCCTCAGCATGGGCTTGAGGGTGTGTGTATGTTGTGTGTGTGTGTTATGTAGGGGAACAGGTAAGGGTGAGGGCAGCAGAGTAGCTCAGAGTCGAGACTGCCTGGATTTCATATCCTGCTGTTACCTCTTTGATGACCGGGGCCAGTTACTTAACTTTTCCACACAATACTTTCCTCCTCTGTGTAGTGGGCGCAGAGCCGGTGCTCCCACCTCATCAGGCTCTGGGGAAGAGGGGGAGAGACCGCACGATGCCCACACATGGCGAGTGCTCAGTAAATTCTGTGGTAGTTAGACTCTATACACCCCTCTGACACACAGGCTCAGATCCAGGCCTTGCAGACAGACGGGCAGACCGCCGAGGACCTCAGAAACCTGCTGTCAGCTGAAAAGCTAAGATCCAGGGAGGGGCAAGTTGGGACTTTAGCCAGAAAACGTGTAGAGGGGATTGGCCTGTTTTTAGATGTATGGCCTTTTTATATTCCTTCTCTCTGGTTACAAGAAGTAATTGAATCATTAAGTTGTTCTGAATGCAGGCTCAGATATTTTCCCTTCTTATTGGACGTTCTTCATCAAGGGAGTCGGTGTCTGCCTGGCCTGAACCTGGCTGCTTGGGGAATGGACTGGGTGGTGCTAGGCAGGCACCTCAACTCTGACTTCCGAGGGTCACATGCCTGCCTGTGGAATGGGGCCTGGCACACAGACACACTCACTGGTGTGAGTCTTCTGGTGTGAGACCAGTGAGTCACTGGTGTGAGACACAGACACTGGTGGTGTGTCTTCCTTTCCTTCTCCTGACTGGCTGCTGTGCTGCCGTCCGTACAGGGGGAGGGGCCAACCAGTCCAGTGGGCGCAGAGAAAGCCATAGAGGCAGCTGGAGCCGACCTCCTCCACCCTATGGCATGGTGTATGACGTAGGATGAGAGGGTCCATCGTATGACCTAGTCACAGGGCTAGCTGTGTCCCTTCTGTGAGTACTCGGTATTATTAATATAAAAGTAAAAGTGAAATGCTAGTCCCTTAGTCATGTCTGACTCTTTGCAGCCCCATGGACTACAGCCTGCCAGGCTCGTCTGTCCATGGAATTCTCCAGGCAAGAATACTGGAGTGGGTTGCCACTCCCTTCACTAAGGCATCTTCCTGACCCAGGGATTGAACCTGGATCTCCTGCATTGCAGGCAGTTTCTTTACCGTCTGAGCCACCAGGGAAGCCATTAATACCAATAGTGAGAGTCTATTGAATATTTAAAATGTGCTTGTCCTGGGTAAGCTATTCATGTCTATTATTTTAGTCTAAACCTCATCTTTCTAGATTTAAGTGTATTATCCCTAGTTACAAAATAAAAATGTAAACAGCGGCCCAGTGAAATGTCAGACCTGGGGCTTGAACTGAGGACCATCAGGAGCTAAGCTCTAGCTTTTAGCCACAGCCACCCTCTGCTGGTTTCCTCGGGCAGAGCCTAGTGGGGAGCTGGAGGAAAAAGAAGTCCTGGGAGAGAGGGTGTCTGCACACCCACGGCAGTGCTGGCTGTCCTTGCTACTGACTTCCCCAAGCCTAGGGGTCTATAAATATGCACTGAGTAAACCTGCATTTTCTGTCGGCCCAGGATAGAAGGCTGGAAAAAAAACCCCACCCTGTCTCCGAGGTAAGACAGGAAAGAAAATATTATCGTCACCCTCTGGTGGATCCAACCCCGGCCCCGTCAAATTGTGAATCACCTGAGAGAGCCTGGTTTCATGGCAACCGTAGAAAAGAGCCAGGGTTCCAAGCAAAACAGCGTGTGAGCCTCTGCGTGGAATTTATTGATTGATTTATAGGGCGCCTCCTGCCAGCCCCGAGAAGACGGGCAGGTCTTCTCAGAGGTGCCACCCTGTGGGCCAAGGGGAGAGGGAAGGAGACATGCCCATTTGGGCCCGAGGAAAACGCCTCTGCCTGAGGTGATGAAGCCCTACTGTGGGCCTGAGAGGCTGCCCCAGAAGCCTGACTAGGTGGCTGCAGACCTGTTGTGGCTGGGCGAGGCGGCAGGGGCCTGGTGGAGCCCACAGACCACACTGTCCCTCAGCCTCCCCTGGGCTGGCTCAGTGTCACGCTGGAGAGTGTGGTCACTGTCCAGTGGCTACTCTGTGTCACCTCATGTAGTTCAGTCTCTAGAACAACCCTATGGGGGTGGTGGTGGTATTATCCCATTTTACAGATGAGGAAACTGAGGGTCAGAGAGACTAGGACTTGCTCAGAGTCACAGTTCCCCGTGGCAGATCCTGGTTCCAGTCCTCTGTTGTTCAGGCTTGCGCTGTCAGTGTTCAGCTGAAAGGCCCTGGACACAGCTGGTCCAGATCGCTGCCCCTGCCGGCCACCCCCTGTCTCCATTTGTGGATGCAGAAGTCCAGGCACCCAGGGGGGCATGACTTGCCCCAGCTCTTCTGGGTAGCCAAGGCAGTGCCAACACTAGCAGCCCCCTTCCCATTGGCCTTGCTGCTTCTTTTTGCTAGCTGCCTGGCCAGAGGCTTCCCTGACAGGTCCCTCTATGGTCACTCATGGTTTTATGTCCACTGGCTCCTCCTGCCCATTGGCTTCTGGGTGTGGGAGATTCTGGGGTGGAAAGGAACTTTATCCACTGCCATCTAGCCTGCGGTGGCAATGGGAGGAGCTGGCCAGGGACACACGATGGTGGAAGGTGGGACGTGGATGCTGGACTCCTTGCTCAGAGGCTCGGTGCTGCCTCAGAAGCCCACTAGGGTTGGGAGGTGGCCATGCTGTGAAAAAAGAGAGGATGATCAGGTTCAGAACTGGCATGGCCACTTACAGACTCCATGACTCTGCCGTGACCCCTGTTAGCCTGAGGGAGGGACCTGGGCTCCTGACCAGCTGGGCCTTTGTTGGCCTGAAGGAAACCTGTCCTTTTGGGCCAATATCATCAGCCTTTCCATCCTGCAGCGGATGCCCAGTGGGTCCTGGGTGGGCTTCAGTGTATGTGCATAATCTTATGACTATGTTCATGCAATTTTCTAGAGGGAGGGCCCACAGTTTCACAATTATGGGAGCAATTTCTCCTTGCTTCCTTCTGACCCTCACAGTGCTCTGCCCCTGGGGACCCACTTGAAGCTCTTCAGTCCCACTCATCCTCCCACCTCCACCCTCCTTCAGACTCTAATACCCTCCCATATTCTGTAGTTCAGTTTAGAAGCCCCCTCCTCCTGAAAGTCTCTCCTGATTCTCCAGGCGGAGTCAGGCACCCTCTTGCTCCCAGTTCTCTGTGTGGCCACTGTCAGCACGTCACGGGGGGGCTGGGTCTCAGCGCACCCCTTCATGTCCCCCAGCAGAGGGCTGCTCTGTGCAGGGCTGTGGGAAGGAAGGAAGAGAGGACGCAACTGGTTTGTGCTGGTGAAGCAGGAAGTCCTGCCTGGGAAGTAGTCCCGTGGCTGCTGTCACCTTCCATTTGCTCATTCAGTGAGCAGGACTTGGACCTGCTGTGTGTGAGGGGCTGGGAGCCGGGGTGGAGCAGACCTGGTCCTGCCCACAGGCGCTGAAGGAGCCGAGGTCGGGACCACACACTCATAGAGCAGGCTGAGAATGGTCTTCCCCCAGGCCGCCCCACCCCAAGCAGTCTGTGAGGAAGGGGCTTCAGGGCAGAGCAGTGGGATGCAGAAAATGTCAGGTGGCCAGTGGGTTCACAGGAGGCCTAGCAGACATTTGCTGAGGGACTTGGGGGAGGACTGGAGATTGGTATAGGAAAAAAAGTGAAAAAGACAGGTAGATCTCAGGTTGGGAGTCCTCTGTATGTGCTAGAATCAGAGAAACTGGAGTGTGGATGTCAGCTGTAATCATACATCCTAAATCTTTTAAATTTTCTTTTCCGGCCTTCCCATTCTGGGTGCGTTCAGAATATAATATACCATGGTATAGCACATACTATGTAATAGAGTAGGAGTAGAGGATGGAAGTCACGGATGGAGGGCACCCTTGTCTGTTTCCAGTGTCAGTGGGACATCTTTCAACTTCTTACCACTAACAGTGAAATTTACTGTTGACTTTTTGATAATACTATTTATCATAGTAAGGAAGTTCCTCTCTTTTCTAGATTGGCTAATAGTTTTCTTTTAAAATCATGAATGGTGTTGAATTTTATTAAATTACATTTTCTGCATCTGTCGTGATACTCATTTTGTTTTAAAATCTATTAAGTGATGAATAACATTAAACGATAAAACAACTGTGAATTCCTTGGATATACCCAGCCTATTCATCATGTAGTTTTCCCATTTGTGTATTGCTGGGTTCAATTTGTTAATATTTTTTTAAGATTTTTTTTTTTTGATGTGGACCATTTTTAAAGTCTTTATTAAACTTGTTACAATATTATTTCTGTTTTATGTTTTGGTTTTCTGGCTGTGAAGTTTGTGGGATCTTAGCTCTCTAGCCAAGGATTGAACCCACATGCCCTGCATTTGGAAGGCAAAGTCTTAACCACTGGACCGCCAGGGAAGTTCCTCAATTTCTTACTTTTTTTAATAGATTTTTCCCATCTGTGTTCATGAATTAAGTTAGCTTTTAATTTTCCTTCCTCATACTGTCTTTTATTGAGGCTTGAGATCAGGGTTTTCCTAGCCTTATACATGATGAATTGTGGAATATTCCTTGTTCTTCTAGTTCCTGAAAAACTGAGTATAAGATTAGAAGTATTTCTCCCTTGAATGTTGGGTAGAAATCATGAACATTTGGGTAGAAATCATTCCAGGCATTTGAGCCTGGAGTTTTCTTGTGGGAAGATTTTAGACCATTTATTTAATTACTTTAATGCCTATGTAATTAGTCAGGTTTTTTATTTCTTCTTAGTTTTGCTAAATTACATTTTTTCTAGGAATTGTCCATTTTGGCTACATTTCAAAATTGTTGGCATAAAGATATTTATGATATTGATTAAGTGCCTTCATGTTGCCTGTAGCGTCAAGTGTTGCCTCGATTTTTACTGGTTTTACTTATTTGTTCCTCCTCCTCCTTCCTTGTGATCTCTCTTGTCCATTGTTTGTCAATCATATTTCTTTTCAAAGAACCAACTTTAGGCTAATTTATTAACCCTCTCTATTGTGTGTATGAGCACATCTATGTATATTTTCTGTATTATTGATTTCTGCCTATATCTTTCTTATTTCTCTCTTCCTGCTTTATTTTGTTCTTTCTAAAAAAAACCCTGAAATAAACATTTAACTCGTTAAATCTCAACATTTCTTTTCTGACAAATGTGTTTAAGACATAAAAAACCATAGAGTTTCCTTAAGTACTGCTTTAGCGGCATCCCATAGTTTTGATATATAGAATTCTCATTATCAATTAGCTCAAAATATTTTCTAATTTCCATTCTAAATTTTTTTACCTTTATTATTATTATTTTATTTTAATTTTTTTGTCTTGCCGCATAGCATACAGGATCTTAGTTCCCCAACCAGGAATTGAATCTGCATCCCCTGCAATGGAAATAAGGAATTTTAACCACTGAGTTGCCAGGGAAATCTCCATTCTAAATACTTTTGACTCACAGTTATGGGGCATCTTTTTTATTTTCAAATGTATGAGACTTCAAGTTATCTTTTACACTGCGGTCAGAGAACATGTTCTGTTCATTTCAGTTCTTCGAAATGTTTTCAGACTTGCTTCGTGGCAGAGTTTTGTAAATCGATTGTGGGTCCTCCCCTCCCTTACTCAAGGACACCACTGCTCCAGTGAGTCTCCATTCTCTTTCCTGCCTCAATCTTTGCCTCTTTCCTGGATCATTCCTATCAGCATACAAGTCTGCTATTATTTCTAACATCTTTAAAAAAAGACAAAACCCAAACCCTCTCTTGACTCCGTAACTACCCCCAGGTTCCTTCTCCCCTCTTACCTTCCTATTTGTCTTAGCCTAGGTTCCCCAATGACAGAGATTTTCATGCTCTGGGGCAGGTAGTTTGCTTGAGAGCTGACCTCAGGGAGCAGGTATGAGAGCTGGGGGAGTGAAGCAGGACAGAAAAGGAGATGGAGAGAGCCAGTGCAAGAGTGCATTCCTGGGCTGCCTCACCTTCTGAGAGGTCTTTAAAATTCCTCCCAGAACGCTATCCAGGGGGCACTATTTATTCATGGGTATCCGTTCTCACTGGTCTTCCCTTGTGACTCAGACAGTAAAGAATTCGCCTGCATTGCAGGAGACCTGGATTCGATCCCTGGGCTGGGAAGATTACCTGGAGAAGGGAATGGCATCCCACTCCAGTGTTCTTGCCTGGAGAATTCCATAGACAGAGGAGCTTGGCAGGCTACCATCGTCCACGGGATTGTAAAGAGTTGGACATGACTGAGCGACTAACACTTTCAGTTTCTTTCATACCCACTGGTCAAGGGTGCTGCAGAAGCATTAACCTCCAGCCGCTTTAGGGTTGAAGTGAGGTTGCCTGAAATGTGCGTGTTTTGTCGGAGGCACTGTCAGGAAGCCTCTGGAAGGAAGCCTGGAAGCCTGCCTGAGCCTGGCTGCTGTGACCGGTGACAGCAGTAAGAGGTATGGCCGAGAGGGGTCTGGGGACCCGTTTCAGCAAAATGAAAGAGCTGCCTCTGCTCAGCGTCTCACATCTGTCTCTCCAGTCAGGCCCTCACTCTATCCTCACCTCCAGACAGCTCTTGGCTCTTGCCAAGGTTTCTAGTGTCTTCCATGGTGCCAAATCCAGCGACAGCACTCCATCCGCAGCCTTGGATGCAGTTGATCACTCTCTGCTCCTTACTCGCCGGCCTCTCACAGCTTCAGGACACGGCTCTGGCTGGTTTCCTTCTCCTCCTCCACCCCTGCTCCTCAGCTCCCTGACCTAGAGCACTGGTGGTCCTGGGCTTAGTCTTTGGGCCACTTGCTTTTCTGTTTATGCTCCCTCCCTTTGTGGTCTCATCCTGTATCCCTGAGTTTCAAACACCATCAATTTGCTATTGATCCAAAGTTATGTCTCAGGCTCCAGACTTGTTAATCTGGTTGCTGTTCAGGGTCTCCATTGGCATGTCTAAAACATGTCTCAAACATACATGACCAAAATAGCTCCTGGGGGTCTCCTCCAACCTGGCCCTTCTCCTGGTCCTTCTCCTGGTCATCTCAGTAAATGGCAACTCCGTCCTTATAGCTCTTCAGGATCAACACCTGGTGTCATCCTTGACTCTTCTTTTTCACTCCCTCTAGCTGATCCGTCAATAAATCCCCGTGCCTCTACACCCACAGTATATCTAGCCCAGCCACACCTCACCACCCTGATTGAAACCGCCTTCATCTCTCATGGATCGGTTGTAGTAGCCACTCAGTTGCATTCTCTGTCTCTGCCATTGTCCCCATTGTCACAGCAGCCAGAGTGGTCCTGTTAAAGCAGTGGTCCTTAACTGGGGGCCTTTTTGCCCCCCCTTAGGAACACTTGGCAGTGACATTTTTAACTGTCACAGCAGGGCACACACACACACATGCACACATGTGAGCTACTGGGGATGCTGCTAAACACCTTGCAATGCACAAGACAACCTCCCAGAGCAAAGCATCATCTGGCCTCAAACGTCAGCAGTGCTGAGGTTGACAAATCCTGTGTTAAAACATTAATGGTGTTGCTCTTCTGTTTAAAATTCATCAGCACTCTTCATCTCATCCAGATGTGGAGGTAAAAGCAAGATCTGTACAAAGCCTGGGAGGCCCCACATGACACATACACACACACCCTCATTCTTCTGGCCTCAGTCTTCCTTCATGCCCTCAGGCTTACTCTGCCCCAGGCACACCAGCTTCTTGCTGATCCTGTTGCCTCAAGGCCCTGGCACTGGATGTCCTCCCCCTGCAGCCAGACATTCTTATGGCTCAGTCCCTCTCCTGCTGCAAGTCTTTATCCAAGTGACACTTCTCAGTGAGGCCTTCCCCTGGCATCCTATGTAGAAGTGCATCCTCCCTTCACATACTTTCAATCCCTTTTCTTGCTTTATTTTTCTCGTTATCATGAACATTCTGTGGAATTTACTTATTTTTTTATATCACCCATTATAAGACGTGCTTCGTGAGAGCAGAGATTATTATCTGTTTTATTCAATGCTAGATTCCTAGTGTGTAGAATAATCCCTAGTGTATAGCAGGCGCTCAACAAAAACGTGATGAATGAATGATAAATGAATAACGCTTTGTAAAGTGTAAGTGATACATATGATATTTGTGATTATTATTACATTGTGGTGCTACTAAGGGAGATGGTAGAAACGTTGCCATAACAGTCTTGAAAAAACTAACACAGATGGGGACAATTGGTTAACTATTTGGGGAAAAAAATAAAGTTAAATCCTCACCTACATTATCCTGGAAAATACATTCCAGATGGATTAAGGAGTTAAGTGTGAAAAATGAAACCACACAAAAAATTAGAAGGTTTTTTTAATAGGGAAATATTTATCTTATGTCTGGTTGGAAAAGAACTAGCTTTACTTAAAGCCCATGGAAGTGATCTCAACTAAAGACTGTTGGACTAGACTACTTGAAAATTTAGAGCATTTTTATGAGTAAAAACTTATAAACAGTAATGAAAGGCAATAGGCAAAATGAGAAGAGTATGTAAGCCTGATATATTTAATACCTAAGAAAAGCTCTCCCAAAATGAGAAGAAAAATGTAGAAAGGATAGGAACAGACATTTGACAGAAGAAGAAATATGGGTAGTCAGAGTATTTTCAAATATTTGCCCCCACTATAATAAAATCCAAATAAAAATGAAGTCTGATTTTAATCTCACTAATCAGCAAAGATAAAGAAAATCCTGTTGTTTGTTGTTGTAACGTGCAGTGGACTTGGGCCTCTCATCAGTCACTGATGAAAGTGTAATTGGGGACAGTCTTTATAGAGGGCAATTTGACAGTATGTTCTGTGAGCCTAAGAAATATTCAGTCCCTTTGACCCGTGAATTCCTCTTTTTGGAAGTTGTCCCGAGAAAGTGTTCAGCAATGCAGACAGTGATTTATGTTCAAGGGTGCTCATCATAGCATTATTTATAATAGCAAATACTGGAAACAACCTAAATGTTTAACAATAGGGAATAACTAAATAGTTATGGTGAATCCCTTGATGGAATACTATGCAACTGTTCAAAGGGGGCTTTTGAAGAATCCTTAGTGACAAGGGAAAATGTGCTCAGGATTTGATATTTAGTGTAACAAATAGTAAATGTAAATATGTAAGTAAGATGTTGAATATGTGTGTGTATGTGTATATGGACAAGACACAACTTAGGGACTGAAGGACAGCAACGGATACGATCACACACGTAGGCCTAGTGGGAAAAAAGGAACATTTTAAAAACTTAAGCAGTCTGAGGAAGCAACCCAGGTGTCCAATGGATTACCAAAATGTGGTGTATACATACAATGGAGTATGATTCAACCTTAAATAGGAAGGAAATTCTGTAATATGCTGCAAGATGGATGAACCTTGAGGATATTATACTAAGTGAAATAAGCCAGTCACAAAAAGATGAATACTATATGATTCTGTTTATACGAGGTAGTGAGAGTGGTCAAAATCACAGAAACAGAAAGCAGAATGGTGGTTGTCAGGGGCTGGGGGGAGATCTTGTTTAATGGGTACAGAGTGTCAGATTTACAGGATGAAAAGTTAGGGCTGTAGATGGTGGTGGTGGCTTCACATCAATGTGAGTATATTAAGTATCACTGAATTGCATACTTAAGATGGCTAAGATGATAAATTTTATGTTCTGTGTATTTTAACACAATTAAAAATTTTAAAATTAATTTTTATTGTCATATAATTGTTTTACAATGTTGTGTTAGTTTCTGCTCTACGGCAAAGTGAGTTAACACATTTTCTTTAAAAAAGAAAAAAAAAAAATCTAAGCTGTCTGAGAGATAGGATTGTGGAATGTAAAGCAATTTTTGAAGATATCTTTCCCCTTAAAATTCACCACAAATGGACATGGAGAGTTGGATATGAGAGGAAAACCCAAGTCTCGCATAATGAATGGTGTAGGGTGGCTTTCTTAAGGCCTGTGCATGTGTGCATGAATGATCAGGAAGGCTCTCCAGAAACCATTTGAATTTAGCAAATATTTGTTGAGTCCAGAGAGAGGCCCTGCCCTCATGGAGCTTGTGCTTAAGTGGGGCAGACAGGAGCAGCTAGAATACTATGTAGGCCATAGTATATGCTAAGAGGAAAAATGAAGCAGATGAGGGGTTTGTGAGTAATGGGGCCTGGGAGTTGTCAGGGAAGGCCTCTCCCAGGAAGTGAGGTCTGCATGACAGGAAGCAGCCGTCCTTGAACTGGGGGCAGAGAAGACAGCTAGTGCAAAGGCCCAGAAGGAGAAGCAGGCCTCCCGAGTGGGGTGAGGCCCGTGTGTCTACAGCGGGGCTGTGGCAGTAGAGCAAGCAGCCCAGTAACACCTCCCCTCCCCTGTTTATCTGTGAGTCACAGCTTGTTCTTCAAAACCATCTCATGCTCAGTCAATTCTAGGACACTGTTCTGAGCCAAGCACTGGGCCAGGAAGTCAGGCTGACTGGAGAACTGGAGAGAGGCCCTGAAGATCCAATTGTCCAGTGATGGGGACAGCTGGGGCCCCATCATTCATGGGGCTGTGAAGCGCAGAGGAGATCTGGGAGGGCTTCAGGGAGGAAACGTTTGAGCAGGGCCTTGAAAGATAAGTAGGAATGAAATCCCCAGGGGGAAGTGGGTAGAAAGGCATTCCAGGAGAGGGGATAGCATAAAGTGTGGGGTGGGGTTGCACATTTAGGGCTTATCAGGGGAATGGTAAAAAGCTGCTGGGCCTGGCCTGTATGACTGTATGGAGTATCTGTGTGTGTGTGCACGCCCACACATGTATGTAGTCTTAGAAGATCAGACCAGAGGGGTGGTTTGGAGTCAGGCTGTGAAGGGCCTTGAATGTGTCAGGACAAAGAGGGAGATTTTTCTTCTAAAGTTCGGTGGTGGCCAAGCACTTGGTGGGGCTGGCACTAGGCTGACTGCAGGCTGAACTCAGCAGGATTTTCTGGAGCCCTCGTAAAGGACAGCTTCCCTGGCTGTACCCCCCTCCCCTGCGCCCCTCCCCCTGCCCCCGCCAGGATTCTCATTTGCTGTTATCTAGGGCAGGGCCCAGATATGTTTTTCAAAAGTCCCTTAGGTGATTCTGATGTGCCACAGAGTTTGGGGGTACACACTGAGGACGAAGAGTCATTGAGAATTGTAAACACGGAGAGCTGGGACCCTGTTCTTTGCCCTGGGGGCCTTCCCTGTTGGCCGTCTCTTCTGACCTCTCAGGGTGTTGCTTGTCCCTGTCCTGAGCCTTTGCTCAGGACATCCTGTCCCCACCCTGCGCTTTGCACCACTGGCTGATGCTGTGGAGCTAATGCCTGATGCTCAGCACGCACCCGACTGTGCTTAGACCTGCCAAGTTGGTGAGTGGGATGGGGCTTTGATGGGGCAGAGCGGGTATGCATCCTATTTGATCATGACAGAGTTGCTTCACCTTCTCAGCCTCAGGTTCCTGGTCTGGTGGCTGGAGGTAATTATACCTAGGTCAGTAGGATTACATTAGCATATAAAGTGCCTGATACTCAGGTGTAAGCTTCACGTGGGCACTATGTCTGGTTGATGGTTCGTCCCTGGTATTGGTACCGAGTGGGCACCAAAAACGTGTGAGAGAACAGAACAGTGAGCAGGCCTGAACATTCCTAGTTTTCTTTTTTTTTTAACCTTGTGTGTGTGCTCAGTCTTATCCGACTCTTTATGACCTCATGGACTGTAGCCCACCAGACTCCTCTGTCCATGGAATTTTCTAGGCAAGGATACTGGAGTGTGTTGCTATTTCCTTCCCCAGGGGATCTTCCCGACCCAGGGATAGAACCCTCATCTCTTGTGTCTCCTGCATTGGCAGGTGGGTTCTTTACCACTGTGCTTCGTAAATATTAGTGTCTCGCCTGGCCGTCACTGGTGTTCAAGGTGCTGGGGCATCAGGGAATGATAAAAACATCCTTAAACATCACCTGAGTAGCCACAGCAGGATGCAGGAATGGATAGGGTCATATTTATCTGATGCAAGCCCTCCGGGGATAAATAAGACAAATATAAAAATGCTTTAATTCAGGCACTCTCTTGAGGGCAGAGATCTAGGCTGGGTCCTGGCATGGTTGTGAGCTCAGGACATGACCACTGAAGGCACCCCAGGCAGAGGGTACAGCAAGGCTGCAGGCCCAGCAGTGGAAAGAGGCACAGATCCGTGGGGGCACTGGCTCCTCGAGATGCAGAAGCTGACATCCTTGCTGTCTGTCCGTCTGCCTCTCAGGTCATCTGTGCTCTCATGTTGGGCCATCTGTTTTCCTACATTCTGTTGGGTGGAAAGAGTAGAGATTTAGAGTCAGGGGGGTGAGGCTATGTGGCCTGAAACAAGTCATCTTGAAGCATCTTAGAGTCTTCATCCATAAAATGGGGACAATATTGTCTTCACATGTTAGGCTTAAATAAAACAAGCCATGCCAAGCCCAGTGCCTGGCACACAGCAGGTAATTAATGCCTGCTCTCTAGTCCCTCCTCCCTTTCTGTCCCACCTCTTCTTTGGTTGATAATCAACTATAGGAAGTCCCGGTGGATTTCCCAGCCAGGCTTATTGGCCCGGCATTCTGCTATCTCTTTGAGATAATAAATATACGAATAAAACCAAAATCCATTATTAGCTTCTTCTAGACTGTCTGCATGATTTATGGCTTCAAAGTGTCTCTAGTTAATCTGTCGAAAGGGATTTTAAATTTCATCCGTCTTCTCCGCTGGCAGCCTCTTCTACCTTGAATTCAGCTGTTTGACATGTCTAGTACCGGGGTCCCATTTTAAAAACATTTACAGTGGGCCGGCAGGAAAAAAAAATCAGAGATGGAGCAGCAAGCAGGAGGCTCAATTTGGCACATCTGCTTTTAATTCTACGCATCTCCAAAAGTGCAAATAGCTTGAAAGTTCGCCCAGGGAAGGGGTCTGCTGTGCCCACTAGGGCTGCCTTAGGTGACTTTAAAGGAGCGAGGGATAATTACTGAAAATGAATTGTCACTGAAATGGAACCCTCCAGATCAGCCGGGCTGACCATCTGCTGCTCACATGTGCAGGCAGCTCTCCTCACCTCCCCCTCCAGGACTCAGAGTGCTCAGCCCTGAGGTTTCCTTAACCTCTGCCTCTCAGCTGCTCAGGTAATGAGTTGTCTGACTCACACCCACTGTAATAGGGGCTGCACGGGCCCTGTGTTTGGTTGTGGCTGTGGACCCCGGAATTAGGGTGCAGGCAGAATTGCCCAGAATTCAGTTCAGCAGACTGTGTTGTAAGATCCTGCCACTGTCAGGCCCTGGATTGTGTGTGTGTGCGTGCGCGTGTACGTGCACGCATGCATGAGTGCCCACTGCACTCTACCATTTACAAAGCCCTTCTACATTTGTCACTGGTGGGGAAGCTGAATTGCATTCATTTATTTATTCGGTGAAAATGTGTTCATTCCACCCCTGAAGCATACTGTCCCTATAGGAGATGCCAGACACAGAGGTGAGTCAGCTGTGGGCCTACCTTTGGGCACCAGGGGGAGAGATTGGGAGTGGGTGATGAGGTTTGCACCTCTGAGGGATCTGAGCAAGGCTGTCCAGCAAGGTTGCACAGAGGTGGCGTCACTTCAGTTGGGCCTTGTGGGATTCATGCATGTGATAGCTACTTGTTGAACTCCTGTTATTCTGAAGCAGTATGCTCAGATCCAGGTGGTCATCAAAACAGACCAAGTTCATGCCCTCAGAGAGCAGGAAATAAATATGTGAGCAAAGAAACAAGATGCTTTTAAATGATGAGTGCTATATAGATTATGAAACTGGATGGCATGGAGTGAGGCTCCCAGAAAATCAGGAAGGGCCTCCTGGGTGAAGTGGCGTTTGCTCTGAAATGTGGACAGAGACATGGAGCTGCACAGCCTGGGAGAAGAGAAGCCAGAGAGACTAGAAAAGCAGAGCTACTGAGATGTTTGGGGACAGGGCAGGTGTTTTCGCTCTTCAGGCTGCTGTAACAGAAATCTGACAAACATTCATTTCTCAGTTCTGGAGGCTAGGAAGTCTGAGGTCAAGGTGCCTGCAGATCCAGTGACTGGGTGAGGACCTGTTTCCTGCCTCATGCATGGCCATGTTCTCACTGTGCTCTCTCATAAAGGAGAGAGCAGAGGGAAGCACCTCTTTCTGGATTCTTCTAAGGGCACTAATCCCCTTCATTAGGGCTCCACCCTTGTGATCTCATCTAGTCCTAATCGCCCCAAAGGCCCCACCTCTAACACCATCACACTGAGTAGGGTTTCAATGTGTGAATTTGGGGGCATACAAACATTCAGTCTATCGCAGTGGGGGTGGCAAGAGCAGAGAAGTGAGGGGCTGACAGGCAGAGATGTTAGCCTGGCCACCTCAGGGATCCTCTGAACATAGGCTAGGGATCATCAGGCCTGGGGGATGGGGCCACTGAAGATGGTTTGGAGCAGAATTGAGGGTCCCTGGGGATGAGGTGGCAATGTGCAGAGTCTGGCTGCCAGGCTGTGGTGGACAGACTTGGTAGGAGTTCCAGAGAGGGTCATAGGGAGCTGTCTCCTGGGGAAGCTATGAGTTGTATCTGCTGTTTATTTGACTTGCTTCTAGATGAATTAACAACTCGCTGCAGTACTTGGAACTTCGGTATTTGGCCAGGGTCATGTTGTACCAAATGGAGCTGTGGGCTTGGAGTGGAAGAGGCTGGACCCTGGCACCATGCCTCCTGTGTTGTTTCCAAGGGCATCCTCCACTCTGGGCCTGGTGGTTTCACCAGGAGGCAGAGGGACAGAGCATCTATTGTCATGAGGGGATAGAGAGGAGAGCTTGTGAGACTGAACCAGCACCCTCCCTACAGCTCCAAGGTCACTCAGCCTGGGCATCGGGGGGGCTGGTTTGGACCTCTGTGAGGCAAGGTGGAAGGACCTCTGATAGGAGAGGCCATCATGGGCAGACAAATGTGGGCACTCAGGGGCAGCATCGTGAACACCTGTGCCCCTGTGCGGGCCATTGAGCCTGGCCTGCAGTCTGTACATGGGTATCATTTCTTCACGGATGGATGGACCAATCTGCATGGGGGTTTGGGAATCAGATGGGCTGAGGTTTGAATTAATTTCTTCTCTGAGCCTTTGATTTCTTCATCAGAAAAATGGAGAAAGCATGAAGATTAAATAAGATTTTGCTTATGTAGTATTTGGGCCCAGCTCCTGGCATGTAGCAGGAGCTCATTTTATAGTGGCTGTATATCCCGGAGAAAAAGCCGGGGCTGAGAATACAGGATGCTCTTTAGGCTGGGGAGATAAGAATGTCAACAGCAGATGTCCAGTAAATGTTTGCTGAGTGAATACTTGAGTCAATGAAGAATGCATGGATAACACAGTTTGCGTGTTGGGATTTGGTCCAGACCTGGACCAAGTGATAGAATCTGTGACTCTGTGACTCCCTTATGATGGAGGATAAAGCCCAAGGTTACTGAAGTATCTCACCAGCCCCCACCTGCTCCAGCACCTGCTCATCTTCATTCCTGGGCCTCCTAATCCCAGCTCTGAAATAAACAAAGCTTCCAATACTTGCTTCTCCTGTATGTCTGGTCCTTGTACTTTGGATGCTCTTCTTGCCCTGTCTTCTTGGCAAATTATCTTTCAGTATTTAGTTCAAGAGTCATCTCCTGTAGGAGGTTTTTCTGACTTTTTTCTGCTCAGAAGTGAGACAAGGAGGTCCATACCGACGAAGCCAGGTGTGTCATTCAGACCTGGACCCACTGGAAGCTGGACTTGTGGTTTGTTTTATCTTCAGAACTGGCCAGCAGGAAGACAGCCCTTTATTATAGGAGTAATCATTAGCCTTTCAGTGGGTTCCAGTGACCCACATTCCAACAAGCCAGTGTTGCTTTGTCCCCTGGTTTTACAGTAATTTCCCTGATGACTGGAGATTCAAGCATCTGTGGATCTTCTTATGTGTTTATCCTCCTTTGAGAAATCTATTCACATCCTTTGTTCACTTTTATTTGGGCTGTTTATCCTTTTATTATTGAATCAGGAGAGTTCTTTCTATATCCAGAATGAAAGTTTGTTAGAGATGTGTGTAGGGAGTATTTTCTTCTATTCTCTGCCTTGCCTTTTCGGTTTCTAAATGATGTTTTTCAAAGAACAAAGATTTAAACTTTTGAATCAATCTAGTTTATCAACTGTTTCTTTTGTTTCCTGCTTTTTGTGTTCTAAGAAACCTTTGTCTGTCTAAAGGTATACTCTAGAAGTTTTATGGTTTTGACTTTAAATTTAGGTTGACAATGCATTGTGAATTAATTTGGGGGTACAATGTGAGATAAGGGTCAAGGTTCATCATTTTTGTACAGGTATCCAGTTATTCTAGCGACATTTATTGAAGACACTTCTTTCTCTCATTGGCTTGCGTTGGCATGTTAGGGAAGAATCTTTTGACCATAGAGGTTTGGGTTGATTTGTGGACTTGCTGTTTGTTCCACTGATTTATATGTGTGAGTCTGTTCTTAAGCCACCACCATGCTATCTTGATGGTTGTAGCTTTATGGAAAGTCTTAAATCAAGTAGTGTGACTTCCCTAACTTTGTTCTTCATTTTTAATATTGTTTTGGCTATTCTAGCTCCTTAATATTTTACATATATATTTTAGAGTTAACTCTTTTACCAAAAAGTCAAACTGTAACTTTGATTGGGATGACATTAAATGTATAGATTGACTTGGATAGAATTGACATCTTAGTATTGAATCTTTCATTCATAAACATAGTATCTCTTCTCATTTATTTAGGTCTTGTTTACTTTCTTTCAACAGTGTTAGTAGTTTTCAGTGTAGAGATCTTACAAAACTTTATTTAACTTTGTTCCTAGGAATTTTATGTTTTTTGGTGTTATTATATGTTGGGTTGCTTTTAAAATTCCATTTCTCCATTCATTCCTCTAGTATATAGAATTATAATTGCCTTTACATGTTGACCTTGTATCCTGTGACACTGCTAAGTTAATTTATTCTTTTCTATGTTTTTGTTTTTGGAGATTTCTTAGGAATTTCCATGTAAGCAATCATGTCATTTGAAAATAAATAGAGTTATGCTTCCTCTTTTCCTATTTTCATGCCATCTTTTTTCTTTCCCTAATTGTACTAGCTGTGGAACCTCTAATAGCAGTGGTGAGTATGGACATCCTTATTTTGTTCCCAGTCTTAGAAGAAACCATTGTGTTTCATCATTAAGCTTGATGTTAGCTATAGTTCATCACTGATATAATTTATTATATTGAGGGAATTCTTTTTATCCCTAGTGTGCTGCAAATTTTTATCGTGAATTGTTTTTCTGCATCAGTTGAGCTGATGCATCTCCTTCATTCTTTTTTTTGCATTTCTTTTAGTTTTATTTATTTATTTATTTTTTAATTTATTTTTATTAGTTGGAGGCTAATTATTTTACAATATTGTAGTGGTTTTTGCCATACATTGACATGAATCAGCCGTGGATTTACATGTGTTCCCCATCTTGAACCCCCCTCCCACCTCCCTCCCCATCCCATCCCTCTGAGTCTTCCCAGTGCACCAGCCCCGAGCACTTGTCTCATGCATCCAACCTGGACTGGCGATCTGTTTCACACTTGATAATATACATGTTTCGATGCTGTTCTCTCAGATCATCCCACCCTCGCCTTCTCTCATAGAGTCCAAAAGTCTGTTCTACACATCTGTGTCTCTTTTTCTGTCTTGCATATAGGGTTATCCTTCATTCTTTTGATTTAGTGTATCATGCTGATTAATCTAGAACCTTGCATTCTGAGGATAAACCTCACTTGGCCATGATGAATCATTCTTTAAATGTATTGCTGGATTTGATTCTTTAGTTTTTTAAAAAGAGTAAGTATCAAGTTTGATAACACTTTAATCAAATATGAAACTGTAAAGATTAAAAGAAGTTGGTTGTAAACCATAAAAAGTACTAAACGATAGGTAAACTAATAAACTAAGAAGTAGCCTGAGCAGCCTTGTCACCATTGTGTGTTAGTTGCTAAAAGCAAACTAAATAAGTTTCTTGAGAAGTTAGCAAAAGAATCCCCAAAGTAGGAGTAGATGAAAGTAAGAGTAGACAAAACAGAAAATGATGGAAGAAATGTGTATTAGTTTCTTGAGGCTGCTGTAACAAATTACCACAAACTGGGTACTAAAAAAAACAAAAAAGTTTATTCTCACAGTTTTGGAGGAGTCTGGCGTTGAGGTGCTAGCTCTGCAAGCTCAGGGAGAGCATGCATTCTTTGTCTGGTCCAGCTTCTGGCGACTTCTGGCATTCCGTGATTTGTGGCCACTTCACTCCCGTCTATATACCTGTGGTCATGTTGTCCTTTCTCACTGTGTCTTTCCTCATATGGACCCTTCTCACTGGATCTAGGTCCCACCAGGATTATGTCCTCATCTCAAAATCCTTAACTTCTTTACATTGGCAGAGACCCTTTTTCCAAATAAGGTCACATTCCCAGGTTCCAGAAATTTGACATAGACATGTCTTTTCAGGAGCCACCATTCAACCTACTGCAGAGTATAACTTCAAGATTTCCTGTGTGAAACATTGACATTTGGTAACTCATAATGGAGTACAATAAATAGTGTGTACTAAATAAGATGACTAAACCAACCCATGGTCCTTGATTTTGACCTGCTCAACGTTTTTTTTAAATGCTGCTCTGAACACAAAATCCGAACTTATTAACTAAAACTAAAACCATCTCTTCCAACACAAATGGTTGTCATCTTTATAAATGGTTGAAATAAATAAGTTTTGGATAACTGTTGGGATAATTTGGGAATGTAGCCACTTGGCGAAGTAATTTGTGGCTAATTGGCTTTTGATGAATTGGTCATTCGACACATTGATTTTTGGCCAACTGGCACTTGAAAATTGATGTTTCTCAAGTTGGACTGCCTCCCACAATGGGCTTGGGGCTTGATGTCTGGGGCCAGGCTGTGAGGCCCACATGGGCGCCTGGCAGGCTGAGCACTTAGTCAGGGATCCAGAGATAATCTTGGACCAGGAGAGGAGAATCCAGAAGACCTGACCACTCCCCAGCCTTGGCCACAGGCTTAATCCTGAGAGCCTGAGCTGGACAAGGCTGTGTGAGATTTGGGGCACACAAATCATAACAGAATGAGAGTGACTTTCTATTACCGCATGCTAGGCTGAGTAAAGCGCCTGTGGGTGTTGTCTCATTTGCCCATCATCACAGGTGTGTGCATCAGGTAGGATCATTTGTATCTTACAGATAAGGGAGATTCAGAGAGGTTGAGTTACTAGCACACCAGTAGCAAAGTTCAGATTCTGGACTAGGTAAGCTGTCTGTCTCTAAAGCCTGTGTTCACCACTGGGCCAGAATGGATCAGACAAAGTTCTTGGCCTCAAGCAGCTACTAGTGCAGTCAGCTCCTTCGTCAGGAATTTCTGAGGATCTCCTTGAAGCCTGGAGCCCTTTCCTGTTTCTCCAGATGAGGAGGCTGATGCCTGGACAAGGTGTGAGTTTTGTCAAAACATAGGGCACCTGATGTCGGCGTCAGAGCGAGGATTGGAACCAGGCAGGGTCTCGTTCTTCCCCTCCCGGCTGCCTCTATCTCCAACCTGGCTCCAGGATTTCTGCCTTGTGTTCTTGTCTCTGAAAGTGGGACAGACCCCAGAGGCCTCCCGCCTTCCATCCCCCAGCCCTCCTTGTTTATGTCCACGTTAATGGGCCTTTGCAGGCTGGCCCAGCTGCCGGGCGCAAGCCAGCGAGCCACCTGGAGCTGCGTCTGCCATGGAATGTTTACGGTGCACGGAGCCGAACCGAAACAACATCCATCTTGTTGACTGGTCCCAAACACTGCGCTCATTCACAGCCTGCCCACTGACGGGGTCCCTGTGCTTGGCCGGGAGCTGTCACAGCTCACCCGGCAAAAGTTGGCAGTGAGATGGGTGAGAAGAAAGCAGGAGGGCTTTGGGGAGATCACACCCTGAGCCCAGAAGGCCCCCCATCCCAGTTTCTATTCGCCCCATCCTGTAACCAGATACATCTGTTAGGATGGTACACTGTGACGTCAGGGTTGGTCTGAAGAAAAGATGCTGGGCACTGAGATGGCATCAGGAGCTCGCCATGGGCGTCGGTGAGGCTGGATGAGATCATCTGGGTACACGTGAAGTACCATGTCCTGGACGCTGACGGCCCAGCCCTCTGGCGACAGCTGGGGCTGTACCCCAGACAGACCTGGCTGGAATTCGGGCATGGCTCTCATCACCTCCCAGACTCATTCTCATCACCTCCCAGAGTCACTCTCATCACCTCCCAGACTCAGTTTCCTTATCTCTCAATAACCGCTGCCAGAGTTTATGGGAGGAGCTTGAAGATACACTCGTGAATGAAGTTTTCCTTGAGTGTCCCATTTTTGCCAGACACTAGAGAGAGTGTTATCCTCTTCAGCTCCTGTAAGAGGTAGGAGCGAGCTGCCATGGAGTGAATGCCTGATGGAGACTCCAGAGAACTGGATTTTGTCCTGACTTGGCCACTGGCTGTGTAGATTTGGCCAAGCCCCTTGCTTTCTGTGGGCCTTGGTTTCCCTTTTCTGTAAAACAGGAGGCTGAGATTAGATGATCTTTCAGGGCTGTTTTAGCCCTAACATCTTACAGTAGAGTGATGAGGGATGCTCCTCAGTTAGTGTGTACTTCCTTCCCCGCTAGGAATGGGCCCCCCTGGACCTGTGAGCAGCCCTGTTTGGGGGGAAGTGTGCAATGATCACTATAGCCCTGGATGAGGACACTCATCTGGAATCACCAGCCCTGGGATTGAATCCTAGGTCCGTTTCTTTTTAAGTATGTTACTCAGGAGAAGTCATTTCACCTTCTTGGGCCTCAGTTTCCTCATCTGTAAAATGGACTGGTTGATTCATCTGACAAGACTGTGGAGAGGCTTGGATGAAAGATTTAGCATAGTGCTCTGCCCTCTAAAGTCCAGACACAATACTTATATTCTATGGTAAGGGATCTTGGGGGCGATCCCCAGGGTGCCTGGGAGCAGCCAACCTTGTAGGGAGAGGGTGGCAGAATCAGGGAAGGCTTCACAGAGGCAGTGACCATGCTGGAGGAAGGATACAGGAAGGCATCCTTGTGCAGGAAAGAGGGATGGATTTCAGTCCTGGCACAGACCCATCCCAGAGTCTTTTCCTTTGAAGGGTCCAGGTCGCTCACCAGACTCTGGGCTCCTCAGGGAAACTCCAGTGTCAGGCTCACCTCTGTGTGTTTGTGCCCAGGCCTGGCACATGTAGGAGCTCAGGATCGGAGGGTGGACTGGTGCTCTCTTCAGCCTATTTGTGAGAAAGCCGAGGATTCCTGTGGGAAGTGGCAGGCATGTCAGGCAGTGAGGAGTCCTGAATGCTAGGGCCGGTGGGAGGGAGAAGTCAGAGTCTTAAGACCAGCCCCTCCTCTGGGTAATGAGGCCTCTTGAGAGGGCATTCACATCGCTCTCTGGGGTGAGAAGAGAACAGGAACATGTAGAGACACCTCTAGTCCACTCTGTTTCACAGCAAAGGCAGCTGAGACCCAGGGGCTGGGGCTGCCCAAGACGTGTAGTGAGTCTTCTGGGAATCCCAGAATGCTGGGTTCAGCTTGCCTGCCTGGCAGGCCTTTCTCTGGACTCTTGACCTGAAATATGGGAAGAGGGGTCAGGACTAAACTCGGGGGCAACTGGACCAAACTCGCGAGCACTGATTCATTCATATTAGATGAGAACCCAGCTCCCTCCTCATGGAGTGAAATGGGGCCTCGTGGTCCTTCCTCGTTGACAATGCATGTTGATGGCGTGCCCCTGAATGGGCTGTGCCATCAGCTGTATCTTCCTAACACTTGCAGCCTCAAACATCAGAGTAGGGTGGACATGCATACACGGGGCAGCTTGGAGCAGAGCCCAGGCCGGGCCAGGGCTGAACCTGCAGTCTCTCAGCCCCTCACCGAGGCCTGCTCCTGTTTGGAATGAAAACACTGCTAGGTGCTGCTTCATGTTCCTTCCAGCATGTTTTTGGAAGTGTTCCTTATGTTTCCATCTCCCACCTCTCCAGGGAAATCAGTGGGTTTCAGCCAGTGAAGCTGTAATGGCTGGAGTCAGGGTCTGTGGCCTGGCCGGCACCCCTCCCCGTTCCCTCCTCCCATCAGGGGCCCCCCTTAGAGAAAAGGCCTCCGTCTGTCTTAATTTTCAAGGTAGCAGAGGTTCGAATGTCACTCAAGGCCTTGTTCAGCTCTCCCCTGATGTGTTCTCTGCATTTGCCCTTCAGACTGTCATCTGATGCACTTACAAGTGGGCCACGCTCACAGTGCAGAGTGAGCTGTGATGGGGGCCTCGTGGGGCAGTGGTCGTGCAGAGCAAGTAGTGATGGATGCTCAGCTTGCCTGGGGGATGGCATGGGCAAGGGCGGTACTTACGGGGCAGGTCTGGGGAGCTGTGGGCAGCTGGGTGCAGCTGTCGGCTGACAGTGTGTGTTGGGAACCTTTGAGAAGGGGGCTGGACAATGGGAATGAATAGAAGGTACAGGCTTAGGTGCTGCTTGGCTTAGGCACTCAGAGGGTATCTTGTGGGGTAGTGGGAGCCATGGAAGGTTAGGAGCAGAGGGAAGACCAGATGGATTTTTGTGCTTTGGGAAGATCACCCTGGCTAGAGTGGTGTGGCTGCATTGCGTCCAGGTGAAGGATGGTGGTGGTTTGAACTGAGGCAAGATCAGGGAGGAAGGATGGACTGAGAGCTGTCAAGGGAGGGGTGGGGTGTGTGAGCTGAGGGGGTGGAAGGAACTGGGTCGGGGCACAGCAGGAGAAGAGGAAGGTGTGGTGTGGGGGAGGAGGGGAGCAGGGAGGTGAGCTTGCTCCCAAGGTCTCAAGCCTCTGCTCCCAGGCCTGGAAGACTCACCTGCCTGAGACCCTCTGTCTGACCTGCCTCTCCTGGGGCTTCCAGGGTCAGCCCGACACCCCCTCCCGCCCCCCGCCACCTCCTGCCCTCTGGCACAGGGCCTGGGCTGCCCACTTGCCTTCCCTGGACAGCCCTGGTGGGAACTGTGAGCCTGCTGGATAAGGGGAATGGATAGAAGATACAGGAATCTTTCTGGGTTCCTTTTGGGCTCAGGGCTCTCTGTTTCAGTGACTCCAGAAACAGGGCTTCAGGGCTGCAGAGTCAGACATCCCTGGCCGAACCCCAGCCCCCATGCTCACCTCGCTGTGTGACTTCGGAGGACGCCTCCCTTTCCCCATCTGGAAAATGAGGAGTTGGCCTGGTCAGTGGCTCTCAGCGCTTCCTCTGTCTAACAGGACCCTCTTTGTACTGCCTCCTTTATGCTCTTAAAGTGAAATTTGTAGATAATGGAACCCGTTAGCACCAAAAGTTCTTACAAATTCCATATAATATTTCAACTGTATCATAAAGGAGAAATGAAATGGAAGAAACCCTTAAGTCATCTGTGGTTCCCCGTATAAGCGCCCAGAGAAGTTGCCAGTTACTCACACCTGGAATCCCTAACCAGACCTGCCGGCTACAGATGCAGAGACGTCACAAGCGGAGTCACTGAGGGTGACGTCACTTTCTGAACTGGTGAACAACTGGTCAAGTTCCAAACAAAACACAGTACCGGCTTTCCTCCATTTACGTGGTAGTTCCATTCCTGGAAAATTCAGTATATGGTAAAAGCATGAAAAAAGCCATACTTTGTGTTTGTGTGTGAAATGGAGCTGTGTTTTAGGCTTAGATGACCAGGTTGCTTGTTTACAGATATTCTGAATGTCTGGAAGCATATTCACAAGTTAGTGTAGGGCTAACCCACCCTGGGCAGGGAGTTGGCTCTTCCCTAGCTCCTCCCGACTAAATAACAGCGACTCCCAGTCTTTGTGACACCAGGTCTCCCCCCAGTGACTTTCGCTGTGCCCCCCCGGGGGTGGAACCTCCACTCTGGAGAACCCCTGTGGCAATGATGACTGTGGGCAGGCACCTCGTGCCTTGATGGATGAGGATGCAGACTGAAGCACTGGCTGTAGATCCTCGAGGAGGGCAGAGGAGGAGAGCGGAAAGCCCTGTGGGTAACAGTTGATCAGGGAGGGCTTCCTGGAGGAGGGACCCTGGGAGCTGAGTGGTTTCAGCACTGGGTCCCGGGAGAGGGGATTTTTCACAAGCCAAAGTAACTTCTGTGACTTCCTTACTAGGCTTTGCCAGCCTTTCTGTCCACACTGTGGAACAAATGATCTTTCTCAACAGTCTAGAAATTCTGAGCCTCTCTGAGGTATAAGGAACTGTTTTCACTGTTCCATGTGGCACCTCTGAATGTACTCTCTACTGAAGGTTGGGGCATCTTCCACAGCGTGGTGGTATTTTTTTTTCAGTTAGAACAACTGATCCTTCCCCAAGAGACCTGAGAAGAGGGAGAGGATTTTAAGGTGCTGATATCTTGCATGCCCTGACCCGCCTGCAGCTGCCTGAAGCTGGGGCATTTTCCCTCACTGGCTGTATATCTTCCTTCTTGCTTTATAGATACTTTTAGCAGTTCGGAGGGATATTTCATCTGTTGAGGGGAAAAACTGATAATGGGCATAGGAGTTAACTAATTAACTTGATTTAAGGGCAGGGAGCTTTTTTAAAAAGGCCAAATATGAAATAATAAATATATGCCTGACATAAACATTTATGGTCTTGTATTTACTGAAAAAACACAGATGGAGTATGTCTTCAAGAAGTTTTTATAGATTTTAACAGCCTTTTCCTTTGGATTTCTTGTCATCCCATTACTCTCCTGTTTGGGACTTGGACAAAAACAAAGGGATTTTGGTGACCATAACTGTTGCTCTCTGATGGTTTAGGCCAGGCAGGGACTCGTGTGGGGTTCAGGGCACCCTAGGAAGTGGCAGGCCTTCTGGTTGAGAAACATGGGGATTATGCAACTTTGCAATCAGAGAATCTCCTTATGTCTGATCTGTAACATCATAGGATATTAGAACCATAGTAATTTAAATGCTTAGCTGTATGTAATTGCATCATCTCAGAATGAGAGAATCATGGAACTTTAGAATCCCAGATGCCTAGAAATCTCTAATCTTAAATTTTGGAACCACGATGACTCACTATGATGAAATGTAGAGTCTGAGAATTTTAGGGGTTTCAGAGTTTATTTACTAGACCACCCTTCCCCCACCCCTGGGAAATACGTGACTCTGCTGAATGCGTGCCTTGCTTTCTTCTGGCAGCCTGTGGGTCCCTGCTTTGTGTTGCTGCTTCCCCACTCATTCAAGCTGAAATCTGGTGTGTGTGTGTGTCTCCTTGGGAACTCTAGCAGTCATTTACCTCTAGTGTGCTGTGCTGTGCTAAGGAGCTTCAGTCATGTCTGACTTTTTGTGACCCTGTGGACTGGGGCCCACCAGGCTCCTCTGTTCATGGGATTCTCCAGGCAAGAATACTAGAGTGGGTTGCCATGCGCTCCTCCAGGGGATCTTCCTGATGCAGGGATTGAACCAGGGTCTCTTATGTCTTCTTCATTGGCAGGCTGGTTCTTTACCACCAGCACCACCCGGGAAGCCCACATCTAGTGTAGGTGCAGCCTTTCTAGGGAAGGATCTGAGAGGAGAGGGAGGAGGATGGGAGGTAGGAGGCTGTGAGACTACAAGAGGAGCCAGGAAAGAACAGCAGCTCCTGCAGAGCAGCTTGAGGAGAGGAAGCCATGGGTCCTGAGGACTCCCCGGGCTGTGCATCCCTCTTGTCAGCTGTCTTATGTTTTGTGAAAGCTCCTGTCTCCTTAGAACTGTCATATTCTGTAAACCTCCAACAGGAAGGGTACCCAGGGGTCCTCTGGGCCAGCATCTGGGAGTACCCACTCCCCCCCTGCCCTGGAAGTGCTGGTGGTGGACTGAAAGGGACGGGACCTGTTCACACACCCATGTGCTGGAGGACGGCCTGTGCCGAGTCAGGGGCCGCAGTCTATCTCAGCACTGCCTTTGGTCAGTTCTCAAGGATGGATTTTGGCACAGTCTTTTCAGTTATTGAAACAATATGAAATATTTTGAAATATGTAATACAGTGATTTTAAAATATTTTAAAATTTATGTACAGTATAAAATCACTAAAAAAAAAATGTGTGTGTGTGAACAGTTTTGTGAGTTTTGACAAATGCAGTCATGTTATCACCATGACAATCCAGAAAGGAATGGAAGTTTTAGAAAGCCCTGCTTTGATAAAGCCATCTCTCTCCCTGTAGCTACTCTTTTTCTTTTAAAGTCTTTTTTCAACATGAAACTCAGATAGTCTTCCACACTATCAGTCAAGTCTGGTTGCTCTTGCTGTCACCGTCCCGTGGCTTTCTGCTACATCGGTATGAAATCTGGACCCTCGAACCTTCCCTGGTGGTCCAGTGGTTAGGATGCCATGCGTCCATGCAGGGGACTTGGGTTCGATCTCTGATCGGGGAACTAAGATCCCACATGCTGCACTGGGTGTGGCCCAAACAAACAAAAACAAAACAACAGCAACAAAAAGCACAATGAAAAAAAACAAACCTGGAGCCTCAGCAGGACTCTCAAGATCCTGCAGGTCGGCCCAGCTTCCCCATCACACGTCTCTCTCATCCTTGCTCTCAGGGCTCCGGTCACACCTGGCCTTCTTGTGTTCCTGCTCCGGAGAACACTCCTGCCTCGGGGCCTTTGTACCTACTTCTCCCTCTGTGAAAGCTCCTCCCCCAGGTGTCCACGTGGCTCCCTCCTTCCTTTCACCAAACCTCTGTGCAGAGTCCACCTCTCGGAGGAACCCATCCCAACTGTCCTCGTCTCTCTGCACTTTCTAACTTGTTATCTGTAATTTATTTCACATTTATCCCCACTTGATATTGTAGTGTACATTTATGTTTTGACTTTTGAAATTGTCTTCTCTATGATCAGAATGTCAGCACCATGAGAATAGAGATTTTCCTTCCTTGCTCATCACTGCATTCCTGTGCCTCATCCTGGCACAGAGTCAGCATTCAGTAGACATATGTTAAATAGTGAATGATTAATATTTGATGCATTGATTTTCTATTTTCTTTTTTTTACTATTAAAGTTAATTTCATGTACATGGAATTTTGAATTTTCTTCTTTTAATATAATTCTTAAAAGTTATTTTCTTTTGTGATTAAAACATTTAGTAAATCAAGTAAAACCCATGATAAGATACCTTGAGATAAGATGCCTTCATATAAAATATGAGTAGCCATTGTCCATAGCTCCTGTTTTTTGTCCGGCCTCTCCACAAGAGCGTTCTTCTTTTCTCTGGAGGTTGCAGGGGATTATGGGTTTAGGAAGTTACTGCCTCCTAACCATTTGAGGTTTTCTTAGCTCCTGGTGTAGTGTGTACTTTGTGATAAGTGGACTGTTTCTGACATTTCTAATAAATGAAAACATCTTTCCCCACATATTAACTGAAAAGCCACCAAAAATACCATTTTAAACTTAACTGTAGAATAACAGAGCTTTGCATTTTAAAGTAATTGAAGATTTCGGACCACCCTTAATTGCATTATGATGGAATTTTACTATATTTAACAGCTATATAAAATTTCCAGAGTAACTTTACTATAGTTTATGTAATCATTTTTCTATTTATTGGATATACAGGCTATATCCTATTCTTTTCCATTATAAATGACCTTGAAACTGTTAAATTAACATATTTTTTTTTTAAAGTGAGAATACCCAGAGTGGTAAGAGTAGAAGGAAACAGGTACTTTCTTGTACTACTGATGGTATATAACTGATATATTCCTTTTGGGAAGAAGTGTGAACAGCAGATAACAAAGTTCTTTAAAATTTTGCATATCCGTTGACTTAGCAGTCTCACATCTAGAAATTTATTCTAAAACTATAAATATGGGTAGACATGAAAACAGATCTATAAGGGCATTCATTATGTGATTGTTTCTAGTTTTAACCTTTTAAAACAACATTAATCCTAACTATGGAGGATAGATTATATAAAGTATATACAATCATATAATGGAACACTATGCAGTCATTAAAATCATATGTTAGAAGGGGCTTTTTGTAAAGATTGAGGGCAGGAGGAGAAGGGGGCAACAGAGAATGAGATGGTTGGATGGCATCACCAACTCAATGGACATGGGTTTGAGCAAACTCCAGGAGACAGTGAAGGACAGGGAAGCCTGGCATACTGCAGTCTGTGGGGTTGCAAAGAGTCGGACATGACTTAGCGACTAAACAACAACATGGCAAATAAACTTATATCAGACTAACCTTTCCTCTGAAGAAAATGTGAAACCCAACTGTTTGAAGGCATCAAGAACTACCAAAACAACCAGGACTTGAGGGACCAACACCCTGAAGAGAAAGGAATTATGCCGAGGTGACTTTGACACTGTGCCACTTCGTCCTTTCAGGCATTTGCCAGATTGCAAGTTGTATAGGACCGAGAGTCAGCTGAACGAGCTTTCTGCAGCCTTACAGTGCTGGAGATACAAAAAGGGGAGTTTAGAGCCACCCACCAAAATAGGCAAATTTTGAGGGGCCAAGATTCCATGGAGATAGAAGTGTCAAAAGATGAGTTGAACATTCAGTGTTGCTTTTCCTTCCAAGATATTTGTTGATTCTTAAGTGGTCTAGGCCGGTGTGGCTGAGAAATTGACAGTGTGGCAGTTAAGTGACTGAGGAACTAAGCAAAGCTTTCAGCAGCTTCAAATTCTGGGAAATTATATTGAAGTTCAGTGTCAACCCAGGAAGAGGAGTCCTGCCATCCCAAGCTTTCAGCTGGGGTCTCTGAAGGGCAGCATCCTTGGAGAAAGGGTGAACCAGAAAGAGAGCAACCTTTACAAAACCTAAAGCCCAGCTTTAAAACAGTGAAACTCTAGGCTGGGTAAAGATGATCTTCCTCTCTTTTAACTGTGTTTGAGAAAGAAAAGAAATTCTCTCTGGAGGAAGATTTCATTTGGATCCTGTACAAATTTCATACACTATGTTAGATTCAGTCAGAAATTACCAGGGATACGAGGAGACAGGCCCAACGGGGGGAAAACATACAAAAACAGACTCACAGGTGGTCCACATGTTGGATTTATTGGATATAGGATTTAAAATAACTGTGATTAATGTGTTCAGTAACATAGATTACCAAATGGAGAATTTCAAGAGATATCTGAAAGCTATAAAAATTAATCAAATGGAAAACTACAAACTAAAAAACAACAAAAAATTTAAGAACTTAAAAGATGGATTTAATGGATTTAAAAAATTTTTATTGGAGTATAGTTGATTTACAATATTGTGTTACTTTCTGCTCTACAGCAAAGTGAATCAGTTATACATAGACATATATCCACTCTTTGTTAGATTCTTTTCCCATATAGGTCATTGCAGAGTATTAAGTAGAGTTCCCTATGCTATACACTAGGTCTTTATTAGTTTTCTATTTTATGTATATTGGATTGGCCAAAAAGTTCCTTTGGTTTTTAAATAAAACTAAGGGACACATTTTTCATTTTCACCAAAAACTTAGTCGAACAATGTATTTACCATTTTGCTCCACTACCTTCTGCCGTTTTTAAGGCAATTTCATGATTCCATCTTCCCAAAACTTATCTTTTCAAGCAAGCAACTATTCCAGGTGCCTTTTACAGTCTTCCAGGCAATTGAAATTTTTTCCATTAAGGGAATTTTGTAAAGACCAAAACAAATGGGCATCTGAAGGTGCAATGTCTAGTGAATATGTTGTATGAATCAGAACTTCCCAGTTAAACTGTAACAGTTTTTGCCTGGTCATCAAATAAACAATGCCATATTGTGTTATCCTGATGGGAGATTCTGAGTCTTCTGTCAACTAATTCCAGACGCTTTTTGTCAAGTGCTGCTTTCAGTTGGTCTAACTGGGAGCAATATTTGTTGGAATTAATCGTTTGGTTTTCTGGAAGGAACTCATAATAGAAGGAGGACTCCTTTCCAATCCCACCATATACACAACATCACCTTCTTTTGATGAAGGTCAGCCTTTGGTGTGGTTGGGGGTGATTAATTTCGCTTGGGCATGATCTCTTCCATTCCACATTATTGTACAGTATTCATTTTTCATCACCTATCACAATTTGTTTTAAAAAGGGAACGTTTTCCTTATGCTTCAGCAGAGAATCACATGTGGAAATATGGTCAAGAAGGTTTTTTTAGCTTAACTTAAAGTGAAAGTCGCTCAGCTGTGTCTGACTTTTCGCGACCCCATGGACTATACAGTCCATGGATTACTCCAGGCCAGAATACTGGAGTGGGTAGCCTTTCCCTTCTCCAGGGGATCTTCCCAACCCAGGGATTGAACCCAGGTCTCCTGCATTGCAGGCAGATTCTTTACCAGCTGAGCCACCAGGGAAGCCCAAGAATACTGGAGTGGGTAGCCTATCCCTTCTCCAGGGGATCTTCCCAATCCAGGAATCAAACTGGGGTCTCCTGCATTGTAGGCGGATTCTTTACCAGCTGAGCTACCAGGGAAGCCCCTCGCTTAAATTATGTGAAACCCAAACATCAAAGTGATTACCATAACCAAGTTGGTGCAAATGATTTTCAGCACTTGATTTGGATATCCTGAGTATGTTGGCTATCTCCTGTGTGGTATAACGTTGATTGTTCTCAATTATTGTCTCGATTTGATCTTTAACAACTTCGACTGGTCTACCCAACCATGGAGCATCATCCAACAAGAAATCTCCAGCACAAAATTTTGCAAACCCTTTCTGACATGTTTGATCAGTCACAGCACCTTCTCCATACACTGTACAAATCTTTTTTTATGTTTCAGTTGTGTTGTTAACCTTTCTTGAAATAATAAAGCATAATATGCCAAAAATGTTGCTTGCTTTCTTCCATCTTCAATATCAAAAGGGCTATACAAAAATTTACTAATTTTGATGTGTTTTTTAAATGCACACTGATATGACAGATGTCACAATGCGGTCTAACAAATTTGTTTCAAATGAAGTTAAAGACAATTAAGTGCTATTAATACTAGCCTACTTGGGGAAAAAATCAAACAAATCTTTTGGTCAACCCAATAGTATTGTGTATATGTCAATCCCAGTCTCCCTATTTATCCCTCCCCCTTCCCTGCTGCTCCCCACCCCCAGGTAACCAAAAGATTATTTTCTGCATCTATGATTCTATTTCTGTTTTGTAAATGAGTTCACTTGTACCATTTTTTAGAAAAGATCCCACATATAAGCAATATCATATGATATTTGTCCTCTGTCTGATTTACTTCACTCAGTATGATCATCTCTAGGTTCATCCATGTTGCTGCAAATGACATTATTTTGTTCTTTTTTATGGTTGAGTAATATTTCATTATATGTATGTACCACATCTTCTTTATCCATTCCACTGTTGATGGACATTTAGATTGCTTCCATGTCCTGGCTATATTTAAATAGTGCTGCAATGAAGATTGGGGTTCATGTATCTTTTTGAATTTTGATTTTCTCTGGGTGTATGTCCAGGATTAGAATTGCTGGATCATATGGGAAGTCTAGTTCAATTTTTTAAGGAACCTCCATACTGCTCTCCATAGTATCTTTTCCTACCAACAGTTCAAGACGGTTCTCTTTTCTCCACACCGTCTCTAGCATTTATTGTTCGTAGAATTTTTTGATAATGGCTATTCTGACTGGTTTGAGTGATACTTCATTGTGGTTTTGTTTTGCATTTCTCTAATAAATTAGTGATGTAGAGCATATTTTCATGTGCTTTCTGGCCATATGTGTGTCTTCTTTGAAGAAGTGTCTATTTGGATCTGCCCATTTTTGATTGGGTTGTTTGTTTTTTTGTTATTGAATTGCATGAGCTGTTTGTATATTTTGGAGATTAATCCCTTGTCAGTCGCTCTGTTTGCAGATAATTTATCCCATTCTGTGGGTTGTCTTTTTGTTTTGTTTATGGTTTTCTTTCCTGTG
This sequence comes from Muntiacus reevesi, assembly GCF_963930625.1. Taxonomy (NCBI): domain Eukaryota; kingdom Metazoa; phylum Chordata; class Mammalia; order Artiodactyla; family Cervidae; genus Muntiacus; species Muntiacus reevesi. The sequence continues at coordinate 151,454,559 of NC_089249.1, forward strand.
CAAAAGCTTTTAAGTTTAATTTGGTCCCATTTGTTTATTTTTGTTTTCATTTTCATTACTCTAGGAGGTGGATCAAAAAAGATCTTGCTTCAATTTATGTCAGAGAGTGTTCTGCCTGTTTTCCTCTAAGGATTTTATAGTATCCAGCCTTACATTTAGATTTTAATCCATTTTGAATTTATTTTTGCATATGGTGTTAGGGAGTGTTTTAATTTCATTCTTTTACATGTAGCTGTCCAGTTTTCCCAGCACCACTTATTGAAGAGACTTTCTTTTCTTTATTGCATATTCTAGCCTCCTTTGTCATAGATTAGTTGATGATAGGTGTGTAGGTTTATCTCTGGACTTTCCATTCCCATTGATCATTATTTCTGTTTTTGTGCCAGTACCATACTGTTTTGATACTTTGTAGTATAGTCTGAAGTTAGGGAATCTGATTCCTCCAGCACCACTTTTCTTTCTCAAGTTTGCTTTAGCTATTTGGAGTCTTTTGTGCTTCCATACAAATTGTGAATATTTTTTGTTATTGTTCTAATTCTGTGAAAAATGCCATTGGTGATTTGATAGGGATTGCATTGAGTCTGTAGATTGCTTTGGGTATTACAGTCATTCATATTGATTCTTCCAATCCAAGGACATGGTATATCTTCTCTCCATCTGTTTTTTGCATCTTTGACTTTTCATCAGTATCTGGGTACAGGCCTTTTGCCTCCTTGCGTGCATTTGTACACATTCTGTCATGTCTGATTCTTTGCGAACCCCTGGACTAGGCTCCTCTGTGCTTGGAATTTTCAGGCAAGAGTATGGAGTGGGTTGCCGTTTCCTCCTCCAAGGGATCTTCCTGACCTCGGGATCAAACCTGTGTCTCCTGCATCCTGCAGCTCCTGCATTGGCAGGCATATTCTTTGCCATTGTGCCACCTGGGAAACCCTGGGATGCCATATATCTATCTACAAATAGATATCCAGTTTTTGTCATTTGAGCACAATGCTTTGAATAAAGCATCCAATGGACTAGACATCACTGACAGTCATTTTAATCTCAATGTTTTATGTTGATATGCTTTTTAAAAAACAGTGAGCATTTATTTAGCTTTTGTACTGACAGGTGGCTATGTTGAGTTCATTACATATCATTTGTATGATTCAATATTCAGAGGGCACAAATGCATCACAAGATATGTTTTGCAGTAAAAGACAAAATTAAGGCATGGTCCCTGCTCAGAAGGCTTATAGTCTGAAAGGCATTAAGATACAGGGGATATACTATAGGGGCAGAAAACTTTATAAAAGATTTTCACATGAAGATTTCCAAGTCTTTGATGATGATCAATGGAATGCCTTAATGAAGGTTTTGGAATGGGAATTAAAGAGAAGGTACATATTTGGATACTGTCAGAAAAGACCTATTTGGTTTGTTGGGTATAATCAACAAGTGATTCTCAGCTGATGGCAAGCAAATAATTCCCTGGGTATCAGAACACTTTGGGCTGGAACAAAAAGACTATGATTTTTCAAAATAAGATGGTACTTTTTGCCTTTGATTAAATTTCATTTCATTTGTTTGAAAAATTAAACTAACATTGAAGGATTGCCTCCTTAGGTAGAGTCAGGCCCAGGTATTTTATTCTTTTTTGTGATGGTAGATGGGATTATTTCCTTAATTTATTTTTCTGATCTTTCACTGCTAGTGTATAGGAATGCAAGAGATTTCTGTGTATTAATTTTGTGTACTAAAACTTTACTGAATTCATTGATGAGCTCTAGTAGTTTTTGGTAGCATCTTTAGAATTTTTCTGTATATAGTACCATGTCATCTGCAAACAGACAGTTTTACTTCTTCTTTTCCAGTTTGGGTTCCTTTTATTTCTTTTTCTTCTCTGATTGCCATGACTAGGACTTTCAAAACTACATTGAATAAAAGTGGCAAGAGTGGACATCCTTATCTTGTTCCTGATCTTAGAGGAAATGCTTTCAGTTTTTCACCATTGAGAATGATTTTAGCTGGGGGTTTGTTGTATATGGTCCTTATTATGTTAAGGTAGGTTCCCTCTCTGCCCACTTTCTGGCTTTCCTGGTGGCTCAGATGATAAAGAATCCTCCTGCTACACAGGAGACCCGTGTTTGATACCTGGATCAGGAAGATCCCCTGGAGAAGGGAATGGCTTACCCATTCTAGTATTCTTGCCTGGAGAATTCCAAGGACAGAGGAGCCTGGCAGGCTGCAGTCCATGGGATTGCAAAGAGTGGGACACAACTGAATGATTAACACTTCACTTTCAGGTTCCCTCTGTGCCCACTTTCTGGAGAGTTTTTATCATAAGGACTTAATAGGTTAGATGCCGTTGAAGAGAAGATTGATAAATTGGAAAATAGGTTATTAGACAATATCTAGACAGCACATGAAAGTTAAAAAAGGGTGAAAAATTCAGGAAAGAGCATAAGAGAGATATAGAACACAGTGAAGAGGTCTAACATACATTGTTGCCTCAGAAAGATAATTAGCAAAAGTAATGTCTGAGTGATGATAGCTAGTAATTTTTCAATATGGACAGTTTTCCATGTAGAGGAGTGGAGGCTGCTTTTTCTTAATGTCAAAGAGAAGTTCCCAACTTGCATTTCATGCCTGTCTCTGAACCAGTCACAGTGGCAGTGTGGCTGGGGGGATTAGAATGTGCTGATTGCTTCAGACTTCTGTATCCTACCCTAAAATTGAATAAGAACAATGAGAGCAGACATTTACGTAGTGCCTGCTGTGTACCAGGCGTACTGTTCTTTGTACTTCATGTTTGGTATGTGAACCCTTTTTAGCTACGTAAACTGTGGCGCAGAGAAGTTAGATCACTTAACTTGGACAAGGTCACAGCTAGTAAGTGGCAAAACCAGGATTCAGTCCTCATCAGTTAGACCCTAGAATCTGCACTCTTATCTGCTATGTTATACTTTCTCACCTTCTTAAGCCCCACGGATAGATGTGGAATTACAGGACCCTACTAGGGTGAGGAAAGGAGAGAATGTATGCTAAATATTACGGACTGGATGTTCGTGTCCCTCTCCAAATTCGGATGTTAAAGCCGTAACCTATAGTATGGCTGTATTTGGAGATGGGACCTCTAAGGAAGTAATGAAGGTTAAATGAGGTCATGATGATGAGGCCCTGGTCCAATGGGATTAGTGTTCTTATAAGAAGAGACACAGAGCACATGTGTGCTCTCTCTCTCCTCCCCTCTACCTCCATGCAAGGAGAGGCCATATGAGGGACATAGTGAGAAGGTGGCTGTCTGCAAGCCAGGAAGAGAGCCCTCACCAGAAACCAAATCAGCGAGAACCTTGATCATGGACTTCCAGCCTCTAGAACTGTGAGAAAATAAACTTCTGTTTCTTAAACCACCCGGTATATGATATTTTGTAATGTCAGTGCAAGCAGATGCATACGGTAAGAAAGCAATCAGCTTGCATTGACCCTAAATCTCTTAATGATATGGAGCAATGTCTGGGTCAGTACTGCCTTCCAAGTCTGAGAGAGCTGGGCTTTCTTTGTGATTCCACCATTCCACAGATGCATGACCTTGGGCAAGCCACTTACTCTTCTTCTGGAAAATGGCATGAGTAATTCTGGCATGAAAAGAGCCTAGTACTGTGCGTTGAACATAATGGGCACTTTATGAACTTTAATATTCATGATGCATTACTAAGTGAAAAAAGTGGTATACAAGAAAATAAGCATATCATTCTTCTTTTTGTAAAAAAAAAAAAATTACATGAATACTTAGGGAAATACCACAGAAGTTTATGTGAGGTCATGATCATGTCTGCTCTGGCTCTCTGGTTTATGACTGTTTACATGATGTTTATTTTCTACTTGTTGCCTTGATACATTTTCTAATTTTTTTCTATGGCAAATATGTGCTCATTTGATAGCAATAAGAGAGTCTGAGGGGCAACTTGGCATGTATCTGTTTATATACTTACCTGCACCTCCATGTGCAGCCAGCCTTGGGCTGCTCAGTTCCTGGCCCTGGATGGGACAGAGTTGCAGGCTTGCTCTGCTTTTCTCTGCAGTGCCATCCTGAAGTGAGATGCTCAGGTTTTACTGGCCTGAGTCCCCATAAATCTAGCATAGAAATAAAGGGGAATTTATGGAGTTTTTTGTGATCTAGGGTAAGGGACGCTGGGTGGCCATAAGCCTGGCATGAGGCATCAAGCATCAGGCTCTATAGCTCCAGGGGCTCTGGCAAGGTTACAGGCCCTCTGATGGGACCTGCAACACCCCAAGAGGGCTCAGAATTGAGCAGCCCATCCTGCAGGGCTTTTGAGACTGGAGAAGAAGCTCGGATGTCCGCCTTCCTATTTCTCCTCTTTCAGAAGGTCTCACTTCCTGCTGATTTCTAGGCCTTGGGTTTGATGAGGTGGGAAAAGAGGGGATGACGAGGCAGCATGGAAGAAGAAGGGCCCCTGGGATGCAGATGCAGCACCAGCTTGGCTTAGAGAGCCAGCACTCACCTCCCTGGGCCTGAGAATGGAGTCTGGTGTCCCCTGATGTTTGGGGCTCCTTCTGCTTGGACCTGCCACTCCCACTGCTCACAGGGGAAAGCTGAGGCTCAGAGACGGGGCTGCAGAGCCCAAGGTCAGACTTAAGACGCTGTTGGCCTGAGGCTGCCCTCTGCGGCCACTGGGGTGCACTGCCTGGCAGAACAGGCTGCTGTTGCTGGAGACACATCACCCCAGGGAGGCTGTGACTGTGTATCCCCATCTGTCAAGAAAGTAAGAGAGAGACTTTTACTAAAGTACTGGCTATACTGGTATCATAACCTCTACGTCTATTATCTCATTTACTCCTCACAGCCACCCTTGGAGCTGAGATTCTTATTCCTGTTTTACAAATGAAGGAATTGAGGCTCAGAAAAGTAGGGTCAAGCAGCCAGAAAGTTAATGATGGCGCTAGGACTTCAACCTGGTTGTGTGTGTGAAAGAAAGAAAACTTGTTCTGTTTCCCCAAGTCACAATGTCTGACATAAAGTAAGCACGAAAGAGAACTTTGGACAATTGTTCTAGCCTCCCATTCTCCAATGTTTCATAGCACCTCCTGTGGGTCTAACCATGTGCTCAGATTGAGGGGAATAGCCTTGGTGGGGCCAGGTGTCAAGAGAACCTGCTTGCTATGTGACTGGGACCAGCCTCTCTCCAGTCCAAGCCCCTGTTTTCTCTTCTGTGTGTGAAGAAAGTTGGACAAAATCATTTGTCAAGATGCACTGACATTCAGCAGTTCTGGAGCTCCAAGACCCTTGTCCTGAAGGATTTCACAGACTCTAGGGGAGGCCAGGCTTTAACTGCATGTGAAAGCATCAGTGTGGGGGTATAGATCAGAGTCTTACAGTCCCCACCTTGTGGTGATGTTGAGATTTAGAGATCAAACTGATGCTGAAGCTGAAGCTCCAATACTCTGGCCACCTGACAGGAAGAACTGACTCATTGGAAAAGACCCTGATGCTGGGAACGATTGAAGGTAGGAGGAGAAGGGGACAACAGAGGATGAGATGGTTGGATGGCATCACTGACTCAATGGACATAAATTTGAGTAAGCTCCAGGAGTTGGTGATGGACAGGGAAGCCTGGCATGCTGCAGTCCATGGGGTCTCAAAGAATTGGACACAACTGAGCGACTGAACTGAACTGAACTGGGAGATCAAACATGTCAAGTATTTGGCAGATGCTGCGTTAGGTGCACCCTAACTGGCAACTATTTGCAGGGATTGACCTATGCAGAGGTGGGAGAGCGGGAAAGATCAAAGAACATTCCAGAAGGAGATGCACTTCTGCTGAGCTTTGGGGGCCCAGAGGGATTTGGAAGGCGTCATGCACACTGAGTGGAGGGCAGGGGAAAAGGCAGCATGACAGCAAAGGGCTGTGGGAGTGGGAGGTAATGCCCAGATAGGGGGTGAGCCCAGGCTGTGGGGTCCCCCAAACCAGGCTGAAGGCACCTTCATTTATCAGATGCCACCAAGGGCCGGCCCTGCAGTCAGAGCAGACAGTGGTTTTCATGTCATCAGCTCCCTCCCGTAAAATGCTCCTGTTTTACAGGTGTAGAAAGATGTAATTGTAAAGCCCATCACTAACTGCTGCACTAGACTGGGCTCAGTATGTTACAGTCCAAGAGCCAGTGAACTCTTCTCAATAAGGTTTTATTGGCGCACAGCCCAATCTTCTGTTTACATGTTGTCTGTGGCTGCTTTTCACAGTAAAACAGATTCGAGTAGTTGTGGCAGAGAATGTATGGCCCGTAAAGCTTAAAATACGTACTGTCTTGCCTATGCAGAGAAAGTTTGCTATCTGAGCCCTGCATTTGCTGTGTGAGCTTGGGCGAATTGTTTGCCCCCTCGGAGCCTCCCTGGCCAGCTTCTGGGGGTTGTAGCAAAGCTCATAGGGGATGGCCGTGAAATGTTTTATGGACTGTAAATTGCAGTACCCTATCACTAACCGGGCACCTGGTGAGCACTAAACGTCTGCTTATCCATTAACAAGGAGCAGTCACCATGTGGGCCTTCCTAGACCCAGCCACTGGCTGTTTCTGGGACAAGGAGGTGGCATCTGGGCTGAGATGCTGAATGCATCATTGTCCTTCTCATGCAGACTTGGCAGTTTTCAGTGTAAATTAAAATTCCTGTGGGGAGTCACCTTATATATGGTACCACTTTATAGCCAAGTCATTACGGTAATTTGCAAAATGCTGTGGTGTGTAACTAGAGTCACTTTCTTTGGATTTGCTGGCTGTGACCTCATTCAGGCTGCCCAGTCCTGCATTTGGTGATACCTTAGCTTTGGGGGTTTGTCCTTCTGAGTCTGGTCTCAAGGTCATCCAGACCTGACCATCCCAGGGTCATACTTCTCATACAGGGCCCTGCCTTCAGCCCTGAACTAGACTCCGGGATAAATGGAAGAAGCAGTTATTATTATCATCACTATTGCTTTTCAAGTGCTTAATGTGAGTTAGGCACCATGGCAAGTGCATTGTGTTCGTGATCTCACTTAATTGTCCCCACAATCTTGTGAGGTAGGTGTCAGCACCGTTTTACAGATGAGAAAACTGAGACTTGCAGAGGAAACCAAACCAAACTCTTAACCTAGCCGGGGGTGTGCCAGTCCAGGTTCTTCTATGGATTTTCTGTGTGACTAAAGCAGGTCCTGACCCTCTCTGAGCCTCAGTTTCTTTATCGATTAGTAAAATAGATGGTTACTCAGTCCCGGGCCTGACATTCTAGCTTTTCTCATCAATTTGCAAAAATAAAGAGGATCCTCTCACCCTCCAAGCCTCCCAAGAAGCTTCAGTTATGTGGGAAGAGCCAAGTCCGAGCTCTGCTTTTGGCTCCCTGTGGTACAGAGGGAGGCATAGCTTCTGGGTGCCAGTCCCTTTTTAGGGTACCCACAGCCGCCTCAGGGCAGCGGGGCTGATGTGTCCCTCTCATTTCCCTGCCTTCCCAGAGAAGGACGCCACCCCTGCTTCTTGGAGACAGACATAAGCCAGGGTAGGCCCTGCGATGTCCTTGGGGACAGAGAGGCTAAATGCCAACAGGCAGAAAGGCGGTGGGAGGGCCCAGGGTTGCAGAATGACAGTAACCACATCTTTCCAGTAGTGGCGGCATCTCTGGGACACAGCCTCTGCTTTAATTTCTAGGTTTTGAGAATGCATGTCGCCTGGAACAGGGTCTGGCATGGGTTTGGGGAGACCTGGGTTTGGACTTAGCAGTTGCCATGTGACCTCGGGTGGCCACTTGCCAGCTCTGGTGCTTCTGTCCCTCTGTGAGGTGGGGAGGCCAGTGCTTTCATCAGGGTGCTGTGAGGGTCACGTAAGACCAGGGCTTGAATGGACTTGGAGCCCCGAGTAGTGCCAAACTGTGACCAAGGGGCTCCTTCCTCTCTCCTTTCCTTCGTTTAGTGTAGGAAAGCTTCTTACTGTGTCTAGTGGAGAAGAAGCCAGTAGTCCCCAACTGTTGGTCTAGTAATGACTATTTCTTCCCCCGAGAGGTGATGGGTTTATATCTCAACTGAGCCCCTTACTCTCTGTGTGATCTTGGTAACCCACTAAACTTCTCTGAGTCTTTGTCTCAGATGGAGTGGTCTTACCACCTGGCAGAGTTGTTGCAAAGATTGGAGTTTAGGAGTCATTGTAATGAGTGTGCTTTGACTTCCCCAGAGGCTCCGCAACATGATCTTATTGGAGTCAAAGGTGGGGATGCTTGCTTCAGAGTCCACAGTTATTGATCAGTTGACTGAGAGGCAACAGGACGGGACTTGAGCTTTGAAGTCTGAGGGATCTGGGTTTGTGTTGTGACCCTACCTCTTACAGACCCCAGCACCTAGGGGAAGGCACCTAATCTCCAAATCTCAACTTTTCTCATCTGGAAAATGGCTGTAATGAGTCCACCTCACAGGGATGAATGCTTCAAAGAATCAAATGTTCCTGGTTATCAAGTGGGAAGGCTTGATGAATAGGACTTGATATATGCTGGGCTGCTGGGCACCTTCCAGGGCCCTACCTTCCATCTCTCCACATATCTTCCTGTGGGAAGAAGGAGCAGGTAACCCAGAGTGGGTAGGTTACCCAACGGGCCTGTTGGGTAAAGAACCTCAGAACCACATCCTTGACTCAAAGGCTCTGGAAGAAAGACCCTGGCAGAACAGCCCCATGTGATGATGAAGTTGTCTTTGTGCCAAATGCTATTAATGGTCATAAAATTATCCACAGTTTTCTGAGGCTCAGTCCCAGGGTTTGCCTCAATGGGACAATAAAATCACAAGCAGAAATGATGTGGGAAAGGCAGAGACCGCCAAGCAGAGACAGAGTTAAATGAGTGGCAGCCTGCTCTCATTAACTCAGGCTGTTCACATTTGTTACCAGGGATTTCTTTTTAATTAAAAAATGACCAATTTATTAAAAAATAAGCTTGTGAGGGGCTGGCCAAGCAGCAGCCAAAGCTGGCGGGAGTGAGGTTTCCTCACAGCAGGATGTTGGCCAGTGCTTGGCCTGAGAAAGTGACCAGAGGGCCACTTCTGAGGACATGCTTGTCTGGAGACGCCTCAGCTGCCCTGGAACCTTGAGAGCATTGCATTCTCACCTGCAAACTGTAAAGAGCTTGGCAGGTGAATGCCCGTGTCTGCTGGAGCTTTGGGCACATGGCGAATTAGCGCTGAGGGTCTGGCCTCCTGTGAAAGGGCTGCTGTGGTGGCGGGCAGGGTAAAATTAGGCTTGGGGGAGCTGGATCCTTGAGAATGAGGTTGGACTTTTGTCACTCTGAGAGGCCACTTTTTATTACATAGGGATTAAAACATGGGCTTTGGGTCTGATGGGCATGACCCAGAGTGTTACTAGCTGTGTGATAAAGTGAGCAATTTAGCCATCCTGAGCCTCTGCTTTCTCCTCTGTACAATGGGTGTAACCCTAATCTGTCCTTGCAAGGGCAGCAGGAGGCCCCCGATGAGGCAGGGGAGTGAGAACCTGCGCATACTGCTCAGCAAAGGGCACTTCTCTTGTCCTTGTCCTTACACTTCCGGGCTAATTGTACACTGATATCAGCTCTTTTCCCATCTTACTGGTTTATCTTGCTCAGTGTTGACAGTCCCCAGACAGTCCTTGGGTCTGTTGTTGTTTAGTCACTAAGTCATGTCTGACTCTTTTGTGTCCCCGTGGATTGTAGCCCTCCAGTCTCCTTTGTCCGTGGAATTTCCCAGTCAAGAATACTGGAGTGGGTTGCCATTTCCTTCTCCAGAGGCTCTTTCCAACCTACGAATTGAACCCACATCTCCTGCATCGCAGGAGGATTCTTTACCCCTGAGCCACTGGGAAAGCCCCCTTGGGCCTGTTAGTAATGTTTTATCACCTCCATCAGACACTCTGTACTTTTCGGAGTGCTGTTTGATGTTAAGAGCACTTTCCACTCCTGGTATCCCACTTACTAGGCACCCACGCTTGCCTGGGGGCTCTTCACCTCGGCTCTCAACACCTGACAACATATCTGGAGAACTTGCATGGCTGTCCCCATTTTGTACAGGGGGACTCAGCCTTGGGGAAGGACTTGTCTGAGTCACAGGCTTGGTTGGGGGCAGGAGGGGCTCACGTGGGGCTCACCAGGCCCTGAAGCCCATACCCTTTCCTCGTTAGCATAACCCTGGCAAGTGACTGGGTGGAAAGTTCAGGAAGACAGGCTTTGGATTAACCCTCATCACACTGTAAATGAGGAAACTGAGATGCAGAGGGGGGCAGTGAACATGTAGCAACCATGCCTAACATTTGTTTATGCTTTATATAGTTTTTAAGGGCTTTCTGTAGATTTCAAGGAGCTTCCCAGATGGCAGAGAGGTAAAGAATCCACCTGCCAGTGTAGAAGCCGCAGAAGATGCAGGTTCAGTCACTGGATCAGGATGATCCCCTGGAGCAGGAAATGGCAACCCACTCCAGTAATCTTGCCTGGGGAATCCCATAGACAGAATAGACTGGCAGACTACAGTCCTTGGGACTGTAAACAGTTGAACACGACTGAGCATGCACATAGATTTCAAGACTAATTGAGGCATATATACCTCAGTTTGTCTCCTTAAAAATCCAGGAGTTGGGCACAGCAGGGCCTATGATAGCCCATCAAAGAACCATGGAGATAGAGAGGCGTGAATAACTGTGTACTGTGCCTCTGTGGAGTAACGCAACTTGGAGAACAATGCGCTTTGAGCTTTTGTGATAACAAGAACACGTAACGCAACTTGGAGAACAACGTGCATTGAGCTTTGGTGATAACAAGAACACATGCTGCTTAATGAGCACCTCCTCTTTGACCTATAAATGTCGGTGACCCACACCCATTGGGCACCCAGCCCCCGCTGTGGCCATGCATGTTGTCAAATAAGTGCCAGAATCCCAAGTTGTCAACTCCAAGAGGCAGGAGTGCATGTGTCTAGCCCACCATGTTTCCCACACCCGGAATAGTGTCTGGTATGTTGTAAGTGTTCTGTGTTTGTATGATGAGGAACAGTTACCCACTGGAGCTCAGCATCTGCATCTGAGAACTGGGGATTTTATTACAGACCTCGTTGGTGATTATGGGAATTAATAGGTGTCCTCAGTGCCTGGTGCAGCAGAGACTCGGGCAGTATTGTTCAAGAGGCTCGGTGCCATGTGTACCCCAGTGACTGCCCTGTACCCACACCTTCTACAGCCTGTCACCACTCACTTTGTCTCCTCTTGTCCCTCTCTGCATAGTGAACGGGAGCTACGGGCACTACACTCCAGGCTCGGAGAAGAGTCTGCTGGATCTGGACCTTGCCGAGGGACCTGGCCCCACCTGCCGCCAGGGCCTGTTCCTCCCTGCGGGAAGCCCGCCACCCCGGGGCCACCCCCTCGCCTGCGAGAGGCTGCTGCATTTCCCCCACCCCAGCAGGTACGCGCTCCAGCCCCACGCATCAGCTGCCTTCTGCAGACGGTCCCTAGGCCCCACAGACCTAGGGTCTCCAGACCTCACCTGGCTCGTGGGACACACAGGGAAACTGAGGCATGGGAGGGCTAGAGACCTGCTGGAGCCCATGAGGCATGTGGATAGCTGCCTGGTCTAGGCGCCATACGTCAGCACTGCAGCGCCTCACGAGACGTAGGAATGATCTTACTGAGGTGGGTTTCCCCATTGCCGAAGCTGAGCTTACTGTTAGAATTAGTCATTTCGGAAGAATAAGATTCAAAGGATGGTAGAGAAGTTGGGGAGGGAGACCCCAGCTCAGGGTTCATGCACAGTGTAGTGTCCAACCCTGGACGGTTCCTAGAGTGGAGAGGAGTTCCTCCACCCAGGAGTTCCTGTTGCCCCAGGAAGTCATTGCCCCATAGAACTCTGCCACGTAACCATCATTCAATGCTGGCGCATTTCCAGTGATGTGTACCTCTGAAGAGATATTCCGTCAGATTGCATATGGGACTGAACTCCACATCCTGAGACTTCTCCAAGGGTCCCAACCCTGTTGCTATGCCCTCTAGTTTGCTGACAGGCAGAGACCAACCCCAGGCAGGCCTCTGCTCCCACCCACTCAGCCCCAGGGCCTTCATCCACTGCTTGGGGCTGCTCTCCTGGGGCCTCTCTCACTGATCAGAAAGTCTAAAACTGGCCCACTTGCCCATTTATAGTTGGTTCCTTCACCAATCATTTATCAAGCCCCAGTTCTGTGCCGGGCATCATGGTTCATCCTGGGAGTGGGGGTGCCTTGGTGAAGGAAGTAAAGGTCTCCCCAACAGAGTTTACTTTTCAGTGAGAGCTCCATGATGGGAGAGAGTCCTAGTTAGCAGGGGGCTTATTCTTCCCGCATGGAACCATTTTCTTTGAGACTATAGACTCTCTGTGGCTTTCTTTGATATCAGTAAGACTTCTGATTTACATCAGTGTATTAATCTGCTTGTGTAACTCAGTGAAGCTATGAGCCATGCCTGCAGAGCCACTCAAGATGGGTGGGTAATAGTGAAGAGTTCTGACACAGCGTGATCCACTGGAGGAGGGAATGGCAAACCACTCCAGTATTCTTGCTGCCAGAACCCCATGAACAGTATGAAAAGGCAAAAGATATGACATCAGAAGAGGAGCCACCCCCACCCACCTCAGGTCAGAAGTTGTCCAATACGCTACTGGGGAAGAGTGGAGGGCAATTACTAATAGCTCCAGAAAGAATGAAGCAGCTGGGGCAAAGTGGAAATGACGCAGCTGGGGCAAAGTGGAAATGATGCTCAGTTGTGGATGTGTCTAGTAGTGAAGGTGAAGTCTGACGCTGTAAAGAACAGTACTGCCCCGGAACCTGGAATGTTACACCCATGAATCAAGGTAAATTGAACGTAGCCAAGCAGGAGGTGGCAAGAGTGAACATTGGTATCTTAGGAATCAGTGAACTAAAATGGATGACAATGGACAAATTTAATTCAGATGACCATTACATCTACTACTGTGGGTAAGAATTCCTTAGAAGAAGTGGAGTACCTCTCCTAGACAACTAAAGGGTCCACAATGCAGTAGTTGGATGCAATCTCAAAAATGACAGAATGATCTCATTTTGTTTCCAAGGCAAACCATTCAACATCAAGTAATACAAGTAATACAAGTCCATGCCTCAACAACTAATGCCAAAAAAGCTGAAGTTGACTGGCCCTGTGAAGACCTATAGGACCTTCTAGAACTGACACCAAAAAAAGATAACCTTTTCATCACAGGGTATTGGAATGCAAAAGTAGGAAGTCAAGAGTTCCCTGTGGTAACAGGCAAGTTTGGCCTTGGAATAAAAAACGAATCAGGTAAAGGCTAACAGAGTTTTGTCAAGAGAACACACTGGTCATAGCAAACACTTTCTTGCAACAACATAAGACAGCTCTGCACATGGACATCACCAGATGGTGAATACTGAAATTAGATTGATTATATTCTTTGCACCTGAAGATGGAGAAGCTCCATACAGTCTGCAAAAACAAGACCTGGAATTGAGTATGGCTCAGATCAAGAGTCCTTATCACAAAATTCAGGCTTGAATAGAAGAAAGAAGGGAAAAACACTGTACTATTCAGGTATGACCTAAGTCATATCCCTTATGATTATACAGTGGAGGTGATGAATAGATTTGAAGGATTAGTCTGGCAGACAGGGTGCCAGAAGAACTATGGACGGAGGTTTATAACATTATATAGGAGGCAGTAGCCGGAACCATCCCAAAGAAAAAGAAAAGCAAGAAGGCAAAGTGGTTGTTTGAGAGGCTTTACAAGTAGCTGAGAAAAGAAGAGAAGTAAAGGTAAGGGAGAAAAAGAAAGATATATTCAATATTCAACTAAATACAGAGTCCAGAGAATAACAGGGAAAGCCTTATAGTTAAGAAAACCTTCTTAACTGAACAATGCAAAGAAATAGAGGAAAACAATAGAATGGGAAAGACTAGAGAGCTCTTCAAGAAAATTGGAGATACCAAGGAAACATTTCATGCAAAGATGGGCACAATAAAAGGACAGAAACAGTAAGGATGCAACAGAAGTAGAAGAGGTTAAGAGGAGGTGGCAAGAAAACACAGAAAAACTGTACAAAAAATGTCTTAATATCCCAGATAGCCACGATGATGTGGTCACTCACCTATACCCAGATATCCTGGAGTGTGAAGTCAAGTAGGCCTTAGGAAGCATTACTACGAAGAAAGCTAGTGGAGGTGATGGAATTCCAGTTCAGTTATTTAAAACCCCAAGAGATGATCCTGTTAAAGTGCTTCAGTCAATATGCCAGCAGATTTGGAAAACTCAGCAGTGGTCACAGGATAAAGAAAAGGTCGGTTTTCATTCCAACCCCAAAGAAAGGCAATGCCAAAGAATGTTTGAACTACCATACAATTGCACTCATTTCACATGCTAGCAAGATAATGTACAAAATCTTTCAAGCTAGGCTTCAGCAGTACATAAACCGAGAACTTCCAGATGTACAAGCTGGGTTTAGAAAAGGCACAGGAACCAGAGATCAAATTGCCAACATTGTTGGATCATAGAGAAAACAAGGGAATTCCAGAAAAACATCCACTTCTGTTTCATTGACTGCACAAAAGCCTTTAACTGTGTGGATCACAACAAACTGTGGAAAATTCTTAGAGATGGGAATACCAGACAGCCTTACCTGTCTCCTTAGAAACCTGTATACAGGTCAAGAAGCAACAATTAGAAGTGGACATAGAACAACAGACTGGTTCAAAGTTGAGAAAGGAGTATATCAAGGCTGTGTATTGTCACCCTGCTTATTTAACTTCTATGAAGGGTACGTCACGTGAAATGCTGGGCTGGGTGAAGCACAAACTGGAATCAAGATTACTGTGAGACATATCAATAACCTCAGATAAGCAGATGATACTACCCAAATGGCAGAAAGTGAAGAGGAACTAAAGAGCCTCTTTATGAAAGTGAAAGAGAGTGAAAAGCTGGTTTAAAGCTCAACATTCATAAAGCTAAGCTCATGGCATCGAGTCCCATCACTTCATGGCAGATAGATGGGGGAAAGTGGAAGCAGTGACAGATTTTATTTTCCTGGGTTTCAAAATCACTGCAGACAGTGACTGCAGTCATGAAATTAAAAAACACTTGATCCTTGGAAGGAAAGTTGGGATAAACCTAGTCAGCATATTAAAAAGCAGAGACATCACTTTGCTCACAAAGGTCCATATTGTCAAAGCTATGGTTTTTCCAGTAGTTATGTACAGATGTGAGAATTGGACCATAAAGATGGCTGAGCGCTGAAGAACTGATGCTTTCAAACTGTGTGCTGGAGAAGACTCATGAGAGTCCATTGGACTGCAGGGGGATTGAATCAGTCAATTCTAAAGGAAATCAGTCCTGAATATTCATCGGAACGACTGATTCTGAAGCTGAAGCTCCAGTATTTCCCACCTGATGAGAAGAGCTGACTCACTGGAAAAGACCTTGATGCTGGCAAAGGTTGAGGGCAAGAGGAGAAGCAGGCAACAGAGGATGAAATGGTTGGATGGCATCACTGACTCAATGGACATGTGTTTGAGCAAATTCTGGGGGATGGTGAGGGACAGCGAAGCCTGGTGTGCTGTAGTTCATGGGGTTGCAAAGAGTTGAACGTGACTTAGTAGCTGAACAACAACGGTTCGTCTGCTTGGGTTGCCATAACAAAACCCTTCCGATTGGGTGGCTTAAAGAACAGACGTTTATTTCCTCACAGTTCTGGAGGTCCCAAGGTCAAGGTGTCTGCAGGTTTGGTTTCTCCTGAGGGCTCTCTCCTTGGCTTGCAGATGGCTGCCTTCTTGCTTCCCTGTGTCCTCACAGGATCTTTTCTTGGTGTGTACACCTCTGGTGTCTTGTCTTCTTACAAGGACTCCAGTCCCATTGGATCAGGGCCTTGCCCTATTTCCACATTTAACCTTAATTATCTCCCTAAAGGCCCTACCTCCAAATCCAGTCACAGTGGGAGTTAGGTCTTCAAACTATGAATTTTAAGGGGACACGTTTAAGTTCGTGCCGAGGAGTAAGCAAGCGTCTTTTAGACTTTGATCTGTGCATTGTTTAGCAACAGTCAAATGCATTCATCTGATTGATTGTTCACTGAGGCTCCCCTGGCAGCATCTAGTTTGCTCAGCGAAATTTCTTCTATCTTATGGAAGAAACTATACTAACCTAGTCAAAGCTTAGGAAGTAGAATTCCCCCCTCCCCCCTTTTTTTCTTGGTAGAGATGATCAGAAACATCATTTGTTATTTTGGATATCATTTGTCAGAGCACAGCAGAGTCTGTACCCAGGACCCTACACCAGCATCAGTCTGAGTCACTGCTGCTTCCGCTGCTCATCTGTCTCTTCCAAACGTCCTCATTTTCCTGAAGAAAAAGAGCTCCCAGGCCCCACCCCACACCTAGTTGCATCCTGTGCCCTCTCCCTCCCACTGGATTGCCTTGTGTCTTGGGGTCTCTCTATTCACGCTGCTCCCTCTGATTCAAGCAGATCGGGTTCAAATTCCTGCTCTCACAGCCTGCCTCTGAGGGCTGGGCACATTGCTTCATTCCTAAGTCAAATAGATGGTAGTGTCTCCCTTGAAGAATTTGGCCATGCTGTCAGCAGATACGTGCATCGTTGTATTGTTGGGGTTCATGAGACGGCCCCTGGGAAAGCAGCTGGAGTTGTTCCTTCTTTCTAGGGACCTGTGCTCACAGTTTCTAGAGATTGTGATGGGAATTGCCTGGGGTGACAGGCCTCTGCAGCAGAGCAGGGCCAGAACGGCTGCCTGGCCTCACAGGCACAGCAAGGGCGAGAGAGGGGCTGCCTTAGCTGGCATTCAGAGCCAGGAGACCCTGGGGCCTGAGCTGACCCTTCCCTGCCTGATGCCAGTCAAGGTTTTGCTGTTGATTATTCAGGTAACTAGCTTTCCTAGTGGCTCAGTGGTAAAAAATCCACCTGCAGTGCAGGAGATGTGGGTTTGATCCCTGCCTTGGGACGATCCCCTGGAGGAGAGCATGGCAACTCACTCCGCTGTTCTTGCCTGGAGAATCCCATGGACAGAGGAGCCTGGTGGGCCACAGCCCATGGGCTCACGAAAGATTCAGGCATGACTTAGCAACTAAACCACAAATTCAGGTAACTCAGTCACAGAACAACATAGCTCTTCTTTTCTCCTCGTGTTGGTTGCTTTACCCTGGCTTTATTATTTTTTAATTTATTTATTTTTAATTGGAGGATAGTTGTTTTACAATGCTGTGTTGGTTTCTGCCATACGACAACATGAGTCAGTCGTAGGCATACATATGTCCACTCCCTCTTGAACCTCCCTTCCACCTCCCACCTCATCCCACCCCTCTAGGCTGTCACAGAGCACCAGATTGGGCTCCCTGCATCACACTGCAAATTCCCACTGGCATCGATTTTATAAACGGTCTGTTTTTAAAGCGATTGCTCCAAACAGATGCTCGTCTGGCTGCCCTTCCCCACCCATGCCCACCTTCGCCAGACCCAGGATCATGACCACGCCAAGAGCACTATTTTTTTTAAGCTCCACAAAGTCACAACTTCAGATCCGATCTTTAAGCTACTCAGAGCTTTCTCCTGGCAATGGTGGGCCCAGAGTCCCCAGCCCTAGAGATTGGGGGTATGTGTTTTCTCCCTCTGATTCCACCTGGTGACCATGTTCTTGACAGCAGAGTTCCTGGGAAGGAAGAGAGGCCTCTGGTGAGTGAGGCAGAGACTTGTTCAAGTATAATTGAGAACGGAACAGAAGAGCCCTTTCCCAGCCTCCCATCCAGGGACCACTCCAGGTTAGGTTCTGCAGATGGGAAGTCTACACACTGGGAGGGAAGGGGAACCTAGGCTCTGGTCCCGGCCCTGTCACTGGTTTGCTGCTTGTGGCTGCTGTGAGCCCCCGGCCCTCTTGGTAGCAGTGGTGTTGGAGCCAGTGGTGTCTGAGGGCTCCAGGCTCTGACTTTCCTTCTCTCCTGTCCTGTCTCTGCTCTGCCACCTCAAGGCTGGAGTTGAGGATGCCAGAGCTTCAGGGACCCTGGGAGGGAGAGGATGGGGCTGCCGGGCCACGTTGGGCAGCAGAGGAACAGGTGATGACCCCACCACCCTTGGCTCCAAAGAGCCCCAGGATGATGGCGGTAATAATGGCCGTGCTGGTGGCCCCCTTCACCCTGCCGTCCTCTTCCCAGAGGGCTGTCACAGTACCTGCTTCCTCCCTTGATCCTGGCAGCACCCTTTCACAGGTGAGGAAACTGAGGCTTGGCTGGGGAAAGGTACAAGGGCGTGTGGGGTCAGGCTTTGGGCATGTCAGGAGGCCCCTTATTCTGCCCAGCCAGCTGCTGGGGCTTCTCTGGCCCCGAGTCCAGTGTCACTTTGCTGGTGTCTCCCCTTCTCAGAATACTCTGATGACCGGCAGGCCCTGACACCTCTCTCTGCACAAACTTGTCCTGCATTTGGGAGAGGCCCTCTCTAGGAAGGCATGTACTGTGTGATGATGACAGCATCTTGACCAGCTGGGCCCTGCCCATCATCATCCTCACCCCCAGGAGAGCCATTCAATGTCGGGGTGCAGGGAGAGGCCCAGAGCATCTTGCCAAGGTCTGCACAGCGGGGTGTGGCTGAGCCTGGCCCCAGGTCTCAACCTGAGACCTGAGGCTTGGGAGTTCCCTAGTGGTCCTGTGGCTAACACTCCATGCTCCCAAAATGCAGGAGACCCAGGTTCAATCCTTGGTCAGGAAATTAGATCCTGCATGCCGCCATGAAGATAGAAGATCCTGCGTGCTGCTATTAAGACTCAGCGCAGCCAAATAAGTAAATAAATAAATATTTTTTTTTAAAAAAAGAGAGAGAGACCTGAGGGTTAAGAGAAGTTACCCTAGATTTCCCACTGTCCCACTTGGCCTGCCTTCCCACAGCTTCTCCCCAGAGTGGCATTTCATGCACTCACTGGCTTGACATTCTGGAACATTCCCCCCAGAGAAAGTTTTCTTCCATTTTTCCTGGGATGACCCCCTCACTGTGACTGTGATTCAAACCCCTACCCACTGATGTTCACAGTGGAAAAACAGATTGCTTTGGGGCAAAGCATCACATTTTTAGAAATTAAGAATGCTTACAAGAATTAAGAGAGATTTAAGGGACAAGTAAGCAGCATTAAAACCGACTGAACCTGGTGTCCCTCAACCAATCATTCTCAGCCTTCTTCCTCCAGAACCCACTAAAAGGTCATGGGCAGGGGGACAGGGCAGACCCAGGGAGGCCTCAGAGGCAGGACAGATGGCGCTTTGTCTGGAGAGGGTAGTCTGGATATAATAAAAGGATAAAATGCATGCCTTGCTGGCATCTTCCTCCACACATTCATGTTTTCAGACCTCCTGCCTCTCTTGAACATCTCCCCAGCCCCCTTCTCTTCTCTCTCCCCTTCTTGCTCCATACTCTTTCCTGCTCACTGGACCACCAGTCCTCATCTCTCTGCTGCCAGCCGTCAGCCTTCCTCCCCTGCTCTGGGCTTCTCCGCCTCCGTCTGTCCTCAGGCTCCCCACTGTCCCCTGCCCGGCCCCCCTCCCACTGTGGAGTGCCCACCCTCTCATGACCCCTCTGCACTGTCTTCCAGGTCCCCCAGGCCCCAGGCCACCTATATGAATGGTGGCCTCCCAGCTACACAGTACATCAAGCAGGAATCCCTGCCTGACTACCGGGCCATGACGGAAGCTCGCGCACCCCCATCCGCCCACTGCCGGGCTCCATCGGCCACAGGCCTGCACACAGACCTGGACCTCCCAGGCCGAGGCCTTGCCAACCCCGCACCTTCCTGCTACCTTCTGGGCAGCGAACCCAGCTCGGGCCTGGGACCTCCACCTGAGGCCCACCTCCCGGAGGGGGGCCTGAAGCGCTGCTGCCTCTTGGGGCTGCCCCCCACCTCCTCGGTCTCCGTCTCGCCCTGCGCTGCCTCCGACATCACCTCCATCATCCGCTCCTCCCAGACAGCCCTGGTTACCTGTGTCAACGGACTCCGGAGCCCCCCTCTGCCGGGAGACACGGGGGGCCCTCCCAAGCGGGCCCGGCCCAGCTCTGCGTCCACCGAGAGCCACGAGGGCAGCTTGCGGTTTGAAGCCTGCCGGAAGGCCGGCTTCCTGAAGCAGGAGCCCGCGGACGAGTTCTCAGAGCTCTTCGGGCCTCACCAGCAGGGCCTGCCGCCCCCCTACCCACTGTCTCAGCTGCCTCCTGGCCCGGGCCTTGGAGGCCTGGGGCTGGGCCTGGCGGGCAGGGGGCTGGCTGGGCGGCAGGCGTGCCGTTGGGTGGACTGCTGCGCAGCCTACGAGCAGCAGGAGGAGCTGGTGCGGCACATCGAGAAGAGCCACATCGACCAGCGCAAGGGCGAGGACTTCACCTGCTTCTGGGCAGGCTGCGTGCGTCGCTACAAGCCCTTCAACGCCCGCTACAAGCTGCTCATCCACATGAGGGTGCACTCGGGTGAGAAGCCCAACAAGTGCATGGTGAGTTCCCACGGCCTCCGGGTTTGCCCCCACAGTGCTGCACCCAGCTCACTGCCCTGGGAGAGCTCTGCCCGGGCGCCTCCCCTGGGGTCTGGCCGGGGTCACCTTGCTTGAAGAGGGAAGGACCAATCCTGTAGATGTGGCCACCGGTCACAGTGGTCAGTGCCCCACTCACTGGGGACCTTGGCGGAGGGCTCCTCGGTCTCACCAGGGACCCTCTTCTCCACCCTCTATGGTCTGCTGTCACACGCACCTGTTCAGGTGGTGACACGTGTGATCTGGGGTCAAAGCAGCTCAGCTGGCCTTCTCTCTTACACACAAATGCTCAGTGTCACACCTGCTGATGGCCAGGTGAGTCATGGGGAATATGCTCGCCCCGGCTCTGGCTCTTCACTCGGAGTCACAGGCTTGATTTCGTCCACAGAGCACCGGGTCCTCATAGGCATCAGGCTTGAGAGCTGTGGGTGCCCAGGGCAGGCTTTGGGGTGAGACCTCCAGTTAGCAGGTAAGGCCCTGGATAGCACCTGCGGTGTTCTGGATGAGGTTTCCAGGGACATGCCTAGGCTTTCAGACACACACACACACACGCATTAACTGTAGCCACTGAGTCCTCCAGCCCTTCTGACTGGTCATTTTCATGTGCTGCTCTCACTGTGGTGGAACTCTGTATCAGGTTAGGAATGTCGTCTTAGTCTCTGATATTTTTAACCAAGCCACCCCCAAGGCCGCGCCAGCTCACCAGGACAGGCACCTGCCTGGGAGTGGAAGGGCCAATGGAGGTACCAAGTCCCAGCTCTATTTTCCCAACTATTGGGGCTTGGAAGAGGCAGAGGAAGGAAGCAGTGTGCCTCATCTGTAGGGCCAGTGTCATAGCCAAAGTTGAGTTCTTCCAACACTTGTATGCACTCACCGTCTCCATGCCCTCCCCTGCCTCATGGAGAACTCAGTCTGGGAAGAGGTGCAACTGGGAGAGAGGTGGACCTCTCTCTGTTCTTGCTCAAAGTGCCGGGCAGCATTTGCAGGGCCAGGGAGGGGGCGAGGAGCATTGACAACCAGCAGCATAAACTCCATCCTCCCGGGGCCAGCTGTTTGCCCCTGGGGCCTGTCTGCTTATGACTTGGACACCCACTGGACCAACTTATGTAACTTCAAGGAGGCTATGTCTTGAGGATGAGAAGGAATTCACTCTGTAGACAGGTGAGGGGCAGGGGACAGCCTCTGCCAAAAAGTGAAAGTAGGGTAGTTGGCATGCTGGGATCGTGGGGAGAGGCTGAAATGAGCAGGCTGAGAAGTGGACTGTATTGTGTGTCTTTGGGCTGAGAGTGTGCTGGAAGGAGAGCTGATGGCCAGGCTGATTCCTGGTGATGCCCCTGTTCATTTGGGGTGTTGTGACACGTGACTTGTAAGAGGCATGCCCCTTTCTGGAAGAAGTTGTCCAGAGAACATCACAAGGCAGGGGTCCTGGACCACACACGGTCCCCATCTCTCTCCGAGATCCTGCAGTTGACAGCCACTGAGCTGCAATTCTCTTTCACATCTCTCTGGGGGTGACCTCACTGGTATCTGCAAGGCCCTTGTGGAGGCTGCCTGACTTGAATCCTGGCATGACACTTTTCTTGGGCTCCCATGTAGAGTTGATGGGAGGGAGGTGAGTGACAGACTCTGAGATGGAGTCTGCATCCACCCAAGGAGGAGAAACCTCAACGGGCTTCATGGAGCAGGTGATGTTCAAGCCATGTCTATATTTACCTGGGATTGCCAAGGACTTTTGAAGATGAAGAAGTGAAATTCCATAGGGCCTAGCTGGCCTTCCACCTGCTGCTGTGAGAACACTTCATCTTACCTCTTAGGGGGTTTAGGATTACGGTAGTAAGACCAGCAAGCCCAGCTCCTGAGTGCTGACTGTGTGCAGGAGCTATTCTAAGCCTGTGGTCCTCATGCTCCCTATGGTCCTCACAGCAATCCTATGGGGCAGATACTATTTATCCCCATTTTAAAGATGAGGAAACTGAGGCTCAGAGAGATTGTATAATTTGCCCCAGGTCCCACAGTTAGAGACAAACCATAATGACAACAATAATAGAGGCTAATAATCTTGCTAGTAATACTAATAAAAATGATGAAAATAACTTGCCCCCTTGTGGCTCAGCCGGTAAAGAATCTGCTTGGCAATGAGGGAGACCTGGGTTTGATCTCTGGGTGGGGAAGATCCCCTGGAGAAGGGAAAGACTACCCACTCCAGTATTCTGGCCTGGAGAATCCCATGGACTGCAGTCCATGGAGTCACAAAGAGTTGGATACCACCCAGTGACTTTCACTTCACTTTCAAGGTTACACAGCTAGTATCCATGGGAGTGGAAGTTAAACTCTCATCTTTCTGAACTGTGATGCTCCTGTTTGTGTGCATCTTCCCCTGTTAAACTGATTGTTCTCTGGGGTCCTGGGTCCAGGGCCAGGGCTGGCCCTGCGGGGTGCCATCCTCTGAAGATGGTAGCAGAATCTCTGAGCTCTACCCTGCGTGCTGTGGGCGTGCTGCCTCTTCCAGAGAGACCAGTGCAGTAGGTAACCCAGGGGAAGGGGCGGGCTCTAGCCCGCACCCAGATCAATAAAATCTCCCTTCCCTGTAAAATTATTAATTTCTCATGACAGGCTTCTGCTACCATGTGCTGTAATAGACAAAGGAATTTTGGACCCGGAGCCTCCAGAGAACAGGAAATAGATGAGACACTTTGATTGAAGAGTAAATGGCCCACTAAAATAGCAGTTAATCCTTTTATTATCTTTCCAGCAGCCGTTTCCACAGTTCTTTCATGAGGTAAGCCTTCCCCGCCCTGTCCAACTGTAACACTCCCATCCTCGTCCTTGCAGCTGGTTCACATTTAGCCTGCAGAGCCTCTGCTCCCGCACCAGGCGGGCCCGGAGGTGCCTAGAGGAGCCTAGCTCCCCTCTGCCCAGGCTGTTCATCCTCAGGCCCAGTCAGAGACCAGGGACTCGCTTTGCCGCTGTGCACCCTCCTTCCCCGGGCGCACCACCCGCCCCCCACCCTGCCCTCTCCGCGGCCCATCCGCGCCGTCCAGAGGAAGCTCCCTAATCTCTTTGCAATATCCTGTTATGTTTCTTACGTTGTCAGAGTTGTCTTAGCCTTATTAAATTGGGGGTTTCATCTGCGTTACGATAGCAAGGTTACGTCCAACCCAAATACTGACGCGACGCCTCCAAGACGTTAACTTTGAAAAGATTAATTTCTTGCTTTCTTAGATTGGCTCTCCCAGACGGTTGGAATTCTGATTGTCTGAGACTGCAGAAATTAGCAGACTATGAGTTTGCTTTTTTCCACGTTGAGAAAAAGACAGGCAGAAGTGAACGAGGAGAATCTCTCATAACCTTAGGTTTTATGAAATAATCATGACAATAATTCCTGACTTTTGTGAAGAGCTTGACCAAAGCTGTGAGCACAGCATGGAAGGTGTGAAAGGCAGGTGAAAGCACAAATCTAGAGTCATGCTGGCCTGGGGCCCTGCTGCTTACCAGCTGTGTGACCTTAGGCAGGTGACTTAACCTCTCTGAATCGTACTCAATTGTAAAATGGAGTGATAATATTACCTACCTTTTAGGGCTGTTGCTATTAGGATTGAAAGAGGTGGCATAGGGAAGTGCTTAGTTAATTCTCATCTTCCTCAGGCATACTCTTCACACGGAGCATCTGAAGAGATCCATACAGTAGCCCTAGGAGTTAGGACAGGGTCGTTGATGGCTGTTTTACCAATGAGGAACCTGAGGCTCAAAAGAGCCGGGCAGGAGCGGAGCCCGGACTGGAGGTCGGCTGAATGCGGCAGCCTCCACTGTTGGTGGGGCGGGCAGGACTGTCACATGTGCTGGTGGCCTTGTGGCCAGGTATCTGCCAGTGACGGAGAGCCTCTGCTCGGTGCCAGACAGATGGCTACTCAGGGTGACTGGAGTTAGAAGGGGGAGCCGGGCAGAGCCACAGGGAGGAGGCTCTGGTCCCTGCCCTCCCAGGCCTGATGCGCAGCTGGAGCCTCGAGTCTGGACTTACATCCTGCCTGGATTCCTCTGGCAGCTGCAGCCGCACTGACCATTGGCCCTCATCCCTTGCCCCCTCCAGACTGTCCTCAATGTTGTCGGACCTGGGACCAGGGATGTACATGAGAAAGAGGCTTGACTGGGGGTCCGGGATCATATCTCATAGGAAGTCCTGAGGAAGGAGAGACCTAGTTTATTCCGAGACAAGCTATGTCCAACTATGGATTACCTTGCCCTCGCTAAGGTAATGTCAGTTCAAATGCAAGGTATCTGCTCTGTATCACCTGGTGCTGCTGCCTGGACCATTCCATAGACTACCACCTTTGCCCAGACTCACCCTTCAGCAGAGTAGAATCCTCAGTGCTGCTCATATCACAGCGTGTGGGGTCCAGAGCATCTGTCCCCGCCCCCCTGTGTCCTGAGACCAGTCCGGTGGGGGGCCACATTCCTGGCCAGCTGACAATCCTGACTCATCTCAGCATCTCCGGCTCATCCCAGGGAATTATCCAGGAGTTTGAAATGACTGAGCAGGCAGCTTTACCATTCCGTCCTCATCATGTAGAGAGAGGGCATGGGGGAGACAGGCCTTGAGAGAGTGGGGATCCAGGATCGCACAGCAGATGGGGCAACTTCAGTGGGCAGGGGGCTTCCTGATGCGACCGGTCACCAAAAGTTGGGAAAGTGACCCTCCAATGAAGGAAAATTCACCCCCTGAAACACTTGCTTTGCTGGAGGGACACCTCTCCTGTGTGCCAGGAGTCAGGAGTCTAGAGATGAAGGTGACGTGATGCGAGACTTCTGCACCAGGGGAAGGATTCTACCCTTTAATCCTGTGGTCTTAACTGCTGGACGAGTGAGGGTGGGAGAAGAGTCAGGAGCTGCAGTTTTCAGCCTGGCTGCTTGTTGGAGTCAGTCAAGGCAGGATGGGAACATTATTGAAATACTCACAGGGTGATTTTTCAGTATTTAGGGCTTCCATACATGCATGGTCTCAGCCCTCAGAACATTCCTGGAGACTCCAATTGTCCCCATTTTACAGATGCTGAAAGGCTAGTCCAGTTCATGCCTAAGTTCAGGTCCCAGCTGCATCGTGGGATCAAATTTGAATCCAGGTCTCAGCATGACTCCAGAGACTGTGCACTAGCCATGACCCCGAGCCATTTCCCAAGCAGAGAATCGTCATCTGTTTACGCGTGTTGGGAAAACATTCGGATCTGAAACTCACTCAGCAAGCTGATATTGAGTGCCCCCCATGTGACAGGCCCTGGTGGGCAGTGGGCTTACAGAAGGGAATCAGGGTCACCCTGGCCCCGCGGAGCCTTGATGGAGCAGGGAAGCAGATAGACACCTGCGTTTAACTAGTTTTCCCAAGCCTTGGCCCATCATCTTAAGAGCCTGCAGGTCCCTGCCCTGCCAACATGATGGGTCTTTTGTTCTGTATTAGAGAACACTCATGGGATGAAGAATAAGACATTTCACCATGTTAAAAATCATCGTCACCTGAAAACAGTCTCCCTTTCTGGAGGCTGGGGTTTCTGGTGAGATTAAAAGGCTGTAAAATTAAGCATGATTTAAACCTCTTGCCCTGGAGGAGCCTGCTGTATGCGAGCCCATAGAGGCCAAGCTGGTCCAGCCAGATCTGGTCACCAAACCCACCCACTTTGGAAATGTGCCTGAGCCTTGCCTCGTCCTGAGGGTGGGGAATGAGAGGGTCTGGGTAGGGAAAACTTTCTGAGCAAATGCAGTCCTCAAGTTAACACTGTGCACTTGTTAACAGCCCTTACTGAGGTCCATCCTTTGTGTCTTGGCTTTTGCTGGTACCTCTGTACGGGATACCTTTTCCAGCCTGTGCGTGCCTGGCTAAGTTGCTTCAGTCATGTCCAACTCTTTGCCACCCTGTGGACTATAGCCCGTCAGGCTTCTCTGTCCTTGGGAGTCTCTAGGCAAGTATACTGGAGTGGGTTGCCATGCCCTCCTTCAGGGAATCCTCCCAACCCAGGGATTGAACCCATATCTCTTATGTCTCCTGCATTGGCAGGCAGGTTCTTTACTACTAGTGCCGCCTGGGAAGCCCCGCAAACTCCTAACCATCCTGCACAACCCAGTCCAGTGTCCCCTCCTCAGCTCCCCTTCTCTATGTGCCTCCTGTTCTCCCAGCAGGCGTTGCCCCATTTATAACAGTGCTCCTGGTGTGAGTATCTCTTTGGCACCTGGCCCGGCCTTGGAGGCTGAGATGCTGAGCCTATTCCCAAGGCTTTGCTGGGGTGGTCATCTCACCTCTGTGCTCCGAAGCTGTGTGAAGTTGCCTGGACACTGTCCTCCAGAGCAGTTTCCTATAAAGTTGCAAGATTGGAGGTACCTTAAAGATGGTCACAGCCACTCCTAATCTGATGCTTGAAATTCTCCTGTAGGAAAGCCTTAATTTTAAACCTGGCTTTGCTACCTATCAGCCTGTGATTGTGTGCATTTAACTTGACTTTTGTGAGCCTGCTTTCTTACCTGTAAAGTGTAGAGAATAGGACTGTTGTGAGGCTTCAGTGAGGGACTGTACACAGATGCTTGTGCAGTGCCTGTCACACAGCAAGCACAGCACGTGATCTGACTGCTCTGGGCGGTTTGCATTAGGATACGAAAAGAGGGAGGGTCTAAAATGCACAGCGGTCATGCAGTCCTGAGTGTCCCCAGAAGAACAGAAGAGGCTGTCTTAAGTTCCAGCTTGGGCATGGATGTGGCTTTGGATGGGTCACTTGGCTATGCCGATCCTCAGTTTCCTGATCTGTGAAATGGGATTAATGCCTGGCATTCTGTGTTTCTTGGGGCTCAGCAGATGCTCCTGCCCTTTCTCCTCTTAAGTCAAGGTTCCAGTTCCATAGATCTTGGCTTACACTGGATGTCTTCCTCTCTTCCCCAGTTTTTAAAACTTAAACTCAGGGTCCTTCATAAGGAGAGGCTTTCTCGAAACTCTAGCCTTGGGAACAACTCAGAGCCCTGAGGGATTCTACTCATCACTGTATAGAGGGGGAAACTGAGGCCACAGATGGAAAAGACTTGCCTGGAAAAGAGGAGAGGAAGGAGACTCATCCTCGCTCTGCTGCTTACTGACTGTGCAAACTTGGACAAGTCACTTCACTCCTGAGCCTCCACTAATGCATCTGTAAAATGGGACTTGTGATGCTCACCCAGAAGAGTCTCTGAGGAGTGGAGGCTTATGCTTTGAAAACTGCAGAGGGCCCTGCAGAGGGTATCAAGTTGAGTCCCCAACTCCCAGTCCAGTGCTCCTGCCCACAACCAGGCCCGGAGTACACAGCCACCCTCCTAGGCCTGTCCCTTCCAGCTGGGTGCTCCAACCACACAGAGCCCGTTGGCCACATGCTTCCCAGATGCAGTGCCTTTAGGCCTCTGTGTGAAGCTCTTCTGCCCTCCTCCTCTGCTCCACAGCCCCCCATGCCCACCCCTCTCCTTTCCACGTCTGTCCCCCACAGCTGCTACCCCCGTGCACTCCCCCATCCCCAGCCCTACCTATCTCCATCCCCGACTCCCTGCCCCCCATCTTCTTTGAAGTCTGAGTCAGGAATTGGTGAGTCAGGAAGGACCAATGGCTAAACATAGACGATAACTGTTGGGGTTCAAATCCCCATTCTGCCCCTTAACCAACAGTGAGACCTCAAACAAGTCACGTGGCCTCTCTGAGCCTCAGTTTCCTGTCTGTGTAAAAGGGAGAGTGTTGTGAGAATTAAATGAGATCATGTGTATGGAGCGCTTACCTCATGCCTCCTGGCAAAATACTCCATGCTTCATGCTTGAGAACAGGAGCTCTTGTTATTCTTTTTTTTTTTTTTTTGAGTCATCAAACCCGGGCTCTCAGAGAGATGAGAATTCCTGGGAGCACCGGACCAGAGGGTATAGGAACACTGGCCAAGTTTTGTGAAGTCAGCACTGCTTTATGGAATATGAAAAAAATTAAGGATAAAAAAACACAGCCCTCTGAATTGAATTTAAAATAATACAAAGAGAAAAAGCTTTTGAATTTAATGTAAGTGGAATTGAAATGATTCTCTTATTGGCATGAGAAAGTCAGATAAAATCAACAATGACTTGAAGAAAGTGTCCAGAACATGTTTTCTAAGAGGGACATCCTGGAAATGTTAAACTTCGTGATTGAGCATTAATAGGCTCTGTCTCCACTGATGGCAGATGGGTTATCTGAGCCGACCTCCTGCGCCTCACTTGGCCTGCTACAGTGATGGACCTCATCTGTTAAGTGAGTGATGAGCCACACCACCCCTTTGTAGCCTCAGTCACCTCCAGACCCAGGACACTCAGCTTACCTCTTTTCCTCTGTCAGGAGAGTGCCTTGGGCTCAGCTGTGTTGTCTCTCCCCCTGCCTCCTTGCTGCCCCACACCACTGCTAGCTTCTCAACACAGTTTTATTGATGCCCTCACTGTACCAGGGCTTCCCTTGTGGCTCAGCTGGTAAAGAATCCGCCTGCAATGCATAAGACCTGGGTTCGATCCCTGGGTTGGGAAGATTCCCTGGAGAAGGGAAAGGCTACCCACTCCAGTATTCCTGTCCTGGAGAATTCCATGGACTATATAGTCCATGGGGGTCGCAAAGAGACAGGCACGACTAGGTGGCTTTCAATTTACGGTGCAAGGTTAGATACTAGGAGCAGTGGGTGTAGCATCAAATGAGGAATTGTCCAGTGCTGAGTGCATTAACCAAATGCTGCAGAGACACAGAGGAGGGAAAAGGCATTCCCCAGGAGGTCATGAGAGCTAGGCTTTGGAGGGAGAGTGGGGGCTTCCCAGATGCAGATCATGAGAGAAGGCATTTCACGGAAAGGGAGCAGCCACACAAAAGATGTGATGGTCTTGACCCTTGGGGGGAACACAGGTAGCCTCTTGTATTTGAAGTGTGTTCTGTGCATGGGGGCTGGGAGCAGAAATGGTAGCTTGGCCCTAAAAGACCTTGAAGTCCTGTATGAAGAGCTTGGACTCTACCCTGAGTGGTGGAAGGGTGCTGAGCAGGAGAGTGACACAATCAGCATTGCCATTTAGAATATTGGTCGTGTTGCAGGAGCATCTGAGGGGGAACAGCAGTAGTCATAGAGGACAGAGAGGCCCAGGAAGGAGCCTTATTCCCTGGGTCCACTAGAGCAGAGAGTGGAGCCTGGCTGTCAGTCAACGCCTGGGCACCACGAGCCAGCCTAACTCAGTTCAGCTCAGCAAGCCGGGCACAGTGTCTGTACCTGATTGGGTACCAGGGCTCAGTCCTCCCTTGGAAACGGCATCCAGAACATTTACCAGTGGGAAATGGGAAAGGCATTTCCCATAATGTGGCTCCGTAAAGTTTGCACAACTGTTCTTTGTTTTCCATCCATCCCCACAATAAATCTTCTTCCACTGCCAGGAGTTGGGCCTCTGGGTCTGTAAGTGATTACCGCGCTGACTCGTGCGGCACTGCCTCCTCAAGATGCATTCTTCTGACGTGGGTAATGATCAAATGAGGGCCCATCACTGAGACTCACGGCCTTGCGAGTGGCGATTTCCAAATGGCTGGGAGGTGGCCGCCTGCTTTGGCCTCCTCGACGTACCCCCACTGCCCCAGCCTCCCTTGATAATCAGCCATGTTGGGGACATAGAGCAGAGAGCTCTGTGAGATCATGGGAGTCCTGGGCTGTGCATTTCTTAGGAATGGTGGTCTCTGCTGTCATGGAGGAAAGTGAGTACCCAGTGCGTGTTCAGCTGATGGACCATCCACCATCCTCTTTGTTGAACTAAGACAGAAAGCATAGGGTTTTTCAAGCTAAAAGGAACATTTGCAGCTTCCAGGGCATGACCAGGCCCTGGGGTGAAGTTTGGATAGGTAGCTCCTGTGCTCAAGGAATGCTTAGGGCAGTGACAGGACCCTTCTGTTATAATGGCCTCATTGAAATTCACAGTGGGGAAGCTTCCTGGCCAGGTGTCACATCTGGGACTCACCTCCTGTCCCTGGTTCCATGCGCCATCATCTTCCCACTCCCCACACTTGCCTTCTGCACCGCAATTTAACCACAAAATCTGCTGAACCCCTTGTTTGGGGAGTCAGTTTGGCCTAGGTGGTCCTTGCTGACCAGGTTTAGTTGCCAATGAACGTGATAGCAGTTGGAAAACAAGGGAGTTTGGCCCCAGGAAGAGTCTACTGTGCCTCTAGTAGTTTCCCAAGATTCCAGCCCCACTCCCTGCTCTCATTTCTTCTCCCCAGGCATCCAGGGCAAGAGGAGGTGGCCTTGTGGAGGTCACAAGTCTGAATGCTTCTTACTGTGTGCTGATTCATACTTTTGCTGTCTGCTGGTATGGAGACTGAGGTCTGTAGAGGGGGTTTGGCTCATGGAGATCACAGAGCAAAAGAATCAAAGCTCAACTCCCTTGCTTCCCAGCACAGTGTCTGTGGAGTACCTACTATGTGCCATGTTGAAAGTTGATTTGTGTTGCCTCTCTCTGTACTACCATTGCCTCCCAGGATTCTGGAGAATGCCGGCTTGTGTTGTGTTTGCACTGGGGAAGAACCCCACCCCCACCCCGGGGCATCTCCTCTGATGCTGTTCCGGAGCCCTACAGCACTGTTTGACAGATAGGGACTTGAGGCCTATGGTGGGAGATGGCCCCCTGGAGGTTACACAGAGGAGATGGCTGGAAGCTTGTGCAGTCCGCATGGGTCAGAATCGCCTTCCCTCCTGGCAGGATCCAGTTCAGCCAGCCCTGGCCAGAAGGCTCCAGGGAGGTTGCAACCAGTGGTGGGTTTCAGACATCACAGCTCCTTAAGTATGTTAGAAAAGTATGATGGTTGATTGCTCTGGGTGTTGGTCCCAGAGGAAGCCTGGCTTGAGCAAATGCCCAGTTAGGTGAGCACCAACACGAATCTGCAGCTTCTCTGCCCACCCTGACCCCTTACCTTCTTCATGCACATGGAGCCACCTGGCCTTGGGACTCAGTTTCTTCACGTGTGTGACAAGGACTTTGATCAGTTCCAGGCCTTAGGTTTCCTGATCCCAGCTCCACCAGTCTGGGTGAGACAGTGTGGGCCTGGGGTGCAGAGCTTGGTTCCCTCCCCAGCTTTGCATCAAACAGTCTTGTGGCTCTGGAAGAGCCACCAGACCCTTTGGGACTCTGATTTGTCATCAGGAAGATGGAAGGTTTGGATCCAAGATCCCTAAGATCCTTTGAGCTTAGTTACCTTTTAACATTCCTGGCAGGGCCCTCAGGAAGAGGAAGGAAGTGGAGGACAAGAAAGGGGCAGGTATGGCCCCTGTGAGCTGTCCGACCTCGGTTCCTTCTACACCTGCTCTGCTCCGGCCACATGGGCTCCCTGCTGTTCCTCACACTTCCAAGTTCATTTCTACTTCAGGCTCTGTGTGGCTCTTCACTCCGCCCAGGATTCTCTTATTCCAGCCCTGCCTCCCTTTCACTCAGGCCCATGGAAGCTTTCATTGAAGTCCAGGTCACCTCCTCCAGGAGACCTTCCCTGACCACCAGTCTAATGTAATATCTTCAGTCATTCTCTGCCCTTCATACTATCCAACATTATGTGTTTGTCTCTGACCTGTTCCCTCCTCTTAATTGTTAACTCCATGATGTCCAGATCTTTTTATATTTTGTTCCCTGTTGCATTCCAAGGTCTCAAACCATAGATGATGGACAGCAATTTGCTGAATGAATGGGATTGAGTGCAAAGGCAGAGGGTGTAACTCAGTGGGACAGAAGTGATGGAGCATTCTGGGAAAGGCCTAGGCGGAGAGCCAGGAGCCTTGTCCTGTAAAATGAGTGTTTTTGCAACAAACTCACAGGGTCGTGGCGAGGACTGCATAGGTCGCTGTCAAAGGGGCATGTCTGGGTTAGGCTGGATGGGTAGTGTGCCCAGAGAGCCCAGCACAACACCCGGTGCACGGATGGTGCTCAGCACGTGTTAGTTCACTCCTCCCACCCCAATCCCTGCCCTGATTTCCTTCCCTCCTTAATCTGCAACATTAAAATTAACCTGCAATATTATCCCCAGGATAAAGGGAAGTCTGCACCCCAAGTGATCTACCTCATGGAGTGTCAGACCCAGGCAAGGGCTTAGAAACCATCTGACTCAATCCTGTCTGTGGATTTGGACACTGAGGTCTAAAGAGGAGGTGTTCTTGTCCACGTTTTGGCTTGGTTTCTGAGGCTTGGACAGAAATTTACCATCAAGCCCTTCACGGAGTAGAAGCTCTGTAGTTAGCTGCTGCAGCTGCAGCTGTTTATCATTAATTCAGTCTCCACAGATCTCGTTTTTATGACCATGGGCCCAGAGATAGAGCAAGAGTACAATTTTGCATTAATTGACAACAAAAGGACTATTACAGCCAAGAATGCAGCAGAGGAAATGATTAAACTACCCCAAAGCAGCTACTTTAAAGTGTGAGGAAGGAGGGAAAGTGGCATTTTTAAGGAATGTGCTCTCCTCCAGAAAGCAGGTTAAACCCTTTGTTTTCTCAGTGAATTTTTTGATGTTGGCATTACGGTCCCATTTTATGGACGAGAATATTGAGGCTCAGAGATGTTTAGTGCTGGGAGTCCAACACCCAGCCAACCACTGCTCCAGGGTATTGTCTGTATCAGAGTTTTTTTCTGTAATCGAGCATGAGTGATCATTCTCAGTTTTCAAATGATCTCAGCCCAAAGAATGGCTGTCATCTTTATTAGTGACTGCGACTCCTCAAGAACAGTCCCACCTAATCTGGACTTCACTTGGATCCTTCCACTTAACCTTCAGTGGTTGAGGGGATGGGGTTTGCTGTATCAAGAATCAGCATCACAAGCCCAAGGCATCCTTGGACCCCCCTTCCCTGGCTTCTTGTGCAGGGAGATAGTGATCTCACAGGCTAGGAGAGGTGTGTGGAGGGTCAGAGGAAGGGACGGTTTTGGGGCCAGCTGTCTGGGCCTCTAGTCCTGGGGACAGGTGAGAGAACCAGGTCAGGATGGAAGCCACTGTGGCCGTGACTTTGCACAGGGCAGGAGAGGGAATGTAGGCAGGTCCCACAGCCAGTGAGAGTTGTGGCGCTGGGATTCTAATCCAAGGAAGCAGAAGGTATAACCACTCCTCGGAAAGAGCTGGACCCTACCTTCAAGGTTTCTGGAGTCCAACTGTGATCCCTTATTCACCATGATGTTGGTCAGGCAAACTGTTTTCTTGTTCTGGTCTCAGTTTCCTTGTCTGTTTAGTTGGAGCAATAATCCTGCCTCATCTGCTGCAAGTGGTTTACCGCCCATCACCCCAGATCATCCTCATGACAACCATTGCCCCATCATCCCAAAGAGGACACTGGGACCTGATGAGGCAGGGTGACCAGCAAAGGGTCACATGGCAGGTCAGCAGTGATGCCCGGGGTCTCACATCAGTGGTGATGCCCAGGGTCACTTGGTGGGTCAGTGGTGATGCCCAAGGTCATGCACAGGTCAGCAGTGATGCTCAGGGTCATGCACAGGTCAGCAGTGATGCCAGGGTCACTTGGTGGGTCAGCGGTGATACTCAGGGTCACACACAGGTCAGCAGTGATGCCCAGGGTCAAACACAGGTCAGCAGTGATGCCAGGGTCACTTGGTGGGTCAGCAGTGATGCTCAGGGTCACATACAGGACAGTGGTGATGCCTAGGGTCACACACAGGTCAGTGGTGATACCCACGGTCACACTCAAGTCAGTGGTGATGCCCAGGGTCACAGGTCAGTGGTGATGCCTAGGGTCACGCACAGGTCAGTGGTGATACCCACGGTCACGCTCAGGTCAGTGGTGATGCCCAGGGTCACAGGTCAGCAGTGATGCTCAGGGTCCCACACAGGTCAGCGGTGATGCCTAGGGTCCCACACAGGTCAGTGGTGATGCCTAGGGTCACACACAGGACAGCAGTGATACCTAGGGTCACGCACAGGTCAGTGGTGATACCCACAGTCACACAGGTCAGCAGTGATGTTCAGGGTCACTTGGTGGGTCAGTGGTGATGCCCAGGGTCACAGGTCAGCAGTGATACTCAGGGTCACACACAGGTCAGTGGTGATGCCCAAGGTCACACACAGGTCAGTGGTGATGCCCAGGGTCACAGGTCAGCAGTGATACTCAGGGTCACATACAGGTCAGTGGTGATGCCTAAGGTCACACATAGGTCAGTGGTGATGCTCAGGGTCACAGGTCAGCAGTGATGCTCAGGATCACAGGTCAGTGGTGATACCCAGGGTCACTCAGTGGGTCAGTGGTGATGCCCAGGGTCACAGGTCAGTGGTGATGCCCAGGGAAGGCATCACCTGTTGCCCCTCTCCTCTGAGTTCCCCTTCCGCTTATGCCCCGGTGTGATGGTGGTGTCTGTCGGGTCAGTTCTGTTTACCCTGGGAGGCTGGGGGAAGACGAGGTGTGGTCCTGTGGCAAGAGGAACAGAGGGTCTGCCGCCCGCAGTCAACACCTCTGTCAGGAAGTTTGAGGCTCGTGCTTTTGAAGCGCCAGCCCTTTAATCGTCTTCACATTGTGAGCCCAGGAAGGTTTGTCCTGACAACTGGTTGGCAAACTCAGCCAGGGGACCCCCCCCACCACACACACACACAGCCAGGCAGTAGATTCAGCCTTTCAGGAGCTGTCTGAGGTGGTTACTGTGGGTATAAATTAGATTCACCTGGCAAACCCCATTTCCCACTGGAATCTTCATGAAACTCTCCCTTTGAATCCTGTCAGAGAGGGAAGCATGCAGGAGGCCTAGGTCCCTGGAGAGTCAGCAGGTGGGAAATTGGAGCTTCCTGGACTCTTTGGTGAGATGTGTAAAGTGAGCCAGACCTCCTCAAGACAGGTGCTGACCCCAGCACTTTTGGCTTCAGCCTCTTCTTCCATAAAAAGTACTAAAAACTATATTTTATGATGGCATTGGTTTCAAGACAACATATTAATATTATGTAGTAAAACATTTTATTTGACCTGGTGTTTGTGGTGGTGGTTTAGTTGCAAAGTTGTGTCTGAATCTTTGTGACCCTATGGACCACAGCCCACCAGGCTCCTCTGTCCATGGGATTACCTAGGCAAGAATACTCGAGTGAGTTGCCATTTCCTCCTCCAGGGGATCTTCTTGACTCAGGGATCAAACCTGCGTCTCCTGTGTCAGTAGGCGAATTCTTTACCACTGAGCCACCTGGGAAGCCCTTTTCTTTGACTTAAAAGTTCTTTGGGTCTTCTGATTATAAATTAAATTCAAACATTTTCATGGGTTCCTAAATGTATTCTGCACTCTGTGTACTGTGCGTGCAGTGCCTGGTGGACAAGACCAAGGCCTGCAGAGGCTGGGAGCACTTGTGGTACAGTCCAGGCCTTGCCTCCCCTCCTCTTCCCTGGGAGTCAGTTACATCCTCTGTGAAGAGGAATGACTGGAGAAAACCCCCAAAAATCCTTCTGTGTTCTTCTATGCTGTCTCCTTCTCTTCTAGTCCATTGTATTCCTGATCATTGAGTTCTTGTCTTTCATTAACAATTCTTGGGTATTCACTACAAAAGATCTAGATTCTGTTAAATCAGCATAGATGAAAGAAAAGAACGTAAATACTTGAAAAACCTAAACTCACATAGCTACTGCAATTAAATCCTACATTTAGTGGAGCTTCCTGGAAGCCAAGGCAATGAAGGCAAGTTGTTGAATTGTAGACTTCTTCTTTTCTGGTAAAGGAAGCAGAGCAACCAGCTTGTGTCTTGGGGCCAGTTTTGTGTGGATATCAAACCTTTGTGAGGCCACAGTGAGAGTCACATGAGCTGATTGCTAGAGGAAGGCTGTCCAAACCATGAATGATGATCAGAACCACTGAACAAAGTCACAGACCTTGTTTTCACAATTAACTTTGCTAATATTCCTTGAGAAAAGCCAGGGCCAAGTAGGTACTGGAAATGAAGGAACCTCACCCATGTTCCATAGTGTATGTTTTATTCTCAGTCTTCCCATACAGCAGCCCTCTGAAGCAGCTATCGTTAATCTCATTGTGTAGATGAGGAAACTGAGGCTCAGAGAAGTTAAGTGACTTGCGACTTCCCTGGTGGTCCAGTGGTTAGGATGCCGTGCTTCCACTGCAGGGGGCCTGGGTTTGATCCCTGGTCGGGGGACTGAGATCCCACATGCCATGGGGCAGCTAAGCCCTCGCACTGTAATTATTGAACCTGTGCACTCTGGAGCCCTCCTGCTGCAAACTGCAGAGCCCACACGCCGCGACTTGACAGAAACCTGCGTGCCATAGCTAAAGAACCCGTGTGCTGCAGCAAGAGAAGCCCATATACCACAGTGAAGACTCAGCACAGCCAGAAAAAGGAATGACTTGACCGTGATCACTCAGTGAGTCCTGACTTCTATGGCAAGTGGCTTCTCTCTACAGACACCGTGGGTTAGTCTGTTACTTGGGGCAGACGCAGCCCCTTGCTCAGGGAGCTCATAGCCTCGTGGACCCTGCAGATCTTCAAAAGGAGAGGGCCACACTCTGATGCATGCTTTGAGGAGTGTTCGGGGTGATGGGGCCCTAGTAGAAGGAGGATCTGTCAGCCTGGTCCTAGGGTAGGCGGATCAGAGTAGCATCTTGGCAGAGGTGAGAAAGGGCCCTAATGTGGACCAGGAGGTAAGACGATGAAGCCTGGATCCCAGTGGTGGCAGAAGGGAGAGAAGCAAGTTTCTTACTTATAAAACTTATAAACAGCAGAAACCAACTCTGGCCATAATAAGCCCTGCATCCCTTCCCTCCCCCAACCCCTAGAATTTATTGGCAGGTCTGTGACCACAGACTGTTTGTCTAAAGTAGCAGGAGATGTTGAGGACAGGCAGGATCCCAGGACTCCAAGGGCTTAGAAGCAGGAAATCTTGACCTGTTTCTACAGACATCATTCCATCCACACATCATCCTGGGTCCTCGACCTCTGCGGGCCAAAGCTATAGCTGGGCATCCCACTGGCCAGGCCTGTCTTCATCCCACCCCCCAAGCCGGGTTGATGGGGGTTGCGCACTTGTTTGTGGGAAGCGTTATAAAGGTCCTCCCTATTCATACCTTCACGTCTCACACTGCAGGATTCTTTAACATGAGGAAAACAGGGCAGCCTGTTTATAGGCACTTCTGCAGCTACAGAAATGATTGGATCTGAGAGATTCTCAGGAGAGACAGTCGACGGCAAGGGATGGGAAGCCTGTTACATGTGGGGCTAGAGGAGGAGCCACCTGGAGAAGGAAATGTCAACCCACTCCAGTACTCTTGCCTAGAAAATTCCATGGATGGGGGACCCTGGTAGGCTACAGTCCGTGGGGTCACAACGAGTTGGACACAGCAGAGCGACTTCCCTTTCTTTCTTTCTATAGTTCCTTTTGAAGAAGGAAATGGCAACCCACTCCAGTGTTCTTGCCTGGAGAATTCCGTGGGCAGAGGGGCCTGGTGGGCTACAGTCTATGGGGTTGCAAAGAGTCAGACACGACTAAGCAACTAACACACACACACACACACAGAGGAGGAGCCGAGGTGGTGCTCCGGTCTCTGGCTTGGAATCATTGTGTGGATGTGAGTACAAGCCCTGGCAGCCCGAGGGAGGACCGTGTGAGTTGGTTTCAGATGTGCAGGGTAGGGAGGTGCCAGCCCGAGAGCCCCAGGGGGCTAGAGATGTGTAAGTCTGGGGTTCCTGAGAAAGGAGATGGGTGTCATCAACCTACAGGTGGGCCTGGGAGCAGAAGGGGCCGTGGGAGGATGTGGTCAGGGAGATGAGGGTGGGGGGCAGGGAATGGAAAGAGCCATCACCCTTCTGACCGTGCTTGCCCAAGTGTCCAAAAAGAGATAACAGACCAGCAGGCTGGGATGCCTCCTCCTGTCGGGACAGCAGAGGGCCCTGAGGAAGTCCTCCTGTGTAGCAGCTTCTGCACCATCTCCAGGGGCCAAGGCTGGCACAAGGGTCGGCTCAGAGCAGCCTCTGAACGTGTGTTCTCAAGCGTCCACCACCATGCTCCCGCGCTGCGCTCCGCCTCATCCTGCCTGGGGAAGCTTGCCATCGAGAGTTGCGCCAGCCTTGGAGGCTGAGTTACAAAACTCCATGATGAGTCCCCTGGAGCAAAATTGGAACCAAAGGAGAGGATTTAATACATGATGGGGAGGCCTCCAGAAAGAAACTCGGGAAGAGTTACCCAGGTGCTGAAGGATGAGAAGGGTGTCCCAGGCAGAGGGAACGGCATAAGAAAAGGCCTGGCGGTGAGCTCTGTGAATGGTTCAGTGGTGGAGAGAGTGATAAGAGGTGAACAGGGCTGGTGATGAAGGATCTTGTGTGTCAGACGGCAGGGCTCAGGGCTCTGTCCGCAGGACTGCAGAGACCCGAGGTGGGTTAGAGAAGGAGGGGCGTCTGAACATAGATGTGTGTGTGTGCGCGCTTCCTGTGCCTCTCGAGGGCCAGTGTTCACACACTCATGCCAGCACGCAGAGGGGCATGCCATCAACTAAAATCTCTGCCCCGCTTGTGTTAATCAAGAGGTAATGACTTAATTCTCGAGGCTTTTCCAAGAGCGGAGTTAGCGTCTTTGGTTGCAGTTTCCCAGGGCTCCATATCCCCTTTCCTCCAGATTTATATAAGCTGCTGGACAGCTCTGTACCTGCAAGCAGTTTTCCAACTTGGCTCCCAAATCCTCTGAGCTGGGCCAGGGTGTCCAGTGAAGGCCCCTGACAAGATGGCAGGTCCCCAGGGGGCCACTGCTCTGCCCCTGGACTGATAGCACTGTCTGGGGAGAGGGTCCCTCTGAAGGAGCCTGAGCTTTGGGACAGGCTGGTGGGATGTATCCCCTTCAGCAGGCCTATGATCAAATGCTAGCTGAACTCAAGCCTCCTTTTCTTAAGCGTGTTCACATCTAGACCCCACAGCTAGGTGGGGATGATAATGCCCACCCCTTGATATTGGTACAGCTAGAACCACAGACGTGGTGTGGACACAGGGGCAAAGTGGAGTTGCCTCCTTTATCCGTATTAGGAACCAGTGGACGTCAGGACCTCATTAGCCTCCCAACCAGAGGAGGACTTGGGGGCGCTGCCTCCCCAGAAGTAACAACCAAGGGCAGCTGTGCTGAGTGACACTGGGAGGATAACTTTACCTTTCTGAAGCTTCTGTTTCCTTATCTGTAAATTGGCATTTCGGTGGGTGTCCCAGACGCAGACCTTGAGAGGAGGATATGTATACAAGTGACCTCTGAAGGGAGACTGGGAGGGAGGGCCTGCCACAAGTGGGGGTAACAATGCCCGTCCTCCTGGGTGGGGAGGGGGTTCATTCATTCATTCCACCCTCTTATTTAGTGTTTGGAAACCCACTCCAGTATTCTTGCCTAGAGAATTCCGTGGAGAGAGGAGCCTGGTGGGCTGCTGTCCATGGCGTTGCACAGAGTCGGACACAACTGAAGCAACTTAGCATGCATGCATGCATTGGAGAAGAAAATGGCAACCCACTCCACTTTCTTGCCTGGAGAATCCCAGGGATGGAAAAGCCTGGTGGGCTGCCATCTATGGGGTCACACAGAGTTGGACATGACTGAAGTGACTTAGCATCAGCAACAGCAGCATATGCCCGGCAGTGAGTGAAGTGCTGGGAATAGAAGCGAACGGGACCTGGGAAAAAGGCAGGCTGGGTGGAGAAGCTGCAGGGGAAGCTGAGCAAAGCCCCAGTGACATCTGGGGAAACTGAGGCTGAGAGCTATGCTCCACCAGGACCTCACACAGCGTGACCTCCTGCAGGACCAGGACCACAGAAGTGGAGGTCAGAAGTGCAGACAGGCTCACTGGCTGAGGCCCAGCCCCGGATCACAGTGTCCTGCTGTCTGAAGTGCCTGGAGCAGGCTGCGGGGGCGGTGTGGGGAGCAGTGGGGTCTCTGTTTGCACAAGCTAACAGGCCTGTGGCAATCGCTACTCTAATTGTCATTGTCCTACAATTTGTGTGACAATTTGTAAGGCGTGGAATGGAGCAGAGGTTATGCCCTGAATGTCTGTTTATACCGTCTCTAAAAATGCCCCTCAGGTGCCAGACTTGCCGAGCGACCAACGGGAGACCTGTGGTCTCTGGCATCACTCTGAACTGCCCCCGGGGGACGTGTCCAGGGTAAATCAAGCTCATTTTCTAGGGGAGCGTAGAACTCTCCTCCCCTAAGGAGCTCTGACCCTGGCTTCCCAGCTTCTGGAGTTCCGAAGGCCTGTGTTTATGCGTGTGTGCCTGTCACTATGTCACTGTGTGTTTGTGGGGTGTGTGTATGCATGTGCACCCTCACAGGCCCGTGTGTTAGTATCTGTGAGCACATTTGTGCTGTTGAACGTGTCTCTGGGGGCCAGGGTGTTGCATGTGTTCCTTTGAGTGAGTTGATTTGTGAGTGTGTACCTGGGGTGTGTTTCTGTACAATTCCATGTGTTCGTGCAGCAAGTATCTGTGAGTATGTGTTCTATGAGGCTGAGGAAGGTGTCATTCCTCCTGGTCAGTGTGGCCAGGGGATGCACCACTGAGAAGGAATAGGCTGGCTTTGGGTCCTGGAGAGTGGGTATAAATGGGGGTAGGGGGAGCTTCTCCTCCCCACTGTTCTTCCTCTGTTCCCAAAACGTGGAGGAAGCTGCCAGGAACCAGGTTGAGCTCAGTACCAGGAAGGACTTTCTCACAGGCAGGACCTTCCCAATTGGAGGGAAGTGTAGGAGCAAGGCGGGCCTGCCGCTTGGCAATTTCACTCTGTAAACATTCCCTGGAGTGTCTTATTCTTTGTCAGGCTTTGTTCTGGGCCCTGGGACAGTTATAATTCAGCTTGAGTTCCAGGACCCACAGACTAATGATGATAACTCTTGAGACTGGGTTCTAAAAGGAATAATACAGTGATGGAGTCGTTACGCTGCTGGACACCGCTCTAAACTCGCTAACATGTTTGGACCAGGTGCTGTTCTGCAAATGAGAGACTGAAAACCAGGTGATGTAACAGCTTGCCCAGGGGCCCTGCAGTAAGCACAGGCACAGCTAGTTGTGGAAGCTGCACCCCCGAGACAGGAGGACTCGGCCCCCCTCCCTTGCCCCAGCTCCAGGCCATGGTGCTGGCCAGGTCCCAGAAGAAGCTGGTTTCTGTCCCCAGAGTTCATATGTATCCAAGAGGTGCCCGTGAAATCCCGCCTGTTCCCTGACAGCCATCCTCTGAGAGTTCTTAGCACTAGGCCAGGTTATTAATCACTGAGGCCCAGAGGCCACCGCAGTGCTGGCTGAGGATTCTAATCCAGCAGGAATGTAAACGTCCCCTGATTGCATGGGTCTCTTGGCCACGGTGCTGCCTGAATCAGTTGCTCCTCTGGCAAGGCAGGGAAGAGTCGCCCTGCTGCAGTCCACAGCGGTCTGGGAGCACCAGGTGGAGAGGGCAGCGCAGAAAAAGCACTGGATTGCAAGATGGGGGTGGCCCAGGTCCCTGCCCTGCCACTGCCTATGTTTATCACTATGAATAGTAATAATAAAAATAGCAAGCCCTTAGACCTTAATACATGCCAGATATTGTGTTAAATTAGGATTGGCTCTCAATACCCT
Organism: Muntiacus reevesi; assembly: GCF_963930625.1. Taxonomy (NCBI): domain Eukaryota; kingdom Metazoa; phylum Chordata; class Mammalia; order Artiodactyla; family Cervidae; genus Muntiacus; species Muntiacus reevesi. The sequence goes on from NC_089249.1 coordinate 151,496,649, forward strand.
GTGCGGTATCACTAACCTCATTTTTCAGACAAAGAAACAGAAGCTTTGAAAAGGGAAGTGATTTGCCAGGGTCACATGTTAGGAAATAGAGACAACCAGAATTTGGATTAGCACAGTTTAGCTCCAGAGCCCTTATTCATGTTTACATTTTAAAAGTTACATTATATATGATACATTGAAAAGGATACATGCAAATATGTGTAAATAATAAAGCATAGCAAAATGAACACCCGTGAATTTTTGAAACCACTGTTTATTTTCTGTTTAGCATTCTCCGCTTTTCTTAACGTGGTTTCATCACACATATATATCTGTAAACAATGTATGGCTTAGTTTTGCTCAGTTAAAAGCCTTATAAAATAGGATCACACTGTATATGGTCTTGACCATATTTTCACTTAATGTTATGTTTGATTGTATTGCTGTGTGTAGCTATAATTCATTCATTCTTACTGCTGTGTAAGATCACATGGTGTGAGTAAACTCTAGCCATTCTCTTCCTGATGGACGTTTGGGTTGCTTCTGTTTTGTGCTAGCTCACAATGCTTCTGTGAACTTTCCTCTTTCTGTGTCTTTTTGACAAGTGGAAGTTTTACTAGAATATGAGCCTAGAAATGGAATTGCTGAGTCAGATAGCGTAAGATGGTGCCGTATTTTTTCAAAAGTGGTTGTGCCAATTTACACTGTCGCCCACACAGCATATACAAGTTCTCTCCTTCTACAACCTCAAAAGCGTTCCATAACTTTGTCAGTCTGGTGGGTGAAACGGTATAGATGATTACTAATGGGATTGCAATTCCTTGTCATAGGTGGTGGGCCATTGTTGTTTCCTCTTCTGTGAAATGTATTTAAGGTCCTTTGCCCATTTTTCTATTGATTTGTCTTTTTCTTATTGATTGATAGGAATTCTTGATATTTGCTACCAGTTGGTGACTCATGTTTCATTCCTTGATGGTGTTTTTCCTGAATGAAAGATCTTAATTATAATGAGTAAATTTATCAGTCTTAACTTTAATTGCTTGTATCTTTTCTTTCTTAGAAAATCTTCTCTACCTTTTTATTACAAGTAAATTATCTGGTATCATAATGAGAAGATTTATTTTTAAGCTTTTAAAGTCTTAAATTTAAGAGTTTAATTCATTGAAGTTGAATATAGGGGCCCAATTTAATTTTCTTTCCATCTGGGTAGCCATTCATTGAATTGTCCATTCTTTCTCCAGAGATTTACAATACCAATCTGTCATATTATATAAATTTTTATATACTTACGGATCTGTTTCTAGGATCTTCTGTTCCATTAGTCAATTTTTTAAAGCCCTGTACCAGTATTACACTATCTAAAGTACCATAGTTTTGTAAGAAGTCTTCACTAATATCTAGTAAGAAAATCTAGCCACCTACTCTCACTTCAGTCTTTTTTAGGTATTCCTTTACTATTCTGAGGACTTTGCTCTTCCATATATATTTTAGAATCAACTTAATTTTTAAATTTTATTTATTTATTTATTTTAATATTTATTTATTTGGCTGCGCCAGGTCTTAGCTGTAACACACGGAATCTTTGATCTTCCTTGTGGCATGCAGGATCTCTAGTTGCAGCCTGTGGAATCTTAAGTTGTGGCATGTAGGATCTAGTTCCCTGATCAGGGATGGAACCTGGGCCCCCTGCTTTGGAAGCATGGAGTTTTAGCCTCTGGACCATCAGAGAAGTCCTTAGAATCAACCTTAAAATTTAAAAAATGCTTGACTTTTTAAAAATTGGAATTCTCCTTACAGATCAATTGGAAGAAGTTGACCTCTTTATGATATTTATTCTATCTATAAATATGGTCTTTGTTAATGATTTTCTGCAAGATTTTATATATTTCTCCATATATGTGTTGCATGTAGTTCTTTTAAGTATTTATTCATAGGCTTCTTTTGATTTTTGTTGCTAGTATGAATTATATCTCTTTTTAAATTCTTCTTTATTTGTTCCTGTTGAATAGGAATTCAATTGCTTTCAGTTTATTTATCTTATACCCAGATATCTTGACAAATTCTCTTATTATTTCTATTAATTTTTATGTAGATTCTTTGAATATTTCTATACAGACTCTCATATATGTGAATAATGATTTTATTTCTTCCTTTTCAATCTTTATATTTTTATCCCCTTGAAAAGAAACAATGATAGTGGGTATTCTTAACTTGTTTTTGGTTTAAAATGCTTCTAACACTTTACCATTAAATATAATACTTCCTATAAAATTTCTGTGGATACCTTCTATCAGACAAAAGGCATTTAAAAAAAAATAAGTTTTATTTTTGAGATAAGTTTTAGGCTCACAAAATATTAAGCGAAAAGTACAGAGAGTTCCCATATATCTTCTGCAGTACCTTCCCTCCATCCCAGCCTCCCCCACTGTCAACGTCCTGGACTAGGGTTGTGCATGTGTTACAATCAGTAAACCTACTCTGGCATATCAGTATCACTCAGAGTCCATAGTTTTTATTAGGGTTTTCTCTTGGTGTTGTACATTTACCAGATATGTATAATGACATATCTGGTATAATGACATGTATAATGTATAACATATAACATATAATGTATAATGACATGTATCCACCATTGTTGTATCATGCAGATTAGTTTCATTGCCCTAAAAATTCTCTGCTATGTCTATTCAGACCTTTCTTCCCTCAACCCCAGGCAGCTGCTGATCTTCATAATTTTCTCTTTTCCAGAATGTCATACAGTTGGAATCGTACAATATGTATCCTTCTCAGATTGGCATCTTTCTTTTAGTAATATGCATTTAAGTTTCTACCATGTCTTTTCATAGCTTGATAGCTCGTTTCATTTTGGAATTGATTAATACTCCATTGTTTGGATGTACCACAGTCTACCCATTTATCTACTTCCAGGTTTTTGAGATCAATCCTTAATAAGGTTTCTAAAAACATCCATGTGCAAGTTTTGTGTGGACATAAGTTTTTAACTCATTTGGATAGGTACCAGGAGTATAGTTTCTGGATCACACAGTAAGAGTATGTTTATTAGTTTTGTAAGAAGCTATCAAACTGTCTTCCAGAATGACTGTACGGCTTTTCATTTCCATTGGCGATGAATGAGATTTCCTGTTGCCCCACATCCTCTCCAACATTTGGTGCTGTTAGTGTTTTAGATTTTAGTCATTCTGATAAATATGTAGTGGTGGTCCATTATTGTTTTAATATGCAATTCCCTAATGACATAGGATGTGGAGCATCTTTTCATATGCTTATTTTTTATCTGTATATCTTCTTTAGTGAGATCTCTGTTCACGTATTTTGCCCTTTATTTATTTATTTGACTACATCAGGTCTTAGTTGTGGTGTGCAGGCCCTTTTTTGCAGCCTCTGGGCTTCTCTCTAGTTGTGGCACGTGGGTATAGTTGCCCTGCAGCAAGTGGGATTTTAGTTCCCTGACCAGGGATTGAACCCACGTCCCCTGAGTTGAAAGGCAGATCCTCAACAATTGGACTACCAGGGAACTCTCTTACCCATTTTTTAATAAGGAAAATATTCTTTTCTCAGATTTGTTTTTATGGCTCGTCTTCTCATTCTCTTTTGCATTCTCTCTTCTCATTCTCATTTTGCATTCTATCTTCTCATTCTCAAGTGTCTTTTGCAGAGCAGAAGTTTTTAATTTTAATAAAGTCTTATTTATCTAAATTGGAGTAAATTCTTCCTTTCATGGATTCTTCCTTTGCTATTGTATCTTAAAATAATTGCCAAACCCAAGGTTATTAAGATTTTCTCCTATGTTATATTCTAGGAGTTCTATAGTTCTACATTTTTAATTTAGATCTATGATCCATGTAGAGTTAATTTTTGTGAAAGATATAAGGTCTGTGTCTGCATTTGTTTTTGTTTTTTTGCATGTGGATGTCTAAGTCATTCCACCACCATTTCTTGAAAAGATTGTTTTTGCGCCACTGAATTCCCTTTTCTCCCTTGTCAGAGATCAGGTGATTATATTTTAGGGGGTCTATTTCTAGACTGCCGTTCTGTTCCACGGATCCATTTGTCCACTCTTTCACCAATACCACACTGTCTTGACTATCATGTCTTTTGAGCAAGTCTTAAAGCCAGGTAGTGTCAGCTCTCCAACTTCGTTATTCTTTTTTAATATTGTGTTGGCTATTATGAGTATTTTGCCTCTCTTATATAAACTTTTGAATAAGTTTATTAATATTCACAAAATAACTTGCTAGGATTTGAATTGAAATAGTGTTTATCTTTTAATTAAATGGGGAAGAACTAATTAATCTATTAATTAATAGATTAAGTTGGGAAAAACTTCTGACAGTAATGAATCTTCTTATCCATAAACAAGGAATATATCTCCAGTAATTTATTTCTTCTTTGATTTCTTCCATCACAATCTTGTAGTTTTCCTCATATAGCCCTTGTACATATTTTGTTAGATTTATATCTAAGTATTTTATTTGGGGGGTGGTGTGCTAATCTAAATTCTGTTGTGTTTTTCATTTCAATTCTGTTTTCTCATTGCTGACATATAAGAAAGTGGTTGACTTTTGTATGTTAACCTCAAATACTGCTGTAATCACTTATTAATTCTGATAGTTTGTCGATTTGTATTTTCTACGTAGATAATCATGTCATCTGTGTAAAAAAAAAAAAACAGCTTTATTTCTTCCTTCCTAATCTGTATTCCTTTTAATTCCTTTTCCTATTTTATTGGACTAGCTGGAATTTCCAGTATGATGTTGAAAAGGAGTGGTGAGAGGGGACATCCTTGTTTTGTTTAAGGGATTTCTTTTTACTTAATTTGCTAAGATTACATGAACATTGAATTTTATCAAATGATCTTTTTAAATCTGATGAAGTTATCATATATATATGTAAATAAAGTTTATAAATATGGTGAGCTAAATTTTGAGATTTTTCTGATGTTAAATTGTTCTTACATTCTTAGAATTCACCCAGCTTGGTTAAGATGTGTTATCTTTTCTTTATATCACTTATTTCAGGATTTTTACATCTTAATGAGTAATATTCGCCTATAGTTCTCCTTTCAGATACTTCTCTCATTTGATTTTAGTATCAGGTATTTTTTTGACCTCATAGAATGAATTGAAGAGTAGTCCTCTCTTTTCCTATCCTTTGAAGAGTTTGTACAAGATCGGAATGATACATTCTTTGAATATTTTGTAAAAATTGCCTATAAAACTGAGTTTGGTGTTATCTTTGTGGGAGGATTTAAAACTATGGTTTCAATTATCTTAATTGGCATAGAATTTTTAAGGCTTTTTATTTCTTCTAAAGTCAATTCCCCTATCCCTAGGAATTTGTCCATTTTGTATATGTTTTCAAATTCATTGGCATAAAATTGGTTATAGTATTCCCTTTTATTTTTTAAATCTTTGCTGGATCTGTAGTTATGTCTCCCTTTTTGTTCCTAATACTACTCTTTTTGTGTGCCTTGTCTGGTTTTTTCTTAATTCATTGCACCAGAGGTTTGTCTCTGTTATTAGTTGTTCCAAGAACTAATTACTGGCTTTGTTGGTTCTCTCTATTGTATCTTTGTATTCTATTTTATTCATTTCTGCTTTTATATGTATTATCTTCTTCCTTTTATATTTTTTTTAGTTTGTTTTGCTGTCCCTTTTATAATTTCTGAGATGGATTGCTTAGCAGATTAATTTCTAGACTTTCTCTTTTCCTTTAATCATTTGCAAAATATTTTTTAATGCTTTTATGGCATCTCAGAATTTTTTATATATATTATTGGTATTATTGTTCAGTTCTAACTAAGTAGTTTAAGTACCCATTATGATGCTTTGATTGACCCAGTAAGTCTTTAATTTTCCAAATATAGAGAAATATGTTTCTGTTTTTGTTATTAACTTGTAATTTAATTTTACTGTAGTTGAAGAACATTCATTTATATGATATCACCCATTATGACTATAATTGTGACAGTTTTTTGTAAATGTTCCATGTGCTTGAAGAGAATGTGTATGCTTTGTGTTTAATAGATCAAAAGTCTTATATTATTCAAAATTTCTATAACTTTACTAATTTTTCTTTATTTGATCTATTAATCATTGTGAGAAGAATTCAAATCTCCCACCAAGATGGTAGGCTTTGTATTTCTAGTAGCATTTGCAACAGCATTAGGTTCCTAGAAGTTTAAAGCTTCTATCATTAGATAACTCCATCACTAATCATTTTTTAGTTTAATCTACTTTATCTAGTATTAACATGACTGTACCAGCTTTATTTTGAATAGCATTTGCATAACATATCTTTTTCTGTCCTTTAACTTTCAACTTTTTCATGTCCTTATGCTTTAGGTGTGTTTATTATGATTAGCAAGTAGTGGGAGGTGTAATTTGTTTTGTTTCCTTAGTTCATTTTGGTGTGCTCTCAAGTTTAGCCCATTTTTCAATTATGATTATTAACGTATTTAGACATGTTCCTGATATCTTACATTTTGCTTTCTACTTCTGCCTTTTTTGTGCTTCTCTTTTGTTTGTTCTGGCTTAGGTTTTGTTGTCATTTGTTATATTTTATTTTTTTGATTGATTGAGAGAGGTTGGTTCCCCATCACACACCCCCCCCCCCCCCCCCCGCCATTGCTTTTCCTCTCTCTGCTGGTGTGGAAGTTATAGACTCTAAAAGTCTAAGGTTAATACCTTAAGCCTTTCCCCAGCAATACAAGAACCCTAGAACGTGAAGGTGAACGTGAAAGTCATCAGTCATGTCTGACTCTTTGTGACCCCATGGGCTATACAGTCCGTGGAATTCTCCAGGCCAGAAAACTAGAGTGGGTAGCCTTTCCCTTCTCTAGGGGATCTTCCCAACCCAGGAATTGAACCCAGGTCTCCTGCATTGCAGGCAGATTCTTTACCAGCTGAGCCACCAGGGAAGTCTTCTATCTTCATATTTATGAACTTATTTGTCCTTCATCAATTATTACACATTTTATAGTTTCCTTCTGGGATCATTCTCCTTCTTCCTGAAATTTATCCTTTAGAAGTTCTTCAAGTAAATCTGTCTGTCTGTCTTTTTTTTTTTTTTGGAGTTACATGTGTGCCTGTCTGTCTTGTTAGTTTATCTGAAAATGTCTTTTCTTTCATCTTCATTTTGAAAGGTAGTTCTTGAAGTGCTCATTCTAGGTTGACAGTTACTTTCTGTCAGCACTTTGAAAATATTATTTCATTGCCCTGGCTTCCATTTTTTAAAAAAAGCCTGTTGATATAATTGGCATTATTTTAATTGGCACTCTTTTGTGAGTTATCTGTGTTTTCTCTCTTATTTTTTTTTATGTTAAGATTTCTACTTTGGTGTTCTGAATTCTCACTACCTGTAAGTAGATGTGGGCTTCCCTGGTAGCTCAGACGGTAAAGAGTCTGCCTACAATGCAGGAGACTCAGGTTTGATCCCTGGGTGGGGAAGATCTCCTGGAGAAGGAAATGGCAACCCACTCCAGTATGCTTGCCTGGAAAATCCCATGGACTGAGGATCCTGGTAGGCTACAGTCCATGGGATTGCAATTTTTTCTCCTCCTTTTAGCTCTTAAAAATTCTCAGTCATTATTTCTTCAGACTTTGCTTCTTTTCCATTTTTTTGTTTGCTTTTGAGACTTTGATTAAGGTATGCATGCATGCATGTTAAGTTGCTTCAGTTGTGTCCAACTCTGTGTGACCCTATGGGCTGTAGCCCGCCTGGCTCCTCTGTACATGGGATTCTCCGGGCAAGAATACTGGAGTGAGTTGCCATGCCCTCCTTCAAGGAATCTTCCCAACCCAGGGATCGAACCTGCATCTCTTCCTGCATTGACAGGTTCATTCTTTACCACTAGTGACACGCGGAAAGCCCCTGATTAAGGTATATTATGCCTTTTTACTCTGGCCTACAAATCTCTTATTTTCCATCTGCTTCTCTCTCTTATCTGAATTCTGTGAAATGTCTTCAGCTTTTCTAGTTCATCTGTGTCTAACTTGCTATTTTATCCATATAGGTTTTAAAAAATGTATTTTAATAATTACAGTTAATTTCTCTAAATTCTGTTTGATTCTTTTCAAATTTCTCTGGTTATTATTGATAGTCTCTTGTTACTTGCTCATATTTTGTGATTCCATTCTTTATTTCTTTAAACATTTCACCCGTATTAGTTTATAGTCTAGAGCTGATATAAATTTTGAAATTCTTGGGGTAGGGTTGGGACAGGCCTACTCTTGCAGTTCTTTGTCTCTTCAGGTTTTTCCTCTGCTTGTTCCCTTGTGTGCCGGGGAATCTTGAGTGTGAGGCCTTGTGGATGATCTTTATCTCTGGGCAGCCTGGTGGCCTGAGATCAACATGCTTTCCTCCCTAGAAGAAATCTAGAACCTGGGAGCCCTCAGACCCATGTTGCCCCAAATGCCAGCCAGGTCCCCAAGTCCAGTATAGGAGTTGAAGGTCTCACCCCCATCCTTTGCTGCAGTCCTGATGTCAACACCAGCTTCAGGGCAACCCCACCCCTCACCAGGCTATTTTTGGTTCATGATTTCTTACTTTTCTCTCCCCTAGCCTCTGAGACTTTCCTTATCTTCCAGGATACAAACAACTCAACAAAAATTGTATTTTATGCACAATCTGGTTATTTTGCAGCAGAAAGGCCCAGGAGCAAAACCTCAGTTTCCTCATCTATAAAATGGTCACCAGTCAAAGTAACAATAATAGTAACAACTACCACCCTACAAGTTGTTGCAGGTTTAACCCCTGGGTGGGGAAGATCCCCTGGAGAAGGAAATGGCAACCCACTCCAGTATCCTTGCCTGGGGAATTCCATGGACAGAGGAGCCTGGTGGGCTACAGTCCGTGGGGTCACAAAGAGTCAGACAGGACTGAATGACTAACTCTTTCACTTTCATAACAACAATAATAGTAACAACAACTACCCCACAAGTTGTTAGAAGAATCATAGGAACCCATATATGGCAAAGCACCATAAATATACTATTTTAAGAATCAGCTATTGAGGGGACTTCCCTGGCAGTCCAGTGGTTAAGACTTCATCTTCCAATGTAGTGGGTGCGGGTTTGATCCATAGTCAGGGAGCTAAGACCCCACCTGACTGGAGGCTAAAAAACCCAAACAGAAAACAAATAATACTGTAACAAATTCAACAGAGACTTCAAAAATGGTCCACATTAAAAAAAAACCTTAGAAAAAGGAATCAGCTATTGATGTGTTGCTGATCTTTTACGCTGCTGAATGCTTTACATGCACTATTTTATTTAATCCTGCAATAGATCTGGTTCTGTCATCATCTCCATGAGGAAACTAGTTTCAAGGGGATAACATTCATCTGCCTCACTGCTGCTGTTATCATTGGTGTTACGTTGTTGATGGGGAGGGAAATGGGGATACCTGTGAGCAGAGCAGAACTGGGGAGTGGGGTGCCTACTTACTGGTGTGGAGCCGTGTGGTACAGTGGGGAGTGCTGGACTGGGACTCAGAAGAAAGGGTGGGTTCTTGCTGGGTCCTCTTGAGCCAGCTCAGCTCAAGGTTTGGGGTGCTGGCTGCAGAATCCCAGCCTGCTCATTTCTGGGGAGCAGGGGGTGCGCTGTGGATGCAGGGGTGTTTCTGGACATCACGAGTCACCCCCGAGGCGCAGCCCCAGTAGTTTCCCTGGCAGGGCTATACTTCTCTGATGTCCCCAGGTTTCTCCTGTGTCTCATCTCTGTGTGCAGTGGAATTCTTGGTGCCCTGTTTTCTAGTCACCCCTTAGCTCTTTGAGCAGCTGAGCTCCTTGAAGGCAGACACTGATTCTTCTTGGCTCTTTGGGACCTGGCAGGGTCGTGGCATACTGAAGGTGTTGAGCACATGATGGTGGCAGAAATACACAATGGATCTTCTCTACCGCATCGCATCGTGCACGATCTTTGTAAGCCTCAGTTCATTCATCTCTGTGCTCACTCCTTCCCTGAGTATTGCGTTCTGGCATCGTCCCACATTCACACTGGTGAATGGCTGGTGCATTGCCCTCATAAGCACATTTGTATTTGTCATTCCTGGTGGATAGATTTGGGTTTGGCAAATATGATCTCTGTTACCAATCTGCTCCAGGTCCTCTCCTCATGTGTGACATGGAAAAAAGGCTTTGGAACTAGGCAGTCCTGGATCCAGACTGACTTCTCCGCTTGCTGGCTCTGTGGACAATGGCATAACCTCTGCAAGCTTCAGTCTCCCTACCTCTAACATGGGGAGAGGGATGCCAGCCTCCCAGGATGTGGAGAGATTTGTGTGCTGTGGGCTCGTGGTGAGGGTAAGGGTGAGTTCCTTCCAGTTTCCCTGGCTGACCTCAGGACCTGCTCTCTTGACCAGCATGGCTCCCATGGGCCCAGGTCTTTTTCTCTCCACATCTTAGGATGACAACTCCATGGACTGCTGGACCCACAGTCTTCCTTTGGCCTCTGCCAAGCCCAGCATGTTCTGTGGCTTCCTGAGAGTGAGCTGGGCCCCCACCCCAGGTCCGTTGCTCTAGTTCTTGGCCAGCCAGGAGGCAGCTGCCAGCCAACTGTTTACCTTGGGAACATGGTCTCCTCTCCGGCAGCGTTTGCCAGCCATGGAGCGAGGGCAGATTTATGAACTTGGTCACACAGAAACTATTTAAGGCCCTGGTTGGCCAACAATAATGTAAAGACATACAGTGCCTATTTGAAAAAGGATTGCATTTAGGTGCCCACACTTTGGTCTGATTTACAGCATAGGCTGAGGCTCCAATTAGCAGTCACAGCCGTCTTTTAGCTGAAACCTAGCGCCTTTCAGGATTATGCAGACTTTCCAGGGCCTGGACTATGATGAAATTATAGCTGGAGGCTTGTAAATTCATTCACCATTTGTAAATGCAGTATATTCTTAACTCCCCTGCTATTCAGCTTACCTGCAAGGCCAGGGCCACTGTGGCCCAGTTGCTTATTAAAGTGACCCTAGGAGATTGTTGGAAAAAGGGACCTAGTCTCAGTCCAGGCTCCCTGCCCCTTGCTCTATGACCTTGGAGAAGTGGTTTAGCCTCTCTGATCCTGAATTTCTTCATTTATAACTTGACTAGTGTGACAGGATGGGACTTGGGAAGAGTAGTAGAAACTCTGCTTTGTGGAGATCAAACAAATTGGGTAATGCCTTTAGATAACCCATCACAGTTCCTGGCACATAGTAGGTGTTCAGTGATGACAGATACATTAAATCCAGCATGGGCCTGGCCTCTTCTCTGGTACTCTGCCTGGCTGCTTGGCAGAGGGAAGCAGGAGCAGAGATGGGCAGCACAGTGTGGTCTGTTGCCTGTGGCCCTTTAGGCAGCAGGGCCTGGAGTCTTGAGAGCAGGGTGGGTGCTGCACCCTGGAGTGGGCCTAAAGCCTTATTGCCATCACGGGCTGCATCTGAGTTGTCTACTGAGCAGGCTGTGGCTGAGGCCTTCTAAAACACCTCCTGTATGCATTGCTGCCCCAGTGCCCGCCCACCCCAGGGCTGGACTCAGCAGTACTTGTTGAAGGCCTGGTAAAGCCAGGTGTGCCAATGTTTCCTTAGGCCAGCCAGACCCTTCCTCCAGTCTTCCAAGAGCCTCACCCTACCTTCTTCACTGCAGCTTCTGCCCTCACAGCGGTGGGGGAGGGCTGACTGATGGGTGTCGGAGGAAAGCTGACATCAGGATGGTGTGTGGATAAGTTTCTCCTGATCAGAACCATCCACAGGGGGACCCCCTGCCCTGCACGCAGGGAGTGAGCTCTCACCACAGGTAGGCTGGGTGCTGCAAGGGGACTTAGTCCCTGGGCAGCAGGGAGCCTGGTGACCTCCGGGGTCCTTCTATTCCCTCCATCCTTGGATGCAACTGCTGCCCTGGGCGTTGGATGGAACTCGCTCTCCTTTGGCTTCCCTGCGAGCTGTGAGCTTCTCCAGCTTCGTGTTGGATTTTCTGTATCAAGAAGGTGGTCCCTGCCCACAGCAGAGGGCAGTTAAAAATTATGTTGCTGCATGTTCAGAATGACAGCTGTGGAGATATAGAGGGGCCCCTAACCTGGCCTGGGAAGTCATGTTAAAGTGACCGGGCTTGACTCTGAAGACACGGGGAGCCACGGGGTGAGAATGGATGGGAGGAGCAGGCCTGGCAACACCTTGGGATTTGTTTGCTGCCCCAAATCCCAAGCCTGGGCTGCTGTCACATTACTTACACACTGTTTGACAGCGTGCCCTTATGGCCTGGCAGGCAGTGTCCAAGGCACGCCTGGTGCAGCCAGCCCCAGCTGGCCCCATCCTTCATCATCCAGAGTCCCACTCCCCGTCTAATCAGCGGCTCCATCCTGCTTTGATTTGGGGCTCTCCTAAGGACATCTGATTGGCAGTAACTGGAGTCAACCATAAGCTCATGCAAAGGGGCAGATTATTTATGTGTTTTCTGCTGTTCTGTTAACAATGACTTCAGAAGGGCATATGGAATAGATAAGGGACTTTTTAGAAATCAGAAATTTGCAAGAGACTGGAAAGAACTTGATAAAAACCATTTAGGTACTATAATGTACTTCATTAAAAAAAAGATACATATTTACCTAGTCTGTCTGATTTTACAGGAAGTGAGTTAGGAGATGTATTCAGAGATGTTACTGGAATGATGAGATATTTCATGGAAGCTGCTGGACATCACCCTGTGAGCATGTGCTCTGCCCTGTGCCTGCTTCAAGGCAGACCTGTTGGACTCAGAGGGCCAGGTCCTGCCCAGCCGGCCTCAGCCACTGAGTGTGGTTGCTCGGTATCTGGATGCCTGCTGCCGCCCCCACCCTGTTCCTCTAGAACCCCAGAGGCTTTCTGGATGCTTCCTCATTGCCTTATGTCTGTTAGTAGTTGGTCAACAAGTGCTGATGACTCAAACAGCTCAACCTCTCTGTCCAGCCAGACTGTCTCAGTCAAATTCTAACTGCTGCTACGGTCGTCCCTGTAGTATGGACTTACCGCTCAACCCCCACAGATACCGGAATCCAAATCCTGAGCAGATGCTCTAGTTCCCTGTATAAAACGGCCTACTATAGCCAACCTTCTATATCTGTGGATACCACAAATACGCAGTTGGTTGAATCCGCAGGTGTGAACCTGTGAATACAGACGCAGAATGTACTTTCCATTTGAGTGAACAAGGGCAAGTTCCATAATGCTGTGTGCTCCCGTTTCTCCACCTGTAAATTTAATGGGGGCCAGGATGATATCACCTAGTGTGGGGGCCACTCTGGGGAGTTGATATCACATACAGTGTCCAGGTTGGCCAGCAAATAAGGCACAGGAGTCGCCAAGTAGAGACATTTTGTTTCCAGTTCCAGCCTGGGGTTTAGGGAGGGGAGTGGGTCTGTGATGCTGACCCTGCACCGCTCCTGCTCCTTGCGGTTGGGAGTAGGGTCACACCAGCTATGAGCGATGGATGAACACAGTCTGCAGTGTAGCACTCTCCTGAACCTGGGAGTAGATGCTTCTCATTTTGACTGAGTGCAACTTCCCAATGTGCCTTGTTTCAGATTGGCGGGATTCTGTTGCTCAGGCTCTCCTAAAGCGGGACAGTGCAGCCCCAAGCCCACTGGGGCATGGTCACCCCGTGCCCTCCTGCAGGTTCACACTCATCCGCATGCCCTCTCCTGGTCCCCTTCAGTCCTGCTCTGCGCCACAGCCCAGCCACAAAGGCAGAGGATTTCCAGAATCAGAGTGGCCCCAGAGGCCGTCTCATCCCATCACACTGCTTTGTAGGGAAGGCAGTGACCACCTGAGGAGGGAGGAGGGGTGGCCAGTCTTTGGACCTGAAAATCCCTGTGAAGCTTTCTGGAACATGCCAGCTTTCCCGTTTGAGCCTAGAGAAGCTTCCCCTGCATGGCACTTGAATCTGCTGGGAGACAGCTGCGAGCCCCTCTCGGGTCCCCTGGCTTCCTGCCCTCTGTGTGAGGCCTTTTCCATTCTGCCCTGCAGAGAATATCTCCAAGGCCCTGAGGAAGCCTTGGGCGAGGGCAACAGAGTCACCTTCACTGGTGGCTTCAGCAAGATCAGAGGGATGTCGGGGATAGGGAGCCCTTCTGAGCCCCCTGAAATGTTAGTGCTCAGGGGAGTGTCCCCCAGCTTCTCAGAGCTGGCCAGTGGGGTCTGGTAACAAGTCAGGATGCCTCTCTGATGAGACCCATCCCCACCCTCCCCTTTCCCCAGTGTCCCTGTCACCAGCAGACTTGGACCTGAGTCCAAATCGATAGCAGAAGAGGAGGCTTGCCTCTCTTAATGGGTTGCTTGATTATCCTATGCTGCCAGACCTGAGTCAAGTCCACTCCTCCTCAGATTTGCTCTGTGACCTTAGGGAAGTCACTTACCCTCTCTGAACTTTGGTTCTCTAGTTTTATAAGCTAATATATGTAAATAGTCTGGTACTCTGCCTGATCCCTACTGCCTGCCACTACCTCAGTTATCCCAGCATTACCCCCACAGGGCTGTGTTTGGGTTGCTGGGGTCCTCTGGATACCCCAGTTTGGATACCCCAGTTTGAATTCAAAGCTCACTCACTGTGTGACCTCAGATGATAGTTTTGCCTTTTTGTGCCTTAGTTAGTTCAGTCATTCAGTCATGTCTGACTCTTTGTGACCCCATGGACTGCAGCTCACCAGGCCTTCCTGTCCATCACCAGCTCCCAGAGCTTGCTCAAACTCATGCCCATCAAGTCGGTGATGCCATTCAACCATCTCATCCTCTGTTGTTCCCCTCTCCTCCCGCCTTCAATCTTTCCCAGCATCAGGGTCTTTGCCAGTGAGTCAGTTCTTCACATCAAGTGGCCAAAGGATTGGAGTTTCAGCTTCAGCATCAGTCCTTCCAATGAATATTCAGGACTGATGTCCTTTAGAATTGACTGGTTTGATCTCCTTGCAGACCAAGAGACTCTCAAGAGTCTTCTCCAACACCACAGTTCAAAAGCATCAGTTGTTCCATGCTCAGCTTTCTTTATGGTCCAACTCTCACATCCATATATGACTACTGGAAAAACCATAGCTTTGACTAGATGGACCTTTGTCAACAAAGTAATGGTCAGGAAGATCCGCTGGAGAAGGGATAGGCTACCCACTCCAGTATTCTTGGGCTTCCCTTGTGGCTCAGCTGGTAAAGAGTCTGCTTGCAAGGCGGGAGACCTGGGTTCGATCCCTGGGTTGGGAAGATCCCATGGAGAAGGGAAAGGCTACCTACTCTGGTATTCTGGCCTGGAGAATTCCATGGACATGTACCTTGTGCCTTTGTTTCATCAAAAAGAGGTTGTCATAACTGCCCCTCCCTTCCTTGTTTTGAGGATGCTCAGATGGGACTGCAAATGGGAAAGTCCTACAAGGGCAAGTAGTGGAAGGTGAGATGGTGTGTCCAGGAGTGTAAGGTAGTCTGATGGCTTTGTGGGTGCCTGATGGCTTTCTCTGCACTGGGAGGTGGCACTGACGAGAGGGTCCTTGAGTCAGACTTGGGGAAGCCCAGTGTACTCATTTCTCTTTAGGAACATCCAGAGAAGCTGTGAAGGATGATGCTGCTCCATCTTAGGAAGCCCTGTCTGCTGGAACACCAGCTAAATCCTCGTTCTGGCTGACAAGGCAGGCCCACCCACTTCTCTAGCCCCTCTGCCATTCCCCACCTCGCCTACCCTAGTCCATCCATGCAACCTCCTTGATCTACATCTTCTCCTACCTCAGGGCCTTTGCACTGGCTTTTCATCCTCCCTGGGTCTCTGTCCTTAATGGTTAGAATGACTGTCTCTTTCTCATTCTTGAGATATCAAATCAAATGCCCCCTCTTTAGAGGGGCTTTCCCTGGACACCCACTCCCTGTCACAGTGATTCTGTGACACCACATGGCCAAGTGCTTTTCCCCATAGTACTCTCATGATCTGACATTATCTTACTTACTTACTTGGCTGGTATCTGTGTCACCCCGCCTCCAGCATGTTACCTGCACAAGGGCAAAGGCCGTGTGTGTCTTGTTCACCACTGTGTCACCACCAGCTGGAATGGTACCCAGCATCTTGTATGCTAGATTAGATTAGACGCGTGAGTGTGTAGTTTGATAGGTCACAATTGGATGGAGAAGTGGTGGGTGGATAGGAAAAGGCTGCTTCAGCTGGTGGTGGTGGGGTACTGTCTCAGCAGATGTGTAACCCAAGGGGACTGGTCCCTGAGAGGGGGCCGTGGAATGGATTCCTATTCTTGGGAAGATGGATGAAATAATGCCACAAGTCCCTCTAGCCTTGGCTGTGCTTTCCTGGGGTACCCCAGATTAGAAGGGCAACTTGTATTCACCAAGGCCTCCAGGGACATGAGGTTGGCTGCAGCTGCCAGATCAGCCAGTGGGGGACATGTGTTAGGAAAGGCAGAGAAGGGTCAGTGGTCCCCTTGTTCAGGCCTGCAGTCAGCTCGACCACCTCTGAGTTGCCTTGGTTGGGTCGTGACACCAACTGAGGACTTGAACAAGTTGCTTGTTACCTCTGAGCTCAGCATCTTCATATGTAAAATGGAAGTAACACTAGTACCTACCCTGGTCCCCAGATTGTTAACTGTTTAAAAGGACCGATTAAGCCAACAGGAGTCTCCTATTCTGTTGCTGAGGAGGTTTGTCTCTGCCAGCCCAGCTCGCTCCTCTAGGGTTGATGATAAAAATAAAAATAGAAAAGTCTTTTAAAGGTTGTCTCACATGAGGCTGCGGTCCATGGTCCAACCAGATCCTCCTCTACCCCTTGGCCTCCAGGCGGGAGGGAGGGGCACTGGGGAGTCATCTCTGGGAATGAGCTGAGCGACTGAGAAGATGGAGAGCAGAGGGGAATGTTTCTATTAGGCCGCGGGAATGTTTGCTTTTCTTCTCCAAGAACTGGTTGTGGTCATGTAAATCACCCTGGAAGAAAATCAGAGGGTCCCCAAATGCATCTGTTGGTTTTGTTTTTTATTAAGAAAAAGAAAGAAAGAAAGACGAAGACAACAATCTTCGTGGTCAGCTTAAAAATATTTTAATCATCAATGAACAAGGGAAGGATAAAGTCCTGGAGCAGGCAGGAATGTGGCCAGGGGACATGAGAAGGCAGGCTCAGTGGGACTACGAGTTTCCTTACCATCTGGGGCTCTCCACGCAGGGCCAGCCCACGCATAGGGCTTGTGTGCAGGCTTGGGGTACCTGCCTGGTTCCACTCCTATGGGGACTGCCCTCCACCCATTTAGGGCTGGATGTGTGGTGAGGCCTGGGAAGCAGGTAGGGGAGAGTCCAGGGGTTCCATCTTTGGGTATAGGCAGGGTATCTGTGAGAGTGTGTGTGTGTGATTGCCCATACCTGGGCATGTGTTAGGCATCGGGGGGTTTAAGAGACGGTGGGTATATGTATTTGTATGAGTACATCTGTGTATTGTATGCAGGTGATTTGTAGTGTGATAGAAGCATGTATGGTTGTAAAGCTTATGGTTGGGATTAGGGTGTATGTGGGATTTGGTGTAGAATAAGGGTCTGTGTGCAATTAAGTACGTACATACTGGGGATGTGGTTGGGGAACTTCCCTCATGATTCAATTGGTAAAGAGTCTGCCTACAATGCAGGAGACCCCGGTTTGATTCCTGGGTCGGGAAGATCCCTTGGAGAAGGAATAGGCTACTCACTCCAGTATTCTTGGGCTTCCCTTGTGGCTCAGTTGGTAAAGAATCTGCCTGCAATATGGGAAGCCTGGGTTCGATCCCTGGGTTGGGAAGATCCCCTGGAGAAGGGAAAGGCTACCCACTCCAGTATTCTGGCCTAGAGAATTCCATGGACTGTATAACCCATGGGGTTGCAACGAGTCAGACACGACTGAGCACCTTTCACTTTGGGGAATATATGGTAGAAATAGACATAATACCCATGACATACCCCATGTATACCACCTATTAACACCCACAGTGTACCCAGACACCCTTAATATCACACTTACAGACACATCCAATACACGCCCCCAGAGCACACTCTCAAACACACTCCTCCAATAGATGTGCATAAATATGTATGTGTGTGTGGTTAGGTTGAGTGCATGTGCATATGTGTATGTGGGGTATGAGTTTGAGTTTGGAGGTGGGTGCTCATGGCTTGTGCTTGTGGTGGGAGCAGTAGCTTGGGTGGCTCTTGTATGTGCAGTGTGTGTGTGGCAGGTGAACGGTCTTGCATTGGGCACTGACTGGGTTGGGTGTGCATGTGTTTAGAGCAGCGTATCTGAGAATCTGTCTGCTGTATGTTCCTGTGTATTGGGTATGGCTTTGGATGTGTGTGTGTGTTAGGCATATGGTGGGATGTTGGATGGGCACTCTGTGTGTGTGTGTGTGTGTGTGTGTGTGTGTGTGTGTGTTGTGTGAGGGAGTAGGGTTTGCACTGGCTTCGAGAAAGGAACTCCTGCTCAAGCCAGGCTGTGATTTGAGCCCAGGAGCCAAGCCAGCCAGCATGTCCAGGAAAGCAGTGGTGTATAGGGGAGGGAGGGCAGAAGGAAGTGAGGCTGGGCTGTGACACGGGAGTGTGAATGTCGGGTGGAAGTGGACACTTGGTCCTTCTGGCAGAGGATGGAAGAGACAGCAGGCATGGAAGCTGCCCTAGGAGGGGCAGTATTGCTAACAGCACTCTCTCAAGTTCTCAAGGGGCCCCTGAGAAAGGCAGCCCCTTCCTGAGCCTTCATGTTGGCCTCCAGGACTCTGAGCGGCCTGCAGTAGACCGACTGTTTGACTTGGGTCCTTCTGGCTTTCTGGGATGCAAGAGGGCAGAGGTTGTTGCTTGTTTGGCAGATGAGAACACCAGATCAGAGAGGAGGGAGGGAGTGGCCTGAGGCTCCTCCTCCTCTCCCTCCCCCCCAGGGTGTCTCCCACCAGCTGTGAGAGGCCTCCCTCCTGGGGACCTGGGGACTGGGTGCTGAGTGTAGGTGGGCTGCCGCAAGTCCCAAAGCACTCCCTGATGATGCCCCAAGGGCTTCACTGCATCCCCAAGAGGCGGGCGTTCTGAATTTCTCTGTGTGAGTGTGACCTAATTATATGCTAGAAATTTTGCAAAACTGAATTGAACAGACGACTCAAACCACCACAGTGGAATGTATTCTTTGGTCCTATTCCCATCCATGTGGGACATGGCGCTTAGCACAATGTCTGGCACATAGTAAGTGCTCAACAAGGGGTGATTTCAGATTCATTGCTGGGGGACTTCCCTGGTGGGGAAGACTTCTCTTAGTTTTCCAGTGGTTAAGATGCTATGCTCCCAATGTAGGGGGCCTAGGTTCGATCCCTGGTCAGGGAGCTAGATCCTGCATGCTCCAACTAAGACCCTGTAGGGCCAAATAAATAAATATTTTAAAAAATTCATTTCCAGGATTTTAGTGTGAGAAGGGTGCAAGCCCCGGATCAGTCCAGACCTCATCTCAGATGAGGTGCTTCCCTTCTCCATGCCTTGAGTTCTCAGTGGGGTTATTGAGATGATTATTAGCAACAATGAGCACTGATGAATTTAATATTCAGACTAAGAGATTTCCCATGGTTCCAGGCATGTCATCATGGTTGATTTTCACAGTCATCTTATGGTCCGTCATCTACTTCATAGCATCTACTCAGCATTTCTCCCACTATTGGATATTTAGGTTGTTTATAATCTTCCACTATTCATATTTTGTAATAGGAATGTTTCATTACCATCTTCTTGAATAAAGCTTATCTGAGCTCCAGCCTGATTGGGCACCCAGAACCCAGATATCAGAGGGCAATGGAACCTATCTCTGTGTGAGCCACTGTTTGTCCTGTCCACAGTCACATCTAAACGTCCAACCCCTGAGGCAAGACTGCCCATGTTCTGAGCCCCATGTTCCCTCACACCATCTCCTTCCTGCCCAGACCTACTGCAGAGAAAGGCCAGGGAAGCTCACATGCTAATGTGTTAATGGACTGAGCTCCCTCTGGTGCTAATGGCTGAAAACATCACCATGATTTGCAGTGGGTCAGTTCCTGAGCCAGAGTCTGCAATCTCCACCCAATCTGAGCATGCATAGCTGAAGGAAACTGAATTCTTCCTGAAATAAACTTGAACCCAGATTCCCCAAGGCTGGCAGAGGAGACAAAACCTTGTGAGGTGAGCTCAGTCTCATGGCCCTGGCTTCTGTCCCAGAGCTGAACCCCCCTTTAGGGGTCCTTGGCTGCTCTGCCCCATATCAGTCCAAGGAGGCAGGGCTGCCCAGTTGGTGCCATGGCTCAAGGGTGGGCCATGACCGTCCCTTAATGCCCCAGAACGTCTGCTTTGCCCCATCCTGGATGGGTGACTTGAGTAGGGTGCTGCTCTGTGACTCTGTTTACTCATCTGTAATATGGAGATGATAATAACAAGAGCAATAATACCTACCTTGTGGAGTTGTTCTGGGGCTTAAAACACCAAGTACTTGTAAAACACTTGAAACAGGCTCGACACATGGTAATCACGCAGTAAGTGTTAGCTCTCACTGTTTTAGCTCTAACATGACTTTACTTTTGCAATTACATTTCTAATGAGGGACTTGTACCCAGTATATATGAAGAACTCATGGAATTCAAAAATGAAAAATGTTAAATAACCTAAGTAAAAAGTGGGCAAAGGACTTGAATAGACATGTCTCCAAAGAAGATATACAGGTGGCCAAAAGCATATGAAGAGGTATTCAACATCATTAACTGTCAGGGAGACACAAGTTTGAACGATAATGAAATACTATTTCACACCCACTAGAATGGCTGTAATGAAAAAGATGGACACTAACAGGTGCTGACAAAGACATGGACAAGTTGGAACCCTCGTACACTGGTGATGGGAAGGTAGAAGGGTGCAGCTGCTTTGAAAAACAGTCTGACACTTCTTCAGACAATTAAACATAGAATTACCATGTGATGTAGCAATTCCGCTTCTGGATATATACCCCAAATAAATGAAAACATAGGTCTTCACAAAGTTTTGTACATGAATGTTCATAGCAATGTCATTCATGGTAGCTAAAAAGTGAAAACAACCTAAATATCTATCAACCAATAAATAAAATGTGATGCATCTATATAATGGAATATTATTTAGTCACAGAAAGAATGATGAACCTTGAAAACATTGTGCTCAGCAAAAGAAGCTAGTCACAAAAGGTGACTGGATGATTGGATGATTCTAGCTACATGAAATTTCCAAAATAGAGAAATCTATAGAAAGAGAAACCAAGGGTTTCATGGTTGCCAAGGATTATGGAATGACTGCTAATGGGTATAGGGGATGGGGTTTTCTTTTAGGGTGATGAAAATATTCTAAAATTGATTGTGGTAATAGTTGCAAAACTCTGTGAACATACTTCAAAACCACTGAATTGTGTACTTCAAATGGATTAATTTTATGGTTATGTGAATTGCATCTTAACAGAGCTGTGAAAAAAAATAAGACTTTACTAAAGGCTCATGGAATACCACAGGGAAGCAGACAGAGAGAATGACATCACCCAGAAAACCTGGCCCCCTCTCAGCATTCCTTCCGCTTTGCTTTCATAGGGCAGAGGCCATCTCATCCTCCTTTTGTCAGAGCAGGTCAGCAACTTTGGAACTCCTGCAGGCCTGTCCCCAAAAGCCAGGCCCAGAGCTGTAGTTGCACTGAAAACGTAGCGTGGCCAAGTGGTGGGAGCCTGAGCTGGGATAACAAGTGTGACAGTGTTGTCACAGAATGAGCAGAAGTCGTGGGCATACTGTGTGGCCCAGAGCAGGAGTCCACATACCGTGGGTAGCCCTCCGCCACTGCCCCTTACTGCCATGAGAGTCTCCCCCACTCCCCCACCCATTATGGATGAGGCAGTGCCAATGACAGCGTGCTGAAGGTCTGACAGATATACACCTGCTCACTGCTGCACACACACCCTAGTTCTCCAATTAGAGGCGTGCACAGACAGCGCCTTTTGTTGGAAAGGTCAAAGTCCAGTGTTGGTGTGAGCAAGGAGGTCCTCAGAACTCACCCCAAGCCCCACCTTCAGATGCAGCATGCGCGAGACAGAAGGGACCCGTGAGGCTATCTTCAGGCCCTTCCTATTTACTTATTGGCTGCACAGTGCGGCACGCAGGATCTTAGTTCCCCAATCAAGCATTGAACCCATGCCCCCTGCAGTTGAAGCACAGAGTTTTAACCACTGAACCACCAGGGAAGCCTCCCTTTATTTTATAGATGATTAACTGAGGTCCAGAGAGGGGAGGAGGTATCGTGGAAAAGAGGAATTTAATTTTTGTATGTGGGTCCCAGTCAGCCAGGGACTTCGAGGGCAACCTTGGGCAAGAGTCATCTTCAAAAGGTGGCATTGTTGAGAAGGTAAAGTGAGCAGACCCAGGGTTCGGTTAGAACTCGGCAGCTGGAGGGGAGAGTTTCAGCTCCTGGTTCAACAGAAACCACCCCCATGCAAAGAAGCAATGAGAGACAGGCCAGCAGGGAGGAGTCGGAGAAGCAGGAGGATTCTGTCCTTGAGTTTTTAAAAGTAAATATTTGTAAAAGTTTTAAATGCTTGTTGCAGAAAACATGGAAAACACAATAAGCATAGATTTGTAAGAAAATCAAAGTCCTCTCTACGGCTCCCTCACAAAGAGACTCTCAAGTTGGATCTCTTTGAGCTGCTCCTGGCTCCTTAAGGGAGATGGAAATGGACTTTATGTAACATATTTCTAACAAGAAATTACCGTCATTTTGCTCTGGTTATCCCTGGCAATCTGGCTTCGCCTGCACGAAGGGAGAAGCAGACAAATAGAATTTGCCAGACCCAGTTCACCTAGTTTGTGTTCCAAAATATACAGTCATTCCACAGATGATGAAAACCCATTGTGTTGCAAGCGGTTAGCAAAGATGTCTAAGTGAGCCTGTGGGGTCCATGAGAGGGCTCCGCTGGTGAAATGCTGGGGGTTAGATGTGTTGATGGGGAATTGCCTGGGGCAGGGCCTGAGAAATGGGACCTTACAGAGAAAAGGACCGCCTTCTAGCGGTCCTTTAAAGGCAGGAGCAATCGGTGAGAGGTGGAGTAGAGCTCGGGACCCAGGAGTTAAGAACTAGTTCTCTGTGGATGCAGGAGGAGAGGCAGGAGCCTCAGATGAGGACCCACTGTTGTCACCACCTTCAGCTCACACTGAGCCTGGAGCTGCTGCCTTTTTTCTGGGTGTGAGAAGGTGCCCCTGAGGCCAAAAGTCAGGGAGCAGTGGGCTGGGAGTCTAGAGTCTGGGCTCTCTGTCATGGTGTCACCATTGACTTGCCTGGGCAGCCTTGACCCAGTCTCTGTTCCTTCCCCAGCCTCAGTCTCTCCATCTATGAAATGGGCAGACTTATTTTAACACCTGTTCCAATCAGACCTGTGATTTAAAAAAGAGCTTTTCTCTCCTTACCCAAGGGTGGGGGTGAGGGAGGACATGGGTGGCTGACCCGAATTGAGCAGATTGTTTCAGTCAGCAAATATGCCCCAAGCCCCTGCTGTGAGTACAGTCCACTGCTGGGCCCTAGATGAGAGGCCAGCTGGTGTGACCAGCACCATCCCACATCTGACTCACATCCCCAGTGGTGGGAGAGAGGGACCAGAGGCAGAGAGTTACAGTCCAAAGTCCTAGGGGTTGTGGTAAAGGAAGGACACGGCTGGCTGGGGGATGCCAGGGGAACCTTGCCCTAACAGCAGAGGAATCCAGGAAGACTCCCTGGAAGAGGTGGCATGTGAACTGAAACTTGGCCTATCATCAGGATTTTGCCAGGCAAAGTGTCAGGAGAAGAGCACTCTGGGTAAAAAGCAACAGGAGCAGAGACACATCATTGCAGGCTGTGTGGAGAATGACACCCCTTTCTGGCATTCAGTAGTACTGGGGTGGCAGGCCTGTTCATACTCAGAGATGGAATGCCCTGCCATTTCTTTGTCTGTCATTTTTTTTTTTTAATTTAAAAGTTTCATTGAAATATAACTCACCATGAGATTTATCCTTTTAAAGTATACAAATCAGTGTTTTGAGTATATTCACAAAGTTGTGAAACCATTTTCACTGTCTTAATTCCAGAACATTTTCATCACCCCCCAAAGAAACCTTGTATCTATTAGCAGTCACTTCCACTCTCCCCTCCACCCAGCCCTTGGCAACCACTGATCTACTTTCTGTCTCATAATTTTGCCTATTTTGGCACTTCATGTGAGTGGAATCATACAATATGTGGTGCTTTGTGTCTGACTTCTTTCACTTGCCATAATGTTTTCAACTGTGTGGATCACAACAAACTGGAAAATTCCTAAAGAGATGGGAATACCAGCCTATCTTACCTACTTCCTGGGAAACCTGTTTGTGGGTTAGAACCGGACAAGTAGCAGCAGTTAGAATCGGACATGGAACAAAGGACTGGCCCAAAATTGGGAAAGGAGTACATCTAAGCTGTATATTGTCACCCTGCTTATTTAACTTATATGCAGAGTACATCATGCTAAATGCCAGGCTGGATGAATCACAAGCTGGAATCAAGATTGTTGGGAGAAATATAAGCAACCTCAGATATGCATATGATACCACTCTAATGGCAGAAATCGAAGAGGAACTAAAGAGCCTCTTGATGAGGGTGAAAGAGGAGAGAGACAAAGCGGGCTTAAAACTCAACATCCAGAAAACTAAGATCATGGCACGTGGTCACGTCACTTCATGGCAAATGGAAGGGGAAAAAGTGGAGACAGTGACAGACTTTATTTCTTGGGCTCCAAAATCACTGTGGATGAGTGATTGCAGCCATGAAATTAGAAGACAATTGCTGCTTGGAAGAAAAGCCATGACAAACCTAGATAGTGTATTAAAAAGCAGAGACATCACTTTGCCAACAAAAATCCGTATAGTCAAAGCTATGGTTTTTCCAGTAGTCATGTACAGATGTGACAGTTGGACCATAATAAAAAAGGCTGAGCACTGAAGAATTGATGCTTTTGAATTGTGGTGCTGGAAAAGACTCTTGAAAGTCCCTTGGACAGCAAGAAGATCAAATCAGTCAATTCCTAAAGAAAATTAACTCCGAATATTCATTGGAAGGACTGATGCTGAAGCTCCAATACTTTGGCCACTTGATGCAAAGAGCAGACTCATTGGAAAAGATTTCTGATGCTGGGAAAGATTGAGGGCAGGAGGAGAAGGGGACGATAGAAGATGAGATAGTTGAATGGCATCACTGACTTAATAAATTTGAGCAAACTTTGGGAGATAGTGAAGGACAGGGAAGCCTGGTGAGCTGTAATCCATGGGCTTGCAAAGAGTAGAACATGGCTGAGCAGCTGAACAACAGTGTTTTCAAAGTGTATCCACACTGTGGAATGTGTTGGCATTTTGTTCCTTTTTATGACTGAATAATATGCAATTGTATTGATAAACTATTTTTGCTTCTTCATCACTTAATGGGCATTTGAGGTTTTTCTATTGATATATGATTTAATAGACTTTAAAAATTAAACTTTTATTTTTAAATACTTACTGACTCACATGTAAGAGTAAGAAATGGTAGATCCCATGCATTCTCTTCTCTCATTTGGCCCTTACAATACAAACCTACAATGAGGGAGTGTTAACTGTTTTCCAGAAGACAACCCTGGACCAGAGAGGCTCCGTACCATGCCTGAGGGCAGGGACCAGTCAGCAGGGCTGGGACTTGAACCCACTTCCGCCCACTCTAAAGCCTGCAGTTCATCCAGCTGGCTCAGAGGCGGGTCCCCAGACATTCAGCCGAGGCTGCAGAGAAGGATGCTGAAGGCGCATCTGCTCCTTCTGGGCGCTCTGCGGCTGTGACTGGGGAGTGAAATGTAACATGTGCAGGCTTGGGGCTCTGCCCTGCCCATGTGTCCTCTGCCCCAAGAGTGGGCTTGTTTGTGTCCCTTGTTTACTTAATCCGGCCACTCTGTCTCCTGAGAGTCCTCCTAAGTCATTGCTGATCACCATGTGTGAAACAGCCTGATGATGTCACTCTGTGAGGAGGCACTCCTCATTGTGTTCCATGGGGTGGGCCTGGGTCCCCTGATGCAGACACAAATGCCATCATCATGGGTCACCATCCATGTCATCCTTGATCCTCAAATCCCTTCAGAGGCCATCATGTTGTTCCCCTGTGTTTGTGTGGAAACTGAGGTCAGAGGGAAGTCCTTCACCCACACATCATAGGTTGAGGGCAAGTGTCAGACCCA
This sequence comes from Muntiacus reevesi, assembly GCF_963930625.1. Classification (NCBI taxonomy): domain Eukaryota; kingdom Metazoa; phylum Chordata; class Mammalia; order Artiodactyla; family Cervidae; genus Muntiacus; species Muntiacus reevesi. Next base: position 151,522,848 of record NC_089249.1, read on the forward strand.
GACCTGACTCAGATCTTTCTGGCTCCACAATGAGGTGGGAACATTCCCACATCTTGTTAATGCAGGATAGCTCACCCAAAGCCATGTGCCGAATTTCGAAGGAAGTCTAATTCTTCTGCAGCCTGGATCTGTCTATAAAGTATCACACTGGTCCCTGTGACTTTTTAAAAAAAATTTAACAAAACAGAGTAGTCTAAAGCAAAAGTATAATGTATCAAGAGATAGAGAGTAGATAAAAGGGATAGTAGAGAGAAGAAAAGGGAGAGTAGAAAAAAGGGATAATAGAAGAAAAAAGGGAAAGTTACCTCTAACTATAGTACTCAGGAATAACCACTGTTTAACATTTTAGAGTATTTCTCTGCATATGTGATAATTATACTGTTCGTTGGAATGTAGTCATTCCAGATGTGTTGTCTGGTAACTTGCTTTCTTTACTGAAGCGTGTTTTGGACACCTAGCCATTTGCATTTAGCTGAGTGCATGAATGGGTGAGGAAGTGTATGAATGGCTGGTCAGCTCTCTTGTGCCCCTGGACAAGTCAGGCTTTGTGCACTCTTCCCAGACTGCTTTTCCAGAGCTGGGAGCCTCCATCTCCATCTTGTCACTGATTCCCTGTCCTCTGTAACCTGGGACCTCAGTTTCTCTGCACAGGGGTCACGGGTGGCAACAGTTGGTTATAGGGTAGAGCCTGGTGCTGACTGTCCACAGCCCTGGAAGTGGGCAGCACTAGACTTCTGTCTCCATCCTTGCAATGCCAACAAAGATGCTGAAGTCCAGAGGGGTTAGGTGATTTGTGCCAGTCACAGAGCGGGAGGGATGTCAGGATTTGAACTCGAGCCTGGATGACTCCAGAGCACTCTGTACCCCAGAGTCAGCATGCCCCAGGAGTCTAGGGAGGTCAGAACTGGGGGCAGGGCAGCCATGGTCTCCGCTGGCTGTCGTAATGTCCCCCATCTCTAACACAGGGGCCTCTGAGGGATGGCCAGTCCTGACTTTGTGTGAGTCTCAGATCCCCAAGGCTGTCCAGCCCAGTGACCTTGCTTTTACCCCTGAGCCAAGGTAGACCCAGAAAGGAGTCTGGCCAGGACCTCCCCCACAGCCTCTTCAGAGGAGCCACCATCGGTGCTGAGCCCTGGAGTCTGAGGGAATTCCAGGCTAAAGGAACAGCATTCATGAGAGCACAGAGGTAGAAAGTTCCAAGAGCCCAAGTCGTCAGTGTAAGTGGAGAGGAGAGAGGGAGAAAGGAGCTTGGAGAGCCAGCCACAGCTGGATTCAAATGGTGGGAGGCTGGAAATGCCAGGCTGAGGTCCTTGGGTATCTTGCAGGCAGTAGGGAGCCATTGATGGGTTTTGAGCAGTGTCGGGGGCAGATTGCAATTTAGAAAATTCTCTGGCTGCAAGGCAGATGATGGATTTGGGGGGCAGTGACTGGTGTAGAGATAGGCCATGAGGAGAGTGGCAGGACTGGCATATAACTGGCATTGCCATGGAGAGTGAGCGGTTAGAAGACCTCACCGGGGCCTCACCCAGGCTCCCAACTTGCTTCCCCCAGGACAGAGCTGGAGACTCAGGCGTCTGTCCTCAACCTCTGCTGGCAGGGGCCCCAGCTGGGCTCGAGTGCAAGGCAGAGATTTTTTTCCTGTAAATTATTGGTGCCCAAGTCATAGCTGAGTGGCTCAGCACAATGGCATCCTTCTCTTTTTGTCCTCCTTAATTTTAGAAGCCAAAGCTAAATGTTTTAATTTTATATTATTCCTGACATAATGCTAATGAGTTCCAGGTGTCCCTGAGTTGTTCTGCGCAGCCAGGCATCTGGGTGGGGCCCTGCTCCCCAGGATGCCCCTCTGCCATCCCCTTGGTTCTCAGCGAAGTGCCTTGCAGCGTGTTCCTCCTTAAGGACCCCTTACTGCTTTATCATATGGTTGTAATTTTTTTCAGTTTACTGGGTTGTTCTTCCCCGTGGTGACCACAGGGTGATTCTCTCTGGATGGAAGAGTCCCATGAGAATGGGGCAGCCTGTCTGGCCCAGCAGAAGACATGCTTCCCTTTCAGACCCTGGGGCACCCCACGCAGGTGAGGGACAGGATGGCTCCCCCAGACTCTTCCAGCACTTTCCAACCTGTGTTGGACTGAACATCCGGAGATTTGGGTTTTTAGGGGAAATAAACACTGTGGGGGGATCTGAAAGACAGTGTGATGGCTATTATGGCTAGTATCATTATTTTCTGGTGACGTGAAACATTTAATTCTTTGTTTCTAGTCATTTCTTTCCCGTGGCCCAATGTTTCCCAAATCTGCAGACCAGTCTGCTTTTTGTTGCCCGCCATGTGAGGCTCTTCTGTCTGTGGAATTTTCCAGGCAAACATACCAGAGTGGGTTGGCATTTTCTACTCCAGGGGGGTCTTTCTGACCCAGGGATCAAACCTGGGTCTCCTGTGTCTCCTGCATTGCAGGCAGATTCTTTAACCCACTGGGCCACTGGGGAAGCCCCTGATGGGATAGACAATGGTCTCTATTTATGTCAGATCTGAACCTGGAGTCTAAAAACTTGAATGTGAGAGAAAAAAAATGTAAGTTGAAAAATTTCCTTGTCTCTGAGCCCCCATATACTGGGTAATTCACACATCTCAGGCAGTCTACAAACCACTGCCCCAGTTCTGGAGGCATCGGGGGCTTGCACTGAACCGAGGGGTCCTCAGAGTCATTTCTCATGCTGGCACCTTCTGAGGCATTCAGCTTCCTGCCCTATCTTTGACCAGAGCCCACCCATCTCCTGTCTACCTGAAAGGCTCCCTCAGGTCCAGCTTAGACTCCACATCTGGGCGTGGGACCTCCTAAGATATCCGGAGTCCTGCCCGTGGGGAACCTCAGCCTGCCTGGGAGGAGCCCTGCTTCAGGGCTTACCACAAGCCTAGTTTTCTTTCCCACAAGCCTGGCCCCCGAGTGAAAGGGCAGAACTCTGAGCCCCCCACTTTGAGGGAGCCTTGCCATCTCCCTGGGGCTTGCTTTCCCCCAGGGACTCTTTCCCAGCTGGACATCTTGGTGGGAGAGAACACAGGATGCGTTGCTCTTCATCCCAACTAGGCCTCTCCTGGACTCCACCAACTCAGGGGGCTCCCCGTCCTGCCCCACACTTCCCTGAAGGCTCATTTGTTTATTGATGCTTCTTTCATTCATTAACAGATATTCACACAAGCCCACTGTGTGCCAGGCCCTGTGCTGGGCACTCTCAGACGGATTTATGGCAGAAAATCATTTGAAAATATTCACTGTACGTCTCATCTCTGTCTCCAGAGTCCTATCCATTCGGCCTTGAGGCTTGAGGTTTTGAAACCCAAAAGCCAGGAGCTCACTCCTGTCTGCTCCGCTGTCTGCTAAGTTATCTCCTCCCAGAGGCACTGGGAAGGAGGTACAGTGCTATTATGGCTCCCAGGACCCCTGGCCCAGGGGACTCTGTGGCTGAACCTGCCAGGTGCCTGCTCACAGCTGGAGGTCTTCTGCACTGTGGGCCAGTTGGGAGTTGGGGGGCATGGGCAGTGGCTTCCAACTACCAAGAAGCCCCAGAGTGAGCCTGTGAGCCCTGGTCCTGCCTCTGGTGGGGTGACTGTGATGTGGTAGGTCCAGGAAGCAGAGATGCTCTGCAGACTGAGGTGCCTGGTTGCCAGAAGGGCTTGCCATGTCTCTTCCCAGCATCTCATCCCTTCCATAGGTTGGATGTCATTTGTCTTTGTTGTAGTTTGTGTAATTGGATCCTAATGGCAATTGAGCTTCCTTCACTGCCTTGGGTGTGAGAGCTAGGCTGTCACCTTTGCTTCCATCCACCTTTATTAGGGAGTCCAGACACTGGGTTTCATCAGTGGCAGGAGCATGCAATGTGGGCCACGTGGCCTCACTCAGTGTGTGGCCCTAAGTTGCCCCCCTAGGGCCAGCAATTTGGGGTCTCCCAGTAGATCTGTGGTAAGTGGGAAAATGGTCCCACTGGGCCCCGGGTGTCAGGTCCAACCCAATTTAGATACTGAGGATATCCCTGAAGGTGACTTGGGAAGCATGCTGCACTGTCCTGGTGAACACGCGATCACTTGGCTCTGCTCCTGAGCATCTGGGCTGGGTCTCTCACCCGCTCTCCCATGTGGCACCTGCTGACTGACCACAACCCTCTCTGATCCCCCTGCGCCCACCCCACCATGACCAGAGCTGCGCACAGCAGCGGTCTGGCCCAGCCCTCCCCCTTCCAAGGGGCCCAGAGCCTCACGGGACGTTCCTGGTGCACACGGGGCAGATTGCTTTCACCCACTTGTCACCTCAGACGAGAACTTTGCATCTGGACACTTGTCATGATTCCCGTTGACCCGACATGAGGTTTTCTTTCAGGTGATGGATGAAATGTCTTGGATCTCCCCTCTCCCCAGGCAGCCCCAGGATGCGGAGGGTTGTGCAAGTCTTAATTCCTGCAGCCCCACCTTTGCACTCCCAATCCTGGGTAGGCGGCCCCAGAAAAGGCAAGTGACTGGTTGAAGGCCACACAGTAACCTGTGACAGAGCCAGGGCTGGAGTCAGATCTTCAGACCCTAACATTTTTCACATCATGGACGCACGCCCTGTTGTTTCTTGGAATTCAGGAGAGGAGCTGAAAGAGGGATTAACCTCTTCTGAGCACCTGTCCTGTGCCCAGGGCCAAGGCCACACCCTGATGTCCACAATAGGCTCCTGAGGCCAGGAGCAGGAGGAAGTGGACCTGAGCCCCCGCCTGCGGGCACAGGCTTAGTCGGGGGAGGACTGAGGCTGGAGAGAATGTTTTCATTCATTGTACGTCTCGGTCCCTCCCCCCTCCTCCTGGGGCAGCACTCACCTCCCTCTCCCCCAGCGCTTAGGGTCAGACATTGACCCCTCTGGAGACGTGTCTCCTCAGCAAATGTTCCAGATGCTTCAGCTGTGGATATGGGATGGGCCGCTGTGTAGCTTTCCCGCCTGCCTGCCTCCCCTACGGGAAGTGAGCTCCTAAAGCCCAGGCAACACCCGGCAGCACCCCAGGGGTGTATGGTGTCCACACAGAGGACAGGCAGTCTGGGCATCGGTGCACCAGGGTGGTGGTAGATGCTCCGAGAAGGGCAAGAAGAGTTTAGGGATGACCTGTCACAGGAGGGGAGGGCTGGGGCTTGAGACAAGCCCAGAGGGCAAGGAGGGCTGGACAGGCAGAGGACACTGCAGGGGCAGAAGTCTGCCCCTGGAGTTTGGGAAGGGGGGCGTGGGCAGTGGGCTAGAGGTCAGCGGGGCCAAAGGGTGGCCTGCGGCCTGTCTTGGCGTTCTCTCCGGCTACGCGTTCCCTCCCCACAGCCAAGCCAATGCAGCAGCCAGGGAACGTCAGGAGATACAGCTCAGCCGGGTCTTCCCTCCCCTCCCCACGCCCCATCTCCTGGGTGGCCTGGAACCAAGGAGAAGCAGGTGGTAGCGTGGCTGTCCATGGGTCTGGCTGTGTTAGGTGTCGAGGTGTTGGTGTGAGGACACGTCTTTATCCACTGGCCTCTTGGAGGAAGTCTTTGCTGGATATTGTCTCCGGGTGTCTCTCCCTGTGCATACACAGACCACCATGAGGCCGTCTGTGTCCTGTGTCTGATATGTGAGCCGGTTTCTGCCTGTGCTTCACGTGGGGCTGTGTGTCAGTGTATCTAGAATCTGGGGAGTTTGTACACTTGTGCCTGTGGTGGGGCCTGGGGCTTGGGTGTCCTTGGGTATATGTGTGTGTGTGTGTGTGTGTGTGTGTGTGTGTGTGAGTGTGAGTGTGTGTGTGCGTGTGTGTGCGCGCGCTGTATGTTGGTATCCTGAGGCTCTCTGTCTTTGACATGTGGCTTGGTAACAGGAGAGGTGTCAGAGTGTGTGTGTCTGCATTTCCGGTCTGTGGCTGGTGACTTGCTGTGTGTGTGAGTGTGTGTGTGTGTGTGTGTGTGTGCGTGTGTGTGCGCGCGCTGTATGTTGGTATCCTGAGGCTCTCTGTCTTTGACATGTGGCTTGGTAACAGGAGAGGTGTCAGAGTGTGTGTGTCTGCATTTCCGGTCTGTGGCTGGTGACTTGCTGTGTGAGTGTGTGTGTGTGTGTGAGTGTGTGTGTGTGTGTGTGCGCACGCGCGCGCTGTATGTTGGTATCCTGAGGCTCTCTGTCTTTGACATGTGGCTTGGTAACAGGAGAGGTGTCAGAGTGTGTGTGTCTGCATTTCCGGTCTGTGGCTGGTGACTTGCTCTGTGTGTGTGTGTGTGTGTGTGTGTGTGTATGTGTCAGCTCTTCTGTGCAGTCTGCCTTCTGCAGGTCCTGGCCCTCAGCTGAGCCTCTTTCCACACCTCAAGCCGTGTGCCCCCGCTCAGCGCAGGGAGCCCCCTGGATCCCACCTGTCTGCTTGGTGAGCAGACTCAACCTCCCCATGTAGCTCCTACTCTGGGGGACTCCACACACCCTGGAGAGGTGGCCTAGCCCTCTTGGGCCTCTCTGGCTGGGAACAGAAGCCCATTTCTTGCCCAGACAGGGATTTTCTGTGGAAGAAGGGCCCAGCCCAGAGCCTCCAGTGCTGGCCTGGTGAGGAAGCGATGGGCACCTCTAGCCCCACACCCCTAGCTTGGGGAATCTCCCCTGGGAAGGGGACCTGTGGCCTTCTAGCCCAGTTTCCCTCTGTTTTGGGTGCTCCCACCCCTCCCTTGATCTGCCAGCCTCTCTGGATGATCATGAAGGCCCTGAGCTGAGAAATTCTCTCCTCACATCTCATGGCGCCCCTTAGTCCTGGCTACCCAGGACAGAGGAGCCCCAGAGGCAAACCCAGGCCCCATCCCTCATGAATGCAGGGTTTCTCTCACATAAACTCCCTGGGCCTCCATTTCTGTCCCTGTAACAACGGGACTTGTGTTGGCCTAAAGGGACTAAGGAGTTATGTTAAGGGAGAGCTGGGCCCAGGCCGGTACCTAGTAAGTGTGATAGCTGCTGTTACTGCCAGAGTCTCCCTCCTGCTCCCATCTGCCCATTCATTCATTCACTCAGAGGGACTGGGTGCCCGAGGATGGACCAGACCCTCACAGCTCTCACAGGACACAGTTCAGGCTGGTGCCCTCTGGCCTCACCTCCCAGGACTCTCTACTTCTGTCCCTCCACTTCTGGCTTCTATCTATCCCTGAGGACCCATGAAACATGAGGCTCTGAGAAGACCTCGTGGAAAACCCACGGGGTTCAGAGGATAGTAAGTCCTGGGATGTGGGGTGAGCAGTGGATCCCAGCTCCCGGCTGGTTGGCCTTTCAAGCTGGCCAAATGCAGAATTATTTGATGTCTTGGAGAAGGGTCTGGCACCATGCAGCTCTCCCGTCCAAGTCATTGTTGAAAGTAGGTTAAGAGTTTGTACAAAAATGGGAAGTTGATCCCCGGATGGCCTGCCAGACTGCTGTAACCCAATATATTTTACCCTTAAACCAGAAATGTGTTTGTTTAGCAGCAAGTCACTGGCAAAGGCCAAAACTGGAGGCATTTTCTCCTCTGCTCCACCCGGGTGCCCTGTTCCCCCAAACCTCCTCCTTACCCTTCGTGTCCAGATCCTCAGCCAGAGCCTGAGAAAGGGGCCTCCCTCCTCCTGGGCCCATGGCAACTGCAGGGAGGAAACTTGACAATCTTCGGGGACCCACTGTGTCCCCATTGCCGTGCTAAGCATGCCCTGTTATTTACTTCTAGCAGCTGTTTGCTGTGGCCCCATTTTAGAGAGGATAAAAGTGAGGGCAGAGATGAGATATGACTTGCCCAAGCTCGTGGTGGTCAGTGGCGGGGGCCCCAGTACAGACTTCTGTCTGTGCGACCTCACAGCCTTCGGCTTGTGGAACAGTGTCCCACACCTCACATGTGAGATGGGGTCCTTGATCCTCCCCCAGGGACCAGAGGGAGAGAACGGGCATGCCCAGCACCAGCTGGCTCTGTCCTGGAGCTGCCCTGAATGACCTTACTCAGCCCTTTCAGAGACGCAGGAAAGGCTCAGAGAGGGCAGCCCTCGGAGGAGGGTGAGCGCAGCCCTCGGAGGGGAGTAAGCCCAGCCCCGCAGATTCTGACGTCGGACCCAGCGTCCTCCCCCTCCCCTGGCCAGAGCTTGAAGGGTCCCTGGGCTTGGCCTGGAAGGGAAGCTGGTGCCCCCTCCCCAGCTCTCGGGAAGGCTCAGCTTGGTCTTTCATCTTCCGCCCTGGGTTCTGTGAGCTGCATGCAGCAGTAATGGATTGCAGTGGACTTTTTTCAATTAGGTTCTGATTTTCCCCTGCTTGTTACTATAAAACTCCAGATGGTCTAGGGCTTCACGGTTCCTGGGGTATTTTCCCCGTTATTTGAATCTGCTTTTGTAACAGGCCCCACATGTGGGAACTGGGCCTTTCAAGGCTCTATGCCTCAGATGGACTTGCTCTTCTCCGCTGTGTCACCTCAGCGTTCCTTTGTGTGTGGTGGCTTCTCTTGGAGGCGCTGGGAGGAAGGAGGGCATCCCCATGTTCCAGCATCAGCTCTGCATCCAGGGCTGGGCCTGGTCTTGCCTGGGAAAGGAACCCAGGATGTGAGCCCAGTTGGAAATCGTGGTCATAGTTTCTGAGGACCAGCCTGATTTTCGAGCTTTACGTAGGGCTCCCTGAGGCAGTGACTAGGGCTATCAAGGACACATACAGGCAGACTAGCACATCTGCCAGACCTAGAAGCCAATCCAGGTCTGCCACTTACTGGCTGTGTGAAATCACTTACAGTCAATGAAATCTCTTTTCTGAGCTTCAGTTTCTTCATCTGCAGAGTGGGGCTAGGAAGGAACCTCACCAGACGTGTATATTGTCATGATTAAATGAAATGTCACACAAATCACATCCAGCTCCTGGCTCCTGACAGGTGACTGAGAGGGTATCACCCAGTCTCTTATGTGACTCTGAATTCACCCCAGTTTCATCTTAGTAGATATTTTAATATTTATGCATTCTAAGTAAATAGGAAAACTTAATACTCATTCTTAGATTTTTCTAGGCTGTTAGATGTCTCTTTTCCTTCTCTCCCCTCTGTATATACCCCTTTACCCACAGTAGCCACCCTCTCTGTTGCTCATGGCATATGAGCCTTTGCTTCTGGCCATAAATCTGTTATGTTTGGTTATTTCAACTTCATTCTAAATAAGAGGTGCTCGGTTAATTCTCTGGGTGTCCATGGTTGGCGTCAGGGCCGTGGTCACAGGATTCTGCATGTGCCCTGTGGTTCACAGGGAGCACCCACCCGCCGTGTGCCCAAGTTATGCCCTATTCACGGGTGAGGAATCTGAGCTCTAGCAAGTGAAATGAACTTTCCCAAGGTCATCCAGTTGTGAAGTGTGGATTTGCACCCAGGCCACTTTGATTCTTGATGCTGAAATGCAGTGATGCAGGTGTGAAGGGGCAGATATCACCAAGCTGTCACTAGGGGCCAGGTCACACCAGCCAGAATGCTGGGGTGAGCATTTGTACTTGCTGAGACACTGGGGAGCCATGCAGGGTGTAACTGTGGGTGAGGGGGGGACTCAGACACCCCTACAGGTTTAAGTCTTTGTGTTAGGGTGTTGGGGGAGGGATGTCCGGAAGGCCCCGCTCTGAGTGTGTTCCCCTTGTACACACCCCATGGAAACATCATTATACCCTTGGGTCACCATAGTATCACCTTAGGGCCACCCTCTTCAGGGAAACTGAGACCCAAAGCCTGGGATGTGCCCATTGGTTCCATCTCTGCTCCAACAAGACTCATTTTTCCATTCTTGCAGCATCTGTACCCCCACAACACAACAGTGATGGTGTACCTCTTCCTGCTGCCCTCCCAGCCCCCCACACAGTCCATCAGTGCATGGGGCCCCTTCAAGCCATTCCCCCACAAAAGGCTGCCTCAGTCCCTTTGGAGGTTACACAAAGGGTACTCCATGGGCTTGGCATGGAAAGAGTTTTAGGGCCACACCAGTCAATGACAAACACATCAAACAGGGGTTCTTCTGGAATCAGTAGAACCTGATCCACGTAGGTGTCCCCCGAGGGCAAGTCAGGAGCAACCACCACCACCACGATAACAGTGATAACATTTATGTCCTCTGTGGCACACACAAATGCACGTTGCCCCACTGCTGCAACTACTCTATGAGTGGGCTCCTCACATCTCCATTTTCCAGAGAAAGAAACTGAGCCACAGAGAGGACATTGATTTGCCAGGATAACAGAGCTGCCTGCTTTCCAGGCTCTGACACACCCACGGGGAGGGCTTTGAATGCCAGGCTAAGGGGGCTGACTGGATGTCAGGAGGCATAGCGAGCCACAGAGGGTCCTGAGCGGGGGTGACCTGGTTAGATTTACAATTCAGAAAGAGACTCACAAAGCATTAGAGTCGGAGGGGCCTTGGGGGCTGTCTGGTGAAGCTGCCAGCTATCAGGCAGCAGAGAGGGGCTCATGAGAAACTCAGATGCCCCAGCTCTAGGATTCCAGGCCAGGCCCTTCCACCTCTGTGACTCCTGCTGACTCCTGGCTCCCCAAGGTATGATGGGGTCTAGGAGGTGGAGCCCGGACAGCCCTGGGATAACTCCTCATCACAGGAGGTGCTGGGGCACCTGCTCCTCCAGACAGTTCCCTGGTCCCCACCCTGCTCCAGGCCCCAGGCCCAGGCTGACACCCCTGATATGCCCAAGTCAAGGGCTGGAGAGCCCAGGGTGTGTTGAGAAAGTTAAGTCTGGAAATCAGGCCTTTGGAGGAAAGTGAGAGGTTAAGGCATAAGAATTGGAAACAGGACATTGGGCAGACTTAGGAGCCCACCATGCCCAGTGGGACATCACACACACTCACACACACACACCCTTCCAACTGGGCAGAGGGGCAGTAAGCCCAGGAACTACCACCCTGGGCAGAATGCCGCTCCCCTACTTACCTGCTCTCTGAGCTCAAATGATGGCCACCATGACGATATTGAGCAAGAACCTGGTACCAAGATAAACACTTCCTGTGCGGTCCTCACAGCCTCCGAAGCTGGTAGAAACTCACCTAATTTTATCAGTGAGGAAACTGAGACTCAGAACTGAAGGCACTCATCTCGGATCATTCACAAGTGAAGCAGTCAAGAAACAAGCTCTGGTTGTCCCACATCAGGGTTCATGTCTGGAACTGCTCTGCTGGTTTCCCCAGAGCCTCAGCTCCTGCAACAGTGGGAGAGTAATACTTGCCCCAAAGGCTGTGGAGAGGATCCGAGATCACGCTGGGGACGGTGCCAGGCCTAGCAGAGTGAGCACCCAGGTGCTGAACCCACGTGCATTCCCCTTCTCCTCTCTGCCTCTGTTAACCCATCTCTGGGGTTGTTAAAGGGTGAGGCTCCAGGGGCCTTGGCAGGCAACTGCAAGTAGAGCCCATATACCCTCATACCTGGGATGCTGGCCCTGATGGGAGTGTTGCTCTGCCTGGGGTACCGCATCCTTGTCTCAGACCTGTCCTGCCCAGGCTGCTGCTACTGCACCTGCTGCTACCTCTGATCCTACCTTGAGGGGTGGGACCCCCATTGTGGTGCCTCAACCAGATGCTTGTTATATACCGAAGCCTGGGACTCAGTTCTGAGAAGTTCCAGTGGGATGGGGCCAGGCAGGATGAGCCAGGCCAACATATACAGGCAAGGCATGGGCACAGCACACACTTCCAGGCAAGGCATGGGCACAGCGCACGTACACAGGTGTGGGATACCTGGGTGAGCACAAGGGCAGTACCTGTACCCCTAGGCCCCAGAACCCTATTCTTAACACCGTTGGATCACGTTTCTAAGCCACCCTTTGCCTCATGAATGAGATGCCAGCCCTGCCCACAAGGATCTCCCAAACCCTCAGCCTGGAGGCCTGGAGAGAGGATAAGGGAAGTACAGTGAAAACCTCAGCATAGCACAGGGTGTGACCAAAGAGGAATGGGAGGTTGGGGACACCGCTTCTCCAAGGAGGTAGTGCTGGGGCACCACGGGCTGATGTCTGAGTGCGTGAAGAAAGGAAAGGCGTTCCATTCCCAGGGAACAGCTCCAGCAGGCCTGGGGGCATTCAGGTTCCTGACCCGTTCTGGGTCTGATCACTCCCATGCGGCTACAGCCTAACACGTGGGGTGTATGCAGATGGGAGAGGTGTCTGACCGTGTTGGTAGACCTCGAACACCAAGCTGAAGATTCTGAAAAATGTCTGAATTAAATTGTCAGCGAGTTGGAAGGGCAGGCGTCCCAGGAGGGGCACAGCCCCAGCAAAGGCGTGGGGGTGGGGGTAGCTGTGCTGAGATGGACAACTGGCCAGACGGGTGCACAGGCCCCGGTTGGGGAGATGATGTATGGGTCTCCAGAGTCAGGCGGACCCTCCCAAAGTCAGGAACAGCACACAGCATGTGAGGAGTTTACTGGCCTCCACCTCAGACGTCCACCCTCCTGGCAAGGGCCAGAGAGGAACAAAGGGACCGGCTGGGGGCCGAGACGCAGCCTGCCCTTCAGCCGCTGCTCCACCTCACTGTGGGTAAACCTGGCCCAGGCCTTGCAGGAGAGCAGGGGGTGGGGGTGTGGCTTGTGGCCTATTTACTCCCCAAACAGGATTTCCTTCTGGTTTTGATGCATGGAAAAGGCATAACATCTGGAAATAGGAAGCAGAACAGCTTCTAAAACCCAGCTGCGGGCGCCTTGCCTTGGAACAGCCCCAAGCAGAGCAGGCCCGCAGTTGTGGCCAGGTCTTCAAGGGAGAGGCGCTGGGAGTGCCCTCCCCAGACCGGCCGTTGTCTCTGAGTCCTTGTCCTCACGTCTGTCCTGGCCTAGAGGATGGAACCAGTGGCTCAAGAGAGGGAGCCCGGCTTCCTCTGATTTGCTTCTTAAGAGTCACCTCCCCCTGCCCCCTGCTCCTGGGAGGACAGCAAGCACAGAGGAGCCACCTGGACTCTGGCACCAGATGTGGCCTGCGTCCTATCCCAACCCTGTGACTACCCTAGGAAGCCTCCATCTCTGAGGTGGGGATGTTGGGGCTGCTCACTTTTTGACTGTCGTATAGTTAAACCTTCAGCATCATGCCTGGACGAAGAGCAGATGCAGGCCAGGGTACCTCCTCCTGCCCATGGCAGGCACCTTGGGAATGGAAGCTGGACAGTGAGGAGAAGCAGGAAAGGGCAGCCAGTCACACGGGGACCAGGAAATGCTCCTCGGGGTTGTGTGCGAAGGATCTTGCAGGCTGACGGGGGTTGGACAGACTGTTACCAGAGATAGGACATTCCTTGCTGAGTGTCTTGCAGGAGCAAAGACTTGGAATTACCTGGCAGACCCTTGCTGCTGTGAGCCTCGGGTGGGGAGTCAAGAGGGGCTGGAGGTGTGGAGGGCTGGGTGTTTGAATGTTAGGCCCCCAGGGATTTAGGCGAGAGCAGCAGGGTCTCTTTCATATGTCAGAGCCTCCTGGGGTAGTTGTGTAGAGGGTAGGGAGGAAGGGGTTTGAAGTTGAGGACTCTGGGGGGAGAGATGGGAACTGGACAGAAGCTGCCGGAATCGGCACTGTCTGTGTTCCTCTCTGTCCACGCTCACCCCAACCAGGGACATCACATGTCTGTGCTGTCCCACTGCATGCTCACTGCCTGGCGTGGGGCCTGGTGCATACTTGGGGCATTGAACAGGTGAACAGCCAAATGATAAGTCAGAGAGTCTGAGTTTACAAGTGTGGTCGTTGTTCTGACAGCAATCAGCACGATGCTGTGTTCTAGGGCGGCAAAGCCCTTTGAGTCAGTGTCCCACCCCTTGGGGCCTTCGTATCAGCCCTGGATGTTGGCCACACAGCCTTAAGTTTGTAGGCAAGGAATTAAGGCACAGATATATCAAGGGCACTGCTCAGAGCCTCACTGGGAGAGGACCTGACTAAAATCCAGGCCTTGGGTTCCAAATCCAGGGCTGTCTACACCGGACACGTGCCTGCACCCAGTCCATTCAGGGCTGCGCTACTGTAAGAATGGCATGTCACTTCCAGATGCCATTGGAGGGCAGACCCATCCGGAGACAGAAGGACCAGTTTCTTCTCAAGTCATAGTGGCCATTTCTAAATCGGGGATGGATTTTTTTTCTGGACCCACCAGACCTTCCCAGATAAGAGTCTGAGTCCTGGGCACTTCATGGGGAGCTGAACTGGGGCACCAGGAGGCCTCAGAAGGGGCCGGTGGGGGGTTGGCAGGAGAGCAGATGCCATGGCCCATTTCTGGGCTGGGCGGTGGGCCCTCGGGGGCCTGAAGAGCGCCCCTCAACTGGCCTCTCCTGCAGTTCGAGGGCTGCAGCAAGGCCTTCTCGCGGCTGGAGAATCTCAAGATCCACCTGCGGAGCCACACGGGTGAGAAGCCGTACCTGTGCCAGCACCCAGGCTGTCAGAAGGCCTTCAGCAACTCCAGCGACCGCGCCAAGCACCAGCGCACCCATCTCGACACGGTAGGCCTGGGGGCAGAGGCCGAGGGTGGGGGGTGGAGGACAAGCACTCGGCCCGTATTTGTCTAATGCAGGGCAGCAGCCACCTCCAGGCAGAAACCCTGCCTCCAGCCTTGTGGACATTTTGGGCAGGACAGTTCTTTGCAGGGAGACGGAAGTACCATCATTTAGGGTGTTCAGCCACCTTACTGGCCTCTTTTGTTGTTTTAGTTGCAAAGTTGTGTCCCTACGAACTCTTTTGCGACCCTATGAACTACAGCCCGCCAGGCTCCTCTGTCCATGGGATTTCCCAGGCAAGAATACTCGAGTGGGTTGCCATTTCCTTCTCCAGGGGCTCTTCTCTACCCAGGGATCGAACCTGTGGCTTCTGCCGTGTCTCTTGCATTGCAGGTAGATTCTTTACCACTGAGCCACCGGGGACGCCTCTATCCATTAGATGGGAGCGATTTCCTTCTTCCCAGTTGTGACAACGAAAAATGTCTTTAAGTGTTGAAAAAACTCCTGGGGAGGAGGAATTAAACTCTCCCCTAGTTGAGAACCACCAGCCCAAGCAGTAGTGTGGGCCCCGCTAAGTGGGGGCGCAGGGCATGGTGGGGGCGGGGCAGCTCACATCCTGCATCTTTTCCCCGGGCCTGTCAGTCACTCAAAGCCAGTCCTCCCTGCTCTTCCTCGCTCACTCCCACCCTGACCCCCGGCATGGAGACAGGCCAGAGGCTCTCCAGGGCCTTGCATATCTCCTGGGCACGGTGGGTAAGCCGTTGAGGTGAGCAGGGCCCAAGACTCCAGGCCCCTGGATCAGTGACCTGGGCCCCAGATGCCGGTGTGTCCACCTCCTCACCTGTTTGTGCCAGTGTGATAGATAACCTGTGGCTCCACCACAGCAGTGGTCCAAGCATTCTGTGCTGTGCATACAGACCTTAGCAGTTAACAGAGCACTTCTACAACATCGTCTCCCACCATCTCTGCCAGTCAGCGGGTCACGAGCCCATTTGACAGATGAGGAAAGTGGGGCTCCGGGCAGTTTCCTACTCAGCCTGAAGGTGGCAGAGTTGACTGGGGCCTCCCCCCAGTCTCACAGCACCTATGTGAGGGGATGCACCAGCCTGGGAGACCCCCAGCCCCTCAGTGCTGCAGAAGACGGGTCCATAGCCAGACTCCACATCTGGACCACTGGCCTGAATCTCTGCTGTTTGTGTGAATGTTTGGGGAACTCTGCCGGTGGGGGCCTGGGAGACGTGTGTGGTCGTGTGGCCCAGCTTGTCCAATAACCCGGACATACAGATGTGGAAACAGAGGCCCAGATGGGCGATTGACCCCTCCAGGGTAAGTTGGAGGCCACAAGGCAACAGAAGTCAGAGCTGAAAGCTCTGCCCTGGGCCTGCCCTGGGGCTGCCCAGGGCCGGCCCTGGGGCTGCCTAGGCAGCCCTCTGGGGGTTTTATAGCTGGGAAAAGCAAGATCCCCAAAAGATGGGGGAGGTGGATAGCAGAAAATAGCAGGGGAGTCATGTTTTGGGGCCCGGCTGGGCCCTGGGCAGAATGTTCTACACATCTCCCCATCCCCTGAGATCATACACACCCTCCCCCAATTTAATCCTAGTGACAAACCACAAGGTAGGGGCCTGTTCCCATTTTGCAAACAAAGAAACTGAGGCTCAGAGATGAAATCATTGACTGTCACGTGGCTGGATGGCTGGGAAGTGGGGGAGCTGAGATGCAGCCCAGTCTGTCTGACCGCTAGTTCAGTGCCCCTTGCTGAAGAAGGGGAGAAGCACGGAGGGGATGAGGTAGGAAGGAAGAGCCCTGCTCCCAACCTGAGCCCGACCACTCTCCCCCCCACCCCCGCCTCCGGCTTACTGTCTTGGGGTTGGGGACATGGAGTGAAGAGATATGCTAACAAACCCCTCTGCCTCCGTCATCTTCTCATGCCCAGCCCCTGGGGCCCTTGGCACCTATACCCGCCCCGAGAGGTCCACGCGGCAGCCCCAGCAACACCAGGCCCCTCTGCACCCCCTCCCCCAGGCCTCCCTCCAGGCATCTCGGGGTCACCTACCCTGACTTACCCCTTCCTCCCCTCTCCTTACTGAATTTCCTGGCCCCAGCCCCAAAGCAACAGGCCTCTGGCCCCCCACTTGTGTGTGAACGGAGCTCCGAGAGCAGGGTCAGGGCAGGCCCAGAATGAGCCCGTGGGGTTATCTCAGTACTGCATCTCCCCAGAAGGTCCTGGTCAAGCCCAGCCCCCGCACCAGGCCCATGGAGGCACTGCAGTGGCTCCCCATGGCTAGGTTGCTTTCCCAGCACCCGAGGCTCAGGCCCATGGGATCAGCCCCATGCAGGCTGGGCCTTGTTTTCCAGAGGGGACCTGGTCATGTCCCCAGCTCCCCTCTGGCACCAGAGAATGTGGGATTCTCTCCATTGGCAGGAAAGCAGCTGAATAGACTGGAGAGAGCCAGCCTGGGTTCTAATCCCAGCCTTCCGTCTGTTCCCAGAGATCTGAGAACTGCCACCCAGCCTCTGTGGGCCTCAAACACTCCTACCTTACAGGAAAGGGATGGGGGAATCAACTGAGGTGACAGGTGTGGCGGCCAGACACACATCTGCACAGCAAACTTGAGTCACTGACCTACCTGTGACTTGCTGACTGCATGCTGACCAAATCCTGCCACATCCCAGCTACTCCATGTGCAGTTCAAGTCCTGACTGCCACAGACTGTCCTGCCCTGGCCTCGGTTTCCTTACAGGGAAGATGGGGGCAATAGTCACTCCTTTGCCCACTTCCCTGGACCGTTCAGGGCTGCAGAAGAGAGGGGGAACCTCAGCAGAGGGGCATGGGCACTGCACTTCTGCAGGATCTTGGGCAAAGCATCAGCCTCAGTTTCCTCATCTGTAAAGTGGGGGTGCTTTTCATGGGTTGGGTGTACGGCTGAGAGGAGATTGCAGCCGGCCAGCGCTGAGCACAGTGCCTGCACTCTGGGGGGGCTCAGTATGTGAGGGGCTGTGTTGTGCACAGGTCGGGAGGGTGCTGTGAGGTGCGCGATGCCCACAGCACGGCCCGGAGTGTCCTGCTGTGAGCGAGGCCTTGGAGCTGGTGCGGTGACTGCAGGCCTGGGGCTTGGCTGCTGCTTGGGACAGCCAGCCACAGGGTTTCCTGAGGGCTCCTGGGGGAGCTGAGCTGGAGGAATGTTCTACACACGTCAGGCCCTGGAAAAACAAACACAGAGATGGGCCTTGTGCCCTCTTTCCAGGCGAGGGCGCCTGCACACACGGAGCTCTGTTTGTTTGCTTTTTGACAAAAGCGCGTGGATTTGTATCAGCGTCCCCTGGGACAGGGCCTGGGGCAGAGCAGGGCAGGGCCCATGAGAGAAAGTGCATGTGTGTGTATATGTGTGTGTGTGTGTGTGTGTTGCTTTGGGAATCAGGACCGAGAAAGAAGGGCCCTGTGGGGTGTGGGTCTTGTGTCTATGTCTCTGGGTGGTTGTGTGGGGGGCAGGTCCGAGGCCTGCCTTCCACCCTCCCACTGTACCTGCCCTTCAGCGAGGCCAGCCCCTCACTGCTCTGTCTCTCTCTTTGCTCTCCTCTGCTTCTTTAACCTGGCAACTCTCCGCGGCAGCACCAAGGTATGGCCCTCTGTTCCTGCTCCCCGCCCCCAACCCCATGCTGCCCAGCAGGGCTGTCTCACCTCGAGGTACAGGGGCAGTTCAGTAGGCATGGCTGGTGGGGACGTAGGCATCCCCTCCAAACGTCCCCCACCGCAGTGTCCCCTGCCAGTGGTTGGAGGCCAGAGGGCCCCGAGAAATCAGAGCTGCTGGATGGGTTCAGAAAGGGAGCCTTAGGGACTTCAAGCCCCGGTGGCAGCTGGAGTCCCTGAGCAAGGTCTCATGGAGGTTTGCTTCTACGGGGAGCTCAGAATTCAGTTAGGGCCACAGAGCCCCTGACCTGGGATGAATCAGAAGGGACCCCTCCCAGAAGAAAACTCACCCCTGAACTGACCCAGCAGCACAGTTGGTCACTGCTACCGGTAGAAACTTGAGAAGTGGCGGTGGGAACCAGACTCAAGGAGAGGTTGGAGAGGAGGTGACGAGAGCTGGGTGTGCTGGCGTGGGAGGAGGGGTGAGGGCTCAACCAGGGCTAAAGTCACAAAGAGCCTTCAGCGCCCGGGGATGGGCTGTATCCAAGGGCACCAGGGAGCCATGGGGGTTAGAAGGTGGGAGCGTGGCCAGGCCTGTGAGAAAGGCCCTGTGGCTGTAAATGAGAGGGGATATTGGAGGTATAGAGGGCACACTGGGGTCTGGATAGGAACCAGGGGAGGTGGTGGGCACCGACTTGCTCTAGAGGATGAATGAGGCTCCAAGGGAAAGGGATGTGAAGGGCACCGATGCCCAGCCTACCCAGGGCTACACCTGAGACCCAGTACCCTCTGGTCTCCTGTGATTATTGGTTTGAGGACCTACAATTCTCATAACCTGGGGACCAGTCTGGGGACTCTGGACCCACTGCAAGGGTTGGTCAGGTGCTCCCAGCCTGGGCCCTGCCTCTCTCCAGCTTGGTCCATGTTTGTGCCCCATTGCCTTGTGCTCTGCCCCACTCCTGTTCTTCCTCTTCCTCCTCCCCCTCTGCAAGGCCACCATCTCACTTTACTCCTTGTTCACTTGCTGCTTCTCTGCAGCTCTGAGCCACAAAGGGTGTACTTTTCTCAGAGCCAGTGTCAGAGCTGGAAGAAGTCTTAGATATTGGGGGGCCCCATCTTGCAGAGGAGAAAGTGAGAGTCTGAGAGGGGAGGCACCTTACCTGAGGTCCCAGGATGAGGGTAGAATGGAGACACAAACTCCTCCTTCACCACCAGGCCAGGCACCTTCTCCCCACCCGTGGGCAGGCCTGAGTCAGACTCCTCCTGGCTTAGGACACAGGGAGGGATAGGATGAGAGCCACACAGCAGGACGTAGGGCCTGGCGGGTGGCCCCCACTCACCCTGCCTCTGCCCTCTGATGTTACAGAAGCCGTACGCCTGCCAGATCCCTGGCTGCTCCAAACGCTACACAGATCCCAGCTCCCTCCGCAAGCACGTGAAGGCCCATTCAGCCAAAGAGCAGCAGGTGCGTAAGAAGGTAAGAGGGCTCCGTTCCAGGCCTATCTCCGCAGACAACCCCCCCCACCCCACCCGGCCTCCCATCCAGCATCAAGACAGGTAAAGGTCACACTCCTTGCATGCATCCAGCCTTCCACACCCAAGGGTGTTACTGTCCCTCACCCTCCGTCTGCCTCCTACCAGTCCAATTGTTAAGATAGTCCATGACTTACAGTGGTTTGGCTTCTGATGGTCCAGCTTACAATTTCTCAACTTCATGATGGTACAATGGTGTTTTCACAAGTTCAGTAGAAACCACACTTTGAAGTCTGATCTTCTCCCAGGCCTGCAATGTGTAGGATCTTCTCTTGTGATGCTGGGCAGTGGCAGCTGCTTGACCACAAGGGTGAACAACTGATACACTCACAGCTATTCTGTTCCCAGACCACCATTCTGCTTTTCACTTCCAGTATGGTATTCTGGAAATGAGCTATTCGGAAGTGAGCTATTCTGGAAGTGCGTTACATGAACAGTTCGGCACTTTGTTTGAGACAGGCTTTGCCTGAGGTGATTTTGCCCAGCCATAGGCTTGTGTAAGGAGAAAGCAATGGCAACCCACTCCAGTACTCTTGCCTGGAAAATCCCATGGATGCAGGAGCCTGGTAGGCTGAGGTCCATGGGGTCGCTAAGAGTTGGACATGACTGAGCGACTTCACTTTCACTTTTCACTTTCACACATTGGAGAAGGAAATGGCAACCCACTCCAGTGTTTTCACCTGGAGAATCCCAGGGATGGGGGAGCCTGGTGGGCTGCTGTCTATGGGATCACATAGAGTCGGACACGACTGAAGTGACTTAGCAGCAGCAGCAGCAGGTTTATATAAGTGTTCTGAGCACATTTAAGGTAGGGGAGGCTAAACTATGGTATTAGGTAGGTTCAGTTCAGTTCAGTTGCTCAGTCATGTCCAATTCTTTGTGACCCCAAGGGCTGCAGCACGCCAGGCCTCCCTGCCCATCACAAACTCCCAGAGCTTACTCAAACTCATGTCCATCGAGCTGGTGTTGCCATCCAAGCATCTCATCCTCTGTCGTCCTCTTCTCGTCCTGCCTTCAATCTTTCCCAAATCAGGTTCTTTTCCAGTTCCTTGCATTAGGTGGCCAAAGAATTGGAGCTTCAGCTTCAGGATCAGCCGTTCCAATGAATATTCAGGACTGATTTCCTTTAGGATGGACTGGTTTGATCTCTTTGCAGTTAAAGGGACTCTCAAGAGTCTTCTCCAACCCCACAGTTCAAAAGTACCAATTCTTCGGCGCTCAACTTTCTTTATGGTCCAACTCTCACATCCATACATGACTACTGGAAAAACTTTGACATCACCATAGCTTTGACTATACGGACCTTTGTCGGCAAAGTCACGTCTCTGCTTTTTGATATGCTCTCTAGGTTGATCATAGCTTTTCTTCCAAGGAACAAGCATTTTTTAATTTCATGGCTGCAGTCACCATCTGCAGTGATTTTGGAGCCCGAGAAAACAAAGTTTGTCACTGTTTCCATTGTTTCTCCATCTATTTGCCATGAAGTGATGGGACCAGATGCTACAATCTTCATTTTTGAATGTTGAGTTTGGTAGGTTAGGTGTGAAAGTGAAACTACTCAGTCATGTCCAACTCTTTGCAACCCCATGGGCTGTAGCCTACCAGGTTCCACCGTCCATGGGATTTTCCAGACAAGAATACTGGAGTGAGTTAGCATTCTCTTCTCCAGGGGATCTTCCCGACCCAGGGATTGAACCCAGGTCTCCCGCATTGTAGGCAGACACTTTACCATCTGAGCCACCAGGGAAGTCAGGTTAGGTGTATTAAATGCAACTTTGATTTTTTTTTAATTTTCAGACCTTGATGGGTTTATAAGGCCATAACCTCATTAAAGTTGAGGGAGATCTGTACTTCCTCACTCTCAGCCTGAAGACATTTATCCCCCAACCAGCTCCTCTCTCATCCATTTGCCCACTGACCCCCTTCACCAGGACATTCGTTTATAAACATTTGATGTCAGGCATTCAGGATGCAAAAATACAACCATGGTCCCCACCTTCAGTGGGGACCCACAATATGACAAAGACTGCAATAGATGTGTGCAGAAAACAGTCAAAGAACTGGGAAATGACTTGGCCTATCGGGGGGGAACTGGAGGGTCATGGAAGAAGTGATATGGGGCTGGGGCTGGGGGCAGTGGTGTGCAGGCTCATGGCTGCTGGCAGCATGGCCTTGGGCACTTGTCTTAGTGCCTTTGTTCTTCATGTCCTCAGCTGTCAGATGGGGGCATAGAGGACTTGCTTTTAAGGGTTGTCATGAGGGTTAAACAAGGGAATCTATGTCAAGGGTTTGTTGACCAATACTTGACCCAAAGTAAAAGTTCTGAACAGAAGTCAGGAGGTGTTGTCATTAAGTCTTAAAGAAGGAGTAAGCACTGGGCCTGTGAAGATGGGGCCCCAGAGAGTGACTGAAGCTTGAAACACTGTTTGAGGACCAGCCTCACACAGTCCCTGCCTGTCTCTGGGCTGAGCAGTGAGGCATGGGGGAGAGGCTATGAGGGTGGGGTGGCAAGATGGCCCTGCAGAGGTGGCAGGGCTGTCCTGAGGATGGGGGGTTCCATCGAGGGGTTGTAGGCAGAGATGGGACACATCACCCTGAAAGGTGGCACTGGGGGACATGTAGAGAATGGGTCGGGGTGGTTAGAGGGACATTTGAGACAGGGAGGCCACTGCTGGGGGCAGGAGAGACATGGGGTGTGGGGCTGACCTGGGGCAGGGTGGGAGGGGAGGAAGAGGGACTGGGCTTGGTGACTGCTTTGGCTGGATTGGGGGGACATGGCAGGAGGAGCATGTGTCAGATGTTGGGGGCGGGCAGGATGGGTGGATGGTGGTCCCCTTCACCAGGACAGAGAATCTGAGAAAGAAGCAGGCTTGCAGGAGAAAGCAGGTTCTGTTTTGGACAGGAGGCGTGTGAGCCGCTGAGGGACCCCGTGTGGTCGGAGGGACAGGACTGCAACTTGGGGCAGGACTTTACCTGGCTGGGTTTAAGCCACATCTCCCAAGGACCACTGGAGCCACAGGTCCTTGAGTGCCAGGGAGGGTGTGTGGCGGGGAGAGAAACACGAGGCCAATCTTGAGCCATCAGTGTGACAGAGGACAGAGTGGGAAGACCCCATTAATTTGTTTAGAGGGATTCAAGAGCAGCTCCTGTTCTCCAAGCAGTGTTCTCAGAACTGTGGATACAGTGTAAAGAGGGCAGGAAAAGGCCTAGAGGCTGGAGAAGTAGACTGTTGTATAATCCAGGAGGTAGGAGTATACAGAGATGGGGTGCTAGGAGCAAGCAGACCTCAGTGGCAAAGAAAATGGGAGGGGACAGCTTGGCTCGGGAGCCCCCTGGAAGCTGTAGAGCAGAGGAAGAGCATGGTCAAAGCATGTGCTGTAAGCTTGCGGTGAACACAGCACAACCACATTCGCCCTGAGAAGGGAGGGATGAATCTGGTGCTTCACAGGCTGTATCTCATCTAGGCCTCACTATGATCTTAGGAAGTGGGAGATTCCTCCCCATTTTAGAGATGTGGAAACTGAGGTTCAAAGAGGTAACAAGTCTGCCCAGGGTTGTGTGGTGTGGGAGGGACACAGCCAGACCCATCTGCTTCCAGGGCACGAGCTCTCTCCACTGCTTTCAGGTTGAGGAGCCTGGGCAGGGACAGGGAATGGCCCGGGCTCCATGCCAGGGAGGCTTCTGTCCTGAGCGGATTGATGCCCAAGGACCAGAATCCTGCCCTGGTTTTCCCAGGCCCCATGTTTGGCTCGTGCTGAGCCCCTGGGACCTGGGGCCGCAGATCTGCAAACTTCCCAACAATAAGCATCCATTAAAAGCCATTGGGGATGATGTATCTTTCTGGGTAAAGCGACCCTTGTATTATGACAGCTCCTTGGCAACCCTGCTGCGTTTCAGAGAGAATTAGAAATGCTTTTCTTCCTTAATTCTCCTCTCCCGCTGCTCCTAATCCGATCGACATTGCGGTCTGCAAGAACATGCCTTGGCCCTCTTTTGCCAGAAACTTAATTTACATGGAAAACAGCTGCTGGGTCAGGGAGCCGAGAACCCTTCGGGAGGCTAGGCATGCCTTCCCTGGGCCTGGGTGCTGGCCCGGCTGGCCTGGGAGGGTGGAAAAACCCTCGGACTGACTCCCAGCTGCTGTGTGTCATGCCACGAGGCTCTTGCCTTCTCTGGGTTGGTTTTGTCCCAGTTAAAATGAGGGTCTGGACGAGTCAATCTTCAGGCCTCTGATGGTCAGCTTTGGGATTTCCCTGGGATAAGAAGGAACCCTTCCCATCCCGGTGCACACCCCCCTCATCACTCGAGGACCCCTGTGCCCGTCTGGTCCCAGTTGGAGATGTGAAGACGTTCTGAGGAGTCAAGCTCAAGTCTATGTTTAGGGATAGCTGAGGACGATTGGCCAAAGACTTGCGAGCCCCAGTGTGCTGTTAGCCGACACGCTCAAGGCCAGGTATCGACTCAACGGGCCCACCGTCACATGACCGTGGGGGACTCGGCCAGTGGAGTCAGCCAGCCCATGACCCACCACCTTCAACCGTGGTTCACACCTGTCCTCTCGTCACCCTTCTCAGCAGCCTGGCCTGAGGGGTGATTATTGCTGCTTCGTACGGTGGGAAGGGAGAGTCAGAGAGGTGTTTATCTAGTGTCACACAGGGAGTGAGAAGAAATGGAGCAGGATGGGGGTCCAGGTCTTCTGTCCCCGGCCCTGGACTCTTTCTGCTGCATTTTGTGCCAGGAAGGAAGAGAGGTGGGAGTAGGGAGGAAGGAGGGAAAGGCTCTGACTGCACATTCGCTGTGTCCTACTCCCCCGGTGTCAGTCAGCCCAGTCGTGGCCCAAGAACCTGCCCCACAGACCCCCAGCCTCCTGGGAGGCCCAGCGGCTGCACTTCGATGCCCTCCTGGCATCTGTGCCAAGGCCACGCCCCCAGCGGGGGCTCCCAGCTAGTGACGGAGCCCAGCAGGCCCTGCAGGGCTGTGAGGCCAGACCCCTCCTGGGAGACTTGGGACCCCACCGGCTTCCAGCAGACTTAGGCGCCCTGAGGACTCCCTAGTCCCTGGGCTCCCAGTCTAGGAAGCGCCCACCAACTTCCTCTCCCTCCGTGCTTCGTTCAGTCTGGTGGCTTTCCCAGCACGCCCAGCTCTCCCTCACCTATTGAAAAATCGTTGCATGCTCAGTCTCGTCTTAGCATCTGCTTCTCAGCCTTGAACCAGCACCCCTCTCACCGTGTCCACAATTAGCTCCATTTGACAGCTGAGGAATCTGAGGGGCAGTGAAGGAGGGGTCGTGCCCTGGAGCCACACTCCTTCCTGCCCTGTCCCCTAGAGTGAGACTTGCTGGGGGGCAGGTGGTCTCGTGCTAACCGCCTCTCTCCCTCTGCTCACTCCCCAGCTGCACACGGGCCCTGACGCTGAGGCTGACGTCCTGACCGAGTGTCTGGCCCTGCAGCAGCTCCACACGTCCACACAGCTGGCTGCCAGCGACGGGAAGGGTGGCCGCGCCCTAGGCCAGGAACTGCTCCCAGGTAGGCAAGCGGGGAGGCAGGGCCGGGGGGGGAACCCTTTCCGCAGCCAGCCCTGCAGGCAGATGGCCGTGCTCCATGGATAGCAGGGGCCACGTGGGCATGACCTGCTGGAGGCACCCATGCCTTGGACCTTCATTGCCCTGCAGCTCATCTCCCCGGGCGTATGTTCCTTCATACCCACTCCTCTGTGACTCACCATTGCCTGTGGGATGAAGTCCAGGCTCCTCCCCCGCCTCCTGGGGCTTAGGCATTCCTGATGGCCTCCTGCCCCAAGCTTGGCACATTGGACGAGGTTCCCTGCACACACCAGCCTCCCTCTTGCCCGGGAACCACTGTATACACCTTGCCAGCCTCCACTCCCTGCACCTTCACTACAACAGGTCCCGCACTTTCTTCAGGACCCACCTCAGGGTTCATGCCCGGGCCCCAACTTAAAGTCCCATGTACTCCCCACCACGATTCCTTGCTTCAGAAGAGAAAACCGAAGCTCTGAGGGGATGGGCAGCTTGGCTGTAATTGCCTCCAGCTCATCATAAGATAGGGCCCCCTCAGGGCCCTGGACCCTGCCAGCCATCCATCCAGATGCTCAGAGCCTCCGGTGCAGCTGAGGCAGCCTGTCTGCCCCTCCCAGCAGCCGCGGGCCACGGGGCAGGTCTCAGGCCCTGGCAGGAATTCCTGGCTTCTTGGGAACCCAGCCCAGCAAAGGGCAGTGTAGCCCATGGATTCCAGCTGACAATTCTTGTGCTCTGCCCCTTTCCCTGCCCCCTGAAGAAACCACAGTATCAGAGCAGAAAGCTTTTCCCATCCTCTGGGATTTCTTGAATTACCCCAACCATTTTAAACATTTCTTATTTTCTAGTTTTTTAAAATTCTTCCCCCTCAGCCTTAAAGTTGCAGCATGTTTAAAACTCTATCAAAGCACTTACCAAATAGCCTTGGGAAAAGAAGGTTTTTACCCTTTCTCTAGGTAGCCCTTCACAGGGTCTGTGCTCAGACAGATCCACAAGGGTGAGGATAACCCAGGAGAATGGGTCCATGGAGGAGGGACCATACCCACCTCCCTCCAACTAGGGGTCCCTTCTGCCATGGCTGCACCTCACAGGGTCAAAGTTGCTAAAATACAGGGACCCTAGTAGAGAAGAGGCCCTAGAGCTAACCCAGTCTAGGGATGAAGGTTTGTGTCTCAAGTGCCAGCTGCCTGGAGCTGGAGCTCTGCATTGAGAAGGCTTCTGAGGCTTAGCAGGAAAGAGGGCTGTGACTGGTTAACAATGGTTGCCCTGGGACAGAGGGGCAGAAGTCCTATAGGTGCATCATTTTCCCACGGGAAGGCTCAGGTCTGGGCAGGAAAAGGACTGGTCTCAGATCATCCAGGAAGGTCAGCAACAGATCCCATTTGGAAGCCTGTTCTCCCAGGTACCAGCCCAAGGCTTGTCTCAGGGAGGGCAGTCAGGACCAGCAACATCTCTTGAGCACCTTCTCAGGCTGGTCACTTTCCAACATCATCTCATCCAGTCCCCAATGAGCCCATGCTGCAGATGAGAAGCAGAGTCACTGAGGCAGCATTGTGGATGGGAGGGGCAGTGGGGTAGCACCAAGCCTGCCCAGGCCTGCTCTAGCAGTGGGTCAGCAGCGTCTCCGCTGCTTGAGCCTGAGTTCCCCAACGCCCCCCCCCAACCAGAAATCTGCTGTGACAACAAATGTGATTGTGGATATGATTACATATATAAAACCAATGTGATGGAGAATTTTATCATTATTATTGTTGCTCACAGTGAAGGAGAAGAGTAGCTGTTTGCTCATACATCTCATGATAATGCAAAAGCCATCGTTTATTGAATATGTGCCAGGAGCTGTTCTAGGGACTGCACATGTGTGTGTTAACTAACATAATCCTCATGTCAGCCTCATAAAGTACGTACTAGCATGCACTTTCTCTTCCAGACAAGGAAACTGAAGCCTTGTGAGCTTAAGTAACTTTTTGCTGAGGTTCCACAACTAGTAAATGGCAGAGGCCGATTTGAACCCAGGCCATTTGGCTGCAGGCCATGCCCTAAACATACTGTCTGCTGCCTATGCCTTGTGTGGTGTGTGTGTGTGTGTGTGTGTGTGTGTGTGTGTGTGCGCCCACGCACTCAGTCGTGTCTGACTCTTTGTGACCCCACACACTGTAACCCGCCAGGTTCCTCTGCTCCACCCTGCCATACTGAGCACCTATTGTGTTCCAGACTCTGTGCGGGTCCCTGTCCTCGAGCTACTTCCAGCACAGCGGGGGGAAAAAGGGCCAGCCAGCCAAGCCCAGGAGTCCTGGGTCCCCCCAGGGGCATCAGGTTCTCCTGCAGACCCCACAGCGGATGCCTCAGGCACAGTTGGGAACAGATGTTAGGGCCAGAGGTTAAGCGCTCATGGCTGATGATTGATGACGCTGACTTACAGCCTGAAGTGGTGCGTTCTGGGGAGAGAAGGAATGGGCCGGCCCCATGGTATCCCCACCCCTGCTGCTCCGTACGATAACGGTGGTTCCCTCCTTCCTGCCCACTGTCTGTCCACATGTTCAGTGTGCCTGGTTCACACACTCGGTCGCCCACCGTATATTTGTCCTCAGGGGGCTGGACAGGGAGGCTGCCCTGGACCGGGACCAGCCCAGACCGGGGCCGGGCAAAGGCAGGGGAAAGTGTGGACAGAAGAGTCCAGAACAGAGGGGTGAGGTTAGGGAGGGGTTGGTGAGAGCGGCCTCCAATCTTCACTGCCTGACTGTGTGAAGCTCCCCCGAGCTTGCCTCTCGTCGGGAAGGACCAGCTCTCCTCACAGGAAACCCTCAGGAATTTACCTGGCAGGCCTCCTTCAAGCCGCCCCAGGTAACGAGATGGGCAGTGAGGACGTGAGAAGCATGAGGTCAGCACGGCTGAGGGAGAGGGAGCAGGATTTATCAGGCTTCTAGGCCTTCCCAACTGTCAGGCCCCCAAATTGGTTCAAGACGGCAGGCGAGGAGGTGCTGCAGAGAGTGGTGAGTGGAACAAGGCATGAGCAGCGCTGAGCCAGGCCCCGTCCGCAGAAGCCCCCCTTCTGTGCCTTCCTGACCAAGCTGGGAGGGATGTGTGGCTGAGGGAGGAGGCAGATGGATGGATGGGTGGTGGTGTCCGTGGGAGCAGAGATGCCCGAGACAGGGGGCAGGAGGGACTGGGGCTGAGAGGCAGAGGGCCCCCAAGAGCCCATTCAGAGCCTGGGTCTCACAGCCTGGCGGTGGAGCCTGCACCAGAGGCCCCTAGCCTGACGGGCCAGCGCCTGAGCCAGAGCCTAACTTTAAATGAACTTTCTCTTGGTATCATTTGGGAGGACTGATTAGCTGCCCATTGCATGACTTTTGGCAAATTACTGAAGTTCTTAAGACTTAGTTTCTTCATCTTAAAATGAGATCATGTTATCTCCCCAATTGACAGTTGTTGAGATGCTTAAACTTGATAGTGTGGGAAAAGACCTTGACGTGTAGTATGTTCTTAATGAATTGTTGTCAATAATAACGCATTTATTGGAAGAGTAGAATTTCACCTAATATGACCCCTCCATTGAATGTCTATTGCTCTTAACTCTAGGCCAGGGTTGCAAACTGTTTTTGGTCTACAAACTGGGCGGTGCCATAGTCCCCACCACTTCCTGTCATTATCCCCTGCCAGTTCACTTATTCTGCTCCCTGCTGTGCCACCTAAGGCACTGAGCTTGCAATCCCTGCCCTTGTCCTGCTCAGTTCCTGGTAGTGGTTCCCTGAATCGCAGGCCTGGGATGGGCTAGCCTTGGAACCCCAACCAAGGGGTTGAGAAAGGAAAAGTTCATCCTTGACCCCAGCCATGAAAAGAGTGTGGTCTGTTTTCCAATGGTCCTCGTGCGGTGCTGAGAGCATTGAGTGTGGATCCAGGATGACCAGAGTGACACTCAGAATGTAACAGCTGACTACCTGATGCAGCCTCAGTGCGGCTCAGGGCCCGGTCCGCAGGTCCACAGAGTCCTCCCAGGGCATCAGCTTGATGAAATGTTTTCTGGGGAAGTTATGTCAATTTCTGTGAAAATCGGTAAATGTGGCAGATTAAAGAGGGGGTGCAAAATTGACTCCATTTTTTTCAGATAAAATAGGGAACATCAAAAAATTGCAACCCTTGCTGTGACCTCCTCAGGCTCCAGTCCCAGAGGAAGGGCTCATTCTCCTCTCTAATTCAGGTTCCTTGTGAAGGTCTTTGGGAAGTGTTGGCCTTGGTCACTACTCTCAGGCCCTCAGTGGCGTCCCTGGAGCAACATGTGACTGACATGTGTCAGTCATGACACATGGTGACCCCCCCCCCCAGCCCTGAGCAAGATGTGTCCCCCACTTGATTCATTAGCCGATCTGTCTTCTTAACAAGGGAAAGACCCTTGGGAGTAAAAGGTGATAAAAGGTGGTCCCACTTGCAGGTGTCTTCCAGAGGTTTAGAATCTGAGACTCGAGCACGGCTGACACCTGTGCTCAGTTGAGACTCTTGTACAGTGTACATCCTACACAACCGTCTGTGGCATCCCTTTTCCCAGGCTGACCTGCCATCCAGCTAGCACAGCCATCCTGTCTCTGGAACCCCTCACGGCAGACATCTAGGCTCTCCTCACACACCTCTGTGGACGGGCAGTTCATTTTCTCCAAGGGCAGCCTGTGACTCTACCGCAAGTCTGCCTGAGCTCCAGTCTGCTTCTCTCAAGCTTCCTTTCATCCCAGGGTCTCTGTCTACTGGGGCTCCATGGAGCAAGCCCCTTCTTTCCCAGAACAGCTCCAGAGATTTGAGGCAGCTTACTCCATTCAAATCTGCCTCTGCCCCAGTAAACACACACACACACACACACACACACACACACACTCTCTCTCTCTCTCTCTCTCTCTATCTCTCTCTCTCTCTCTCTCTCACAGGGTCCAACCACCCCACACCTCTGACAGCCCCATGTCAGCCCACCTCTGTGCTCAGCATGGACCTCAGCGCCGCATACAACCCTTCAGCTACAGCATGAACAGAGCACAGTGGGGCCATTATCTCCCCCGTCTGTGCTTCTAACCATCTAGGAATACAACTTTGCTGGTTTCGCTTCTTGTCTTTCTCCATAAGTAGGCACACAGTTCCTGGGTTGACCACAGCCGTCTCTAGGGAGCAGCCAAAGTCCAGTGATAATTGTTTGCTTCCCTGCAGGCATGTATCCTGGCTCCATCACCCCCCATAATGGGCTGGCAGCAAGCATCCTGCCCTCTATGCATGATGTCCCTTCCAGGCACCACCCACTGGACGCCACCACCAGTTCCCACCACCATCTGTCCCCTCTGCCCACGGCTGAGAGCACCCGGGATGGGTATGTATAGCAAGCCAGTCCTCCTCCTCTGGGACAGCAGATGGGCACCTGCACGGGCGGCAGGTGAGGGCAGGCATCCCACACACTAAATGGTTGTTACTGATAATGAAAGTAGCCAGCATTTATGCAGCACCTACTGTGTACTGTGCTCTGTACCAAATACTCACTGGGCACAATTTCCTCCTTGCCTCACAGGCATCCTACCAGGTGGATTATATTATCACGGGGCTTCCTGGAGCCTCACCTCGTGCCTCGTCCCCTTCCCAGTGGGGGCGGCCCCAGGAAGGTGCTGCGTCCCCCCTGCCCCTGACCCTGACCCAGACCCTCTGGGCTGGGCTGCTGCACCCAGGCCTTCTTGGGAGCCTCACCCTGACTTCTCTTTGGCTTGTACTGTGTGTTTGGTGAGCAGATTATTGCCCCCACCACCCACTCCGTAGATGCCCACCTAGGCCTCGTCCCCACGTCTGGCCCTGCAGCCATGACCACTGGCCGGGGCTGTGCAGAAGGCTTTACTGCAGGACCCCTGCAGGAAGGGGGCCTTTTCCTCCATTCAGTGTGTTCCTGTTGTGGTCACTTAATTGTCTAGAAAGGAAGAATGTGTTAATTGTTGGCCCCTAATACTTGGGAAATCTTTTCCTTATTTGCAAGCCAAATTTTCCTTATTTGAAGCCTCACAGCCCTTCCCCCTACCCTTCTTGCTACTTTTGCTCATCACCAGCAGGACTTGAGCAATCTTGTCCCCCAAAGCCTGATCCCACCACCTTCCTCCTCCCCTGTCCTTCCTTCTCAAGGTCGAAGCCTTGGCATTGGCCTCGGCCTGCTTGTGCCTGGGGCCGCTGGCCTGAGTTCATTACCCAGTTTGTTGTCCAGGACTCCTCCTGCTACTCACTCACCTGTTTCTCTCAGTGTCCAGTTACTGATCCCTGGTATGGGGCCACTGGTTCCCTCAGCCCCCGTGAAGCTCCCTGTGATAGGCCTACAGGGATTTCCCACACTGGGCGAGTAACCCTCTGGGAAGAAAGAAGAGGCTGTGGAAAGCCAGAGAAGAACCCAGTGCAGTGGGGGAATATATGAGGGAGGGTTTCCTGGAGGTGATGCTAAGTGGGGCCTCCAAGGTTAAGTAGGAGTGGAGAGGTTGGGAGGAAGGGCAGGTGTGGTGAGAGCTTAGTGTGTTCTGGGAAGCCTGGACCTTCATGTGGGGTGACAAGGTCAGGAGAGAGGTCACCAGGGCCAGATCACGAGGCCTGTGACAGGACTTGCCTGCAAGATGTTGAGTAGTGAGCAAGTCAGGTTTGGGGATGAGAAGACACAGCTTGCAGTGTGGGGCTGGGCTGCAGTGTCCACAGTGAATGGATGGCAGCCCAAGCCAGCACCGGTGGGAAGGAGGAGGGACCCCCAGCAGGCGAGAGTCCCATGGAGTGAGCAGGACTTGAGGACAGTCTGGCTGGGTTGGGAGAGGAGAGCTTGTCAGAGGTGAACTCATGGGCATGCACGGTGTGCCCTAGATGTTCACAGAGCAGGGAAGTCTGGCTGTGTATGCCAGAGAGCCACAAAGAGGCAGCCTGATGGAGCACCAAGGGGAACCCAGAAAATCAAGTCTTCCTGGAGCCTAGTTTCCTCTTCTGTAAAATGGGCATTAAAATACCCTTCTCTGCGAAAGTGGTGAGGATCAGGTACACAAGCCTGATATTGTATGTGTCAGCCGGTATAGGCTCCATGGACACTAGCCTCCTGTCCCTCACTCACCCACCCACCCACCGGCTCAGGCCACCTGCTCACCCACAGCCAGCCCCCAAACATCTCCAACCAAAGACAAATAAACCACAGAGGCCTTTCCCCACTCGGGCCTGTGCACTCTGCTCCGCCTCATTCATCACCTGCCTGCTGCCTGCGTAAGTGCCCATCAAGAATTCCTGCAGCGAGAGGCAGAGTGATGACAAGACTGAGACGGGACCCCCAGCCCGCCCGGCCACCCGCGCCTGCGGGAGCGACAGGCAAGCCATCCCCACCAGCCAGGCGCCCAGGCTCCCCCGGGGCTGCCTGAGAGAAGGGCCCTCATGCCTGACACCAGGACCAGGCCCAGCTTGAATGGGTTTCTTTTTTCAGCCCCTGAGAAGAGGCGAGGAAGGGGGGAAAGCCTTCAGCCTCCCTTTCCTGCCAAAATCAACAAGGAAGGCCACTCGTGGCTCCCTGGCGGTTTGCTGGGACGTTAAATAGCTTGACAGAATTATCTGATTCACTCAAAAATATGCTAAGAGGGCCTGACTTCATGACCAAATTTATTTACCCTGGCTCAGAGAAGACGCCCAATAGGGTGGTTTTTTTCTTTTTCCCTCCCCGGCCATGTACGAGGTATGAAGCCCTCGTCTGCCAGGCCAGTGAGGTTTTTATTAATTTTTATAGGTTCCAATTGAAGCAAAAATATTTGATTTAGGGATCATTTGCATGACTCAGAAGAGGCGCTCCAGACGATCTTTTTCCTTTAGAGTTCAGGTAGAGCGGTAGAACCTCAGCCTCCCCGTCCACTTCGGAGAGAGTCGTGTTCTGTTTAATTTCACTGGCTGTGAAGGTGGCAAATGTGAATTTATGGCAGGTTTGAGACAGGAAAAACAAACTTTGAAAATGCATGTTTTTTCCCCTTCAGATCTGGTTCTCCTTAAGTCTGCAGTGCTGTTAATCTCTGGATTTTGTAGTTGAGTGATTCAGAAACCCATTTGTTAGTATTTATCAGCTGTTCGCTGTGTGCCGGGCCTGGTGCTGAGCAGGGAGTGACTGAGAAGACCAGGCCTGGCCCTCCCCACAGGGTCTCTCCCAACAGAGAGGATGGACAGGAAGTAGGGGAAGAGCTGGGGTGTGGGTGCCAGGATGGGGTTGGCATAAGACAGGAGGGTACCACGAAGCAGGCTGGAGGGAGGAGGAGCCACCCTTCCGGCCACACCTGGGCTCAGCCTCAGCCCAGAGAACGGGTTTTGGGGACACACGGCTTGTACACCGCCCTCCACAGTTCCTAGAGCGCAGTTGTAGACCCACTTGATGACCCTGTGAGAACAGGCTTAGAAATATTAATGATGGTGATAATGGCGGTTAACTCATGGAGCCTTGAAGAGGATCATTTCATTAACTTCAGGAGGCTGGCCTGTACCTCCAGTGTCTCCCATCCTGGCCTGGGGACCAGGGTCCCAGTGCGGAAGCCCTCTTCTGCTGTCTTCAGCACACTCACAGGGATGCGTGTCCCAGACACTGGAATGATGACGATGCAGTGTCATCACAGGGGCAGGGACAGCAGGAGGCCCACGTTAGAGAGAGCAGATGGGGACCCTGCAGAGCTACAGATGTGAAGACCACCAGCCTCTCCCCAGATCTCCTTTCTCAGTTTTGAGAAAGACACTGGTCTGTCATGCTTCCTCGAGTCTTAGAGGGTGGGCAGGGATAGCATGGCTAGCCTGGAGAGGTTACATGGAGCTATGACAGTGAGTATATGGGGTATTCTAACATGAACGGTCCAACATAGCCATTAATGCAAAGAAGAAAATAAAGCCTCTGAACCTCCACACTCTGTCTTTCTGCAATCATTGCACATAAATAGTTCAGAGGCTGTGAGCCTTCAGCCCAGTCCCCCTGACCCCAGAGTCATTGTGGTTCGTGTAAGCAGACCTCAAGGGCTCAGGAAGGGGGCACAAGGAAGGGACCTGGTGTCCGGTGATGTGCAGCCTGGTTAGACATCCTGCCAGGGCCCAGCTGGGTTCACGGCCACTGTGGTCTTATTTCAGAATGTGAGCTTCCTTCAGGCTTTGTACAAGTGGAGGTGGTGAGTCCCCCATCACAGGATGTGTGCAAGTGGAGGAGAGATGACGAGAGATGTAGACAGAAAATCCCTAAAAGTACACCATGCTGGAGACTAAAGCCCAGCTTGGACAACAGGCCTAACTGCTAGTTTTCCTTCCCTTCATCTTGATGATAATGCTGATGATTCGTGGAGTGGCTCAGAATGTTTCTGACATCATCCTGGCTGCTGTGTCTACATTGTTTTATTTAATTTTACCCTCACAGAACCCACGAGATCAGTGCTGTGTGTCTGGGACTAACTTGGACAACCTCTGTGAACCTTGGCTATCTCTCTTCTCTCCAGGTTGGGACCTGGCCTCCTCTCCCCCATGGTCAGTCCACTGAAGGGGCTTGGGCCACCCCCATTGCCACCATCCTCCCAGAGCCATTCTCCGGGGGGCCAGCCCTTTCCCACGCTCCCCAGCAAGCCACCCTACCCGCCCTTCCAGAGCCCTCCACCCCAGCCTCTGCCCAGCCCTCAAGGTAAGCTCTGGCCGGGATGGAGTGGGCCCTTTGCAGATACACCCAGTGACTCCCGCTCGGGCTGCGTGAGAGGAAGGAGACACTGGCTCTCGGGGTGGCAGTCAGGTACCTGGAATGATGGCTGCCACTGAGGGCCACACTGGGAGAAGGCAAGAGACAGGTGACCCGATGTGCCTCACCGGTGGTCTCTTCCAGGAGGAAATTTGTCATGAGGGGTGAGAAAGAGTTTGTCCCACCCACCAGGCATCAAAGGGAACATCATGGGGAGCAGTGGCTGAAGGTGGGGATGGCTGGCTCTTTGGAGGAGCTGTGAGCGATGGGGTATCTTAGAGCAGAAAGGCATGGAGGACCCCGAGTCCCTCCCCTCCAAGCACTGTCGGCAGATGCAGCCATGTGACAGCGCTTTGCCCAGCTCTCTCCGGGGTAGGACCCCCGGCACCTCCTCTGGCCTGGGGCTCTCTCCTCCCATTCACACCCACCAGGCCCACAGGACAGTGTGGGAGGCTGAGCTGCACAGCGGGGACAGGGATGGTTCCCTCCTCCCTCTCTGGGTGTCTTCCTTCTGAATGCAGCCCCTGCCGCCTCCCCCTGCAGGCTACCAGGGCAGCTTCCACTCCATCCAGAATTGCTTCCCCTATGGTGACTGCTACCGGTCGGCCGAGCAGGCAGCCAGTGGGGACGGACTGGCGGGGGAGGCCCATGGTTTCAACCCCCTGCGGCCCAACGGCTATCATGGCCTTAGTGCACCTTTACCTGCCCCAGGTAAGCCTGTCCTGCGTGCCTCCTTCCCATTCCTGTGCTCTGTGCTTTGTGCATGTCGGGATGGAGAACCCAGTGAGAGGGGAGGGCTGCACACAGCCCAGGTGGAATTGGCCCCAGACCACAGGGCCTGGTCGGAGTAAGAGCATCAGAAGCGGGGTCCAGGAATTCCCAGATCAGTCTCAGGGCTCAGAGCTAGCTGGAAGCTACAAGGACTGGGCAGGATGGGGGCACCAGATAAAGGGGAGACTGGTACCCTGTCCCAAGGCCCTTTGGGCAGCTGTGGGCGTGCAGTAGGGGGTGGGGGGACGAGCACCAAGGCACAGCTGAGCACACACAAACCTGTGGGTCATCTGCATGTGAGCCTGTGTGTCCCTGCTCACACACATGCTCCCAGGTCTGCACATGTCTTCTTTCTGCACGTGTTTGTGGGGCAGGTCTGTGTGGGCACGGGTATGCATGTGCATGTAAGGTCAGCACGGGGGCTTCCTGGCAGTGTGAGCCCGCTGTGTGTGTAAGGAACTCCCTGGCACGTGTTCTCCACATCGCGTTTGTGCTGACGTCCACACCCTGTCTGTGCACACGTGTCCTCCTCCTGTGGCCCCTCCTTTGTGTGTGTGCACACATGCGTGTGCATGGTTGTGTATTAGCAAGTTTGGGGCATTTTGTATGAAGGTGCTTGTGTGCAGGTATATGGCTGTGTGCTCAAGTGCAGTGTCCTCTGTGAGTGGACACGCGTCACACATGCACACCGGATATGTACCTGCTCAAATGTGTACTGGGGGTGGGCGGGAGGTGGGGAACACGGAGGGGTGTGTCCTGTTTGCTCACACGGTTGGTGCGAGTTCTGCAGCCTGGACCCTGTCCCCCACATCCACAGGCTACGAGGCCCTGACCGAGGCCCCGTGTCCCCCCACGCTGCCACCGCAGTCATCTGAGGACGTCGTGTCCAGCGGCCCCGAGGACTGCGGCTTCTTCCCTAATGGGGCTTTTGACCACTGCCTGAGTCACATTCCCTCCATCTACACGGACACCTGAATGCTGCCCACACCTGCCCGCCCTCCACCGCCGATGCTACCCCGCCCACCTGCCGGCTGTTCCCACCTTCGGGGCGCCCAGCCGGGGCAGCCAGGCCACTGCTCCCCAGAGCGCAGCCGGGTCTGGCCACGAGTGAGCCTCTAAGCCCAGCCAGGCGCTCGGAGGTGCCCGTCAGGATCCGTGACCTGTGACATCCCTTGACTGTCTTCCTCTTGTCTCCCCAATGGTTTTGAAATCACAGACCTCGTGTATATAAATTGTACAGAACTTGTTTTCCATGCCCCTGCCGGTTTTATATTTTTGGTTTTACAAGAAAAACATTAAAAACTGGAAACGAGACTTGGGGGCTGCTTTGTGATTCAGTCTAGAGGCTGAGACCAGGAGAGCCGTGGAGGAGGGCGTAACGGGGCAGGGGTGCAGAGCCCAGCTTGGTCCCTGGCTTCTGTCGGTGGGAACCCTGTCACATGTCCCGCCACGTGCTGTGGGCCTTACAGACACCAGCACTGGTCCCAGGACATCAATGAAAGGGAAAAGCTCATGCCCGCTGGCAGGCAAGCAGACCAAGGCTGGGACTGAAATTGGAATTCCAACATGACCCAGACCTTTGCTCTCTGCACTGACTCCTCGGCTGGTGGAAAAACATGCTTCACTCCTGAAGCTGGCTTTGGGTAAACAGGCGAGGCCTTCCAGGGACAGAGCCCAGACAGCCTCGGCAGGCAAGGGGCAGAGAGGCAGGGCCCCTGAAGATGGAAGTGCAGAGAACCTCCTTTGTACATAGAGCCCCACACACCCCAAGTAGCTCAGGAGGATGGGGAGAGGAGGCCAGCTCTGAGGGCACCAAGGCTCCCTTCCCACAAGGCCACCGCCCTCCCCTGCCCGCCTCCCTCCCTCCCCACAGCCCAGGCCTGTGCAGGTGTCTGAACTGCGTCCTGTGTCTCACCTCGTCACCCTGAAGGTCACCTGGTTAAAAAAAAAATCCTCAAGGAAAATTTTTGCCATGTCACTGCTGAAGTGAAGTGAAGCAAAGGAGGTCATGTTTACTGAGCACCCACAGTAGTGGGCAGGGCTTTCCTCCACCCCACACCACCCCTGCTCGGGGAGACAGCCCTGCGGAGGGTCTTTCTATCCCAGTTTAGGTGAGAGGAGCAGCTGGGATCTAAACCCAGGTCAAAAGGACGCCATCCTTTCATACTGCACGGTCAGTTTAGGCAAAGCAAGATGCAAAGATCCAGTCAACCTCTTCTTAAGAAGAGAGGTAACTAGGATTCAGAGGGGCCACCCAACCAAGTGGGGCAGAACCCGCGATGCGTGGCCGATCCCGCCCCGTAATCTATGGGGGCTTGTGACGGCTGCTGTGTGCTGGCTTGTGGGCTTCCTGGGTCAGCTCATTCACACCAGATGGACGCTCTGCCTGCCCCTGTCCAGGGCCGACCTATCTCGGGCTCCCTTGCCGCTGGCTTCTGGCTATCTGCAGCCCATGAGGAGCCTAGCATGGCAGGAAGGGGGAGGAGGTGCCCCTGGAGACCCGTGTCTTCCTGTGAAGGTCAAGGGCCTTCTCGCATGGCCCTCATTCTCCACTTCAGTCAGGGCTGGCGCTGGAATCACTCCCACTCTTAGGAAAGGCAGGACACCGCACTGTCCTGACTTGTTAGCCTGACACCCAGCTCACAGCCTGCGTGTCATCCCTGCATTGAACCCTCCTCGGCTGCCCCAGACGGCAAGGGCCATGTGTTTCCTGCCACAGCCAGGCTGACAGTTCCTCCCATTTTACAGATGCAGAGACTGAGGGACGGTGAAGTCAAGTCACCTGTCCTCACAGTATAGCCAGGAGATGTTGAGCGGGATCCAGACCCAGGCCTTAGGCCCCAGAGCACATGCTCTCACCCCTCTGACCCCTCGAAGACTCGGGGTGACCTGGCCCCCACCTCCTCTCCTGGCCCC
The DNA here is from genome assembly GCF_963930625.1 of Muntiacus reevesi. Classification (NCBI taxonomy): domain Eukaryota; kingdom Metazoa; phylum Chordata; class Mammalia; order Artiodactyla; family Cervidae; genus Muntiacus; species Muntiacus reevesi. Next base: position 151,561,362 of record NC_089249.1, read on the forward strand.
AGCCTCCCAGAGGGCAGGCCAGTCCAAGCCCCTTGCAGGGAGCAATGGGCCCGATGTCACTCATCACATCGGCATGTGTGATGGGGACCCGGGGCTCCTGACTCCCACCCAGGCTCCCCTCGCCCCCTCGTCCCATCCCCCACTGGGTTTGTGGAACTAATTAGGTCGTGGCAAAATTCCTTTAACAGGGATGCTCAGGAATCAATACTGCTTGTCATTGTGAGCACTTAATCCACTCCAGATAAGCAGAATTAAACTGTACAATGAGAACATATTTTTATTAATAATGAAAAGGGCTGAGCCGTGAGCGGGAGAACACACAGGGAGCTGGCAGTTGGATCCCATTTAATTTCAGAGAGATGGAGAGAGGGAGAAAAGGAGACAAAGGCAGGAGAAACAAAGGACCGAGAGAGAGAGAACGGGACTGGAGGCCAGGCGGGGGCCCAGAGCCGGTGTGCCATGGGGCTCCGTGGGTCACAACTTCCGTGAGCGACCCTGAACAGGGATTGCTCCTCTGCCCTGCTGGGGTCTCCTCAGAGCCTCTGATCGTCCTCCTGGCATCATCAGGGGGACCCTCTGTCCTGATGCCCTGAGACCACAGGTTCCCTCCAGTTCTAAGGGTGCATAGCAGCAGGTGGGACCCCAGGTCAGGGCCTGCTGGGAGACTGGACCTGAGCCCTTCCCCTGCCAGGGCTCTCTGCCTCCCTTATTTAGAAAACACCACGATCCGTGCCCCTCCTAAGCTCTGCCCCGCCCTGCTAGGGACTCGGCTGCAAGAGGGGCACCGAGGGCATGGGGATTACTGCCCCTACGAGGAGGCACACCCGCTGCCCACCCCACACCCCCAGGGGGACTGGGGTCAGATGGCGGGAGTGCTGCTTCTCACCTGAGGGGCCTCTCTGGGCCGTGGAGCTGAGTTAGCCCAGGGGGCCCCTAAGAAGAACCCAAAGTGCAGACCCACAGGCCTGCAGAGACGGTGATCACACTGCCCTCCCTGCCCAGCCCCGCAGACAGCCCGGCAGCCCTAGCCTTTGTCCAGGCCATGCTGAGACTGGCCACCTCCGCTGCGCCTGGTCTCTCTCCATCAGGGGCCCTCTGACCCCCATCTCCCTTCCCTCTATCCTCCCCGCTCCCTCTCTCTGTCTTCCCGTTTCTCCACAGCATCCTTTTCCTCCCTCCTCCTCCAATTCTCTCCCTCCTCCCTTTCTCCACTCCTCTGAATTCACGGCCTTTGCTTCTCTTTCCCCGTGTTCTCGTTCCCTTTCTCTTTAAGCTGTGAGGTCTGACCCCAGATAAGGAGGCTCTCTTCTCTCTCTCCCTATCCTCCCGTATGTGCTTCCTCCTTCCTCACTCCTGTCCGATTCTCTGTGGTCCAGGGTACCCAGGGGACTTGCCCAAGGTGCAGAAGAGGGCTGAGAAGCAGGCCTAGAGGAGGTCAGTGGGGAGAGGTTTTGGGGAGAGCAGCCAGTTGGGTTTTTCCCTGAGTAATATTTTATGCAGCATTTCTATGTGTTTGGAGTGGGGTTAGGTGAAGGGGTGTGGTGTCACCTCGGATCACCCTCTGTCGGAAAGTGGAATCTCTCAGCCCTGTGCGTCAGGGCTTGTTTTCTTCTGCCGTGGAAAACCAGGCCGCAGCCAGTAGTTTCAAGCTCCTCTCACATTGCGTGTCTACTGACACGCCTTCTGCCTAGATGCCTCACAGTGGAAGTGACGGCAAGGCCTTCTCTTCCGGTGACTTCAGAGTTTCTGGATCCCTCTGCCCGTTACTCCCACCACACTCACATTCAGGCCGCTGCCTGTTCCTGGGTCCCTCGATCCCAGGGCAGCCGGCAGGAGCCCCAGAGCCGTGCGAGATGGAGCCCATTTGGTTGAGTCCTAGGCAGCCAGGCCCAGGTGGGCAGGAAGGAGCACCCCATAGTGGGGGTGGCGACCTGGCCCGCTGCTGCTCTGCCACTGCAGCCCCAGCTGCCCTATTTCTGCCGCCGGGACAGGAGCCCACGACACTGACCCCTTCCTCAACCTGGATTTCACCTGCCAGGTGGGGTGAATGGGTTTCAGGATCTCCCCTTGTGCCCAGGGTCCCCCTGATGGTCGGTGCATACCTGGATCTGTCCTCCAGGGACTCCCCCCACCTCTCCATCCTCTATTCCTGATGGCCCTTGTGGTTCCCTGTGACCCAGACTCTCAAGGCTGAGAGGGCCCCCAGAGGCCCCCGCTTCACTCCCACCTTCACAGATGGAGAAAGGACCAGAGAGACTCCATTTCTGCACCCCTTTCCAGCCTCCATCCACACCCCCTTGTCCAGCGTAATGGGCATGGAGAATGGGGATGCAGGCAAGGGAATAGTCAGGGTGATGTGCCAGGTTTGTACCTGAGATGCTGCCTTCCACCTGTGCCCATGGAGGAACGGACTGGGGAAGTTCCCACTGGGACATTCGCCCTGTGAGGGCAGGTCCTGACCTGTCCTCCTCACTGCTGACTGCCCAGCTCCTCGGGCAGTGCCGGGCACACAGAGGTGCTCAACGTGTGCTTGTCACATACATCAGTGGAGCAGAGAGACGGGAGCGAGGAAACATGGGCCTGTCTGCATAGAGCCCCATGCACAGTACAAGTACGTGTTATGTCAACTGCCTGACCAATCCCTCATCTTCAAAATGAGGAGACAGGCCCAGTGGGGATGTGATGTGTCCAAAGTGACAGAGAAGGTCAGTGACAGGCAGGGGAGAATCCCAGCCTCCTGGGTCCAGCCTGCGCTCTGTCCACACACCGTGCCGGAAAATCTGCTGCAGCCCATGCTTTATGGCTCCTATGGAGCCTGTGAGACACTGCAGCAAGTGCTCAGTGAGGTAAGCGCGATGGCCCTATTTTACAGAGGAAGGAAGTGAAGGAAGGAACGTCCTTTGCAGGGGAAGGAACTGAGGCTCAGAAAGGTGGCTCGCCCGAGGCTGCCAAGAGAGTCAGGGCAGACAGAGTGGGAATCCCAGTGCGGGGCCTGGGGGATGGCCCGAGGAGTTCTGGCATACGCCCCTCTGCGCCATCCAGAGGGGACCGTTACACTTTTACAAGTGTCGATTTATATACTTGCCTGGGTCGTCAGCCCTGCCAGGGATTTATAGGTTCCTAAGTGATCGTGTCTCTGGGGAAAATGCAAACGGAAAGTGAACCAGGCAGGAGTTGCCAGCCCTCATCAGCCTCGGGGATGCGGAGCCAAAGCTCTTCTTTGATTTATTCCTGGGGGCTCTGGGAGCAGTGGTGCGGCAGGATCCTGCAGAAGGGCCACCTAAAGGCCTATGAAGAAATGGCCTCAGTGCAGGGCTCCCTCCCGCCAAGGACATGTGTCCTGTCCGTGCAGGAGCAGGTAATGCCTGAGCTCCCACAGGGCCATGGCTTGGATTTGGGTCTAGTGGGTGACTCAGGGCCAAGCAAGAGCTGGAACGGCCAGGTTTCACCGTAACTTGGGGAGAGGGGAGGTGTAGAGAATACGCAGATAGGCTTCATCTTGAATTGACGGTTAAGCTAGAGGACGGTCCACTCCACTCTTCTCTGGGGCTTATTTTACTTCTCTTCTTCTTTGGCTATGAAATCTCCCAGAAAAGCACTGGTGCAGCCCCGGTGTGGACAGGCAGCCTGGACGGGAACAGGAGGCAAGTCCAGGCTGGTGCCTGTTGGGGGTGGGGCTGGGGCCCGAGTTCACCTTCACTGGACGACTGTCTGGTCACAGCAGGGACCACGTTGGTGGCCTGTGTCCCCAGTGTCCAGCACAGGACCTGGCCCACAGTTGGGATTTAATAAACACTTCTTAGGGGCTTCCCAGGTGGCTTAGCAGTGGAGAATCTGCCTGCCAGTGCAGGAGCCGCAGGAGACACGGGTTTGATCCCTGGGTCATGAAGATTCCCTGGAGGAAGGCATGGCAATCCACTCCAGTATTCTTGCCTGGAAAATCCCATGGATAGAGGAGCATGGCAGGCTATAGTCCATGGGGTCACAAAGAGTTGGAGGCAACTGAGCGGTTGAGCACACACATACACTTCTGTATTTGGGTTATTTGCCAATGACATATAGCTCTGTGTGTGCAGAGCTCGGGCCAGGACAGGGAGAGGTCTGCTTACCTCATTTCTGATGGTGGCTGCAGGTGCTCGACGTGTGCCTGGGAGCACAGGATGCTCGGGAGGCCTTGGCCCCAACCCCAAAGCTCTGCGGAAGCCCTGGGGAGAGGGAGCTAGCTTGCAGGAGACCCTCAAGCAGACTAGGATACCAGGAGTGGAGCTGGGGTCTGATTTCAGATTGCTAAAAGGCCAAGCTCTTGAAAGCAGAAGGGACTTCTTTGGGATGGACTGAACTCCCCACCCCTGTGGGTGTGCAAGCGAGAATGTGCAGGAAGCTTTGAAGCCATCCTGGACTCGAAAGGGTCAAGGTCAAGGGCTGGACTACACAAACTCAAAAGGCCCCTCTGGCCCTATCAGGGTGCTGTGGCAGCTGCTGTCTCTCACCCACATGGTGGCAGCAGGGCCGGCCACTCTGCATCACTGTCCCTGAGGCTGGACTAAGGGCAGTGTGGCCAGGTGATTAATTACACATTTGCAGGGAAAGCAGGTGGCCAAGGCTTGGGTTACTGACTAAATATTTTCTCAGAGGTTCAGGGCTGATAGGCCTCACGTCCAGAACAGCAAGAAGGGGCTGCCAGGATGGGGCCTCTGCTCTCCACTGCCTCATGTTCCCCCGCCAGGTAGCCAGGCATCAGGGAACTATACCTGGTCTGAAGGCTGCTGGGAAGGAGCAGTGATGACCCAAGGGCCACAGGCTGAGCACACAAACTTCTGTCATCCTTTGGAGGCTTGCGCAGACAGGGCAGCATCACACCAATGCCCCCACTTCCCAGATGGGGAAACTGAGGCTCCGAGGGGTCAGACTGGCCCCTTGGAGGTGAGGGCTAAGTATGATTGACAAGAGGAGAAATTAAGTCTCCAGAGAAGGAAAGGTTGTGCTTGAAACGGCTCAGCAAGTCCCTGGCAGGGAGGCCAGAGCTGGACCCGCCTATGCACCCAACAGCTCCCTCAGGAATGAACCATCCAGGGGCAGCCAAGCCTTGAAGCAGCAGCAACAGGAGCCCAGAGAACTGTGGGTCACTCTGCTGCTCAGAGACTCAGCTTACCCGCCTGCATGATGCTTAATGCTAAGCAGTCTCTTCTCCTAACCTAATGGTGGGATGTTCCCAGAGCCTCCAACAACTTCAGGGCCCCGGGAGGCTGGAGACGCTGGTCCTGAGGTCATACTGTGGCTGTGACTTAGCAGGAGCCAAGCACCATCAGTGCTTTACGTGTGTTATCTGTTTAATTTCCACACAGCCCTGCCGGGAAGGTCCTACTGTCATCCCCATTTTACAGATAAGAAAACTAAAGGCCCAAATGATGAAGTCAGTTACCCAGAATCACACGGCCAAGCCAGATTTTGGACTCACATCCTTGCTGTCCCCAGACTCCTGGGGTGAATGGCACAGGCCAAGTTGAGATGAAATCCCAAGTTGAGATGAAATTCCAAGTTTGGGAGTCAACCCCAGTTTACCTCCTGCCTCTGCCACTGAATGTTTCACACCTAAGGCCTCCATTTCCTCATCTGGAGAATGGGGATGACACTCCCAGCCCTCTTGGCCCGCGGAGAATCAAGAGCTCTAGTGGAGGACTTCCCTGGTGGTCCAGTGGATAAGAATCCATCTGCCAATACAGGGGACACAGGTTCGATCTCTGGTTTGGGAAGACCCCACATGCCATGGAGCAACAGCCCACACACCACAGCTATTGAGGCCTGGGCACCCTAGAGCCTGTGCTGCAAAACTAGAGGAGTCACCGCAATGAGAAGCCCACACACTGCAAGAGAGTAACCTGTGCTTGCTGCAATTAGAGAAAGCGCACACACAGCAATGAAGACCCAGTGCAGCCAATAAATAAATAAATTAAAAAAAAAAAAAGAGCTCTAAGGGAACAGATCAGCTTGGCAACTGGGAAGGCCTGTGCCGGGCAAGCCGGCGCTTTCACGGAAGCTTGGCAGTCTGCCTTCACCCAAGCTCTGCTCCGGGTCAGCTGTGCCTCCACACCAGACGGTGAGCAACCTGAGTCAGGGTCTAGGGGAGGGGTGGGGATGAGCCCCCAGAGGGGACGTGGGTGGCTGTCTCCTGCTAGAAAGCAGAGGAGGGGGAGAGGGTGGCCCCAGGATGAGGTCATGAGTCCTGTGCCGGGCAGGCTGCCAGGAGCACAGGCTCCCCAGGGCCTGGACGCTGTCCCTCCCCGGCAGGCGCTGAGTGTTGTGCCGCCGTCTCCATGGAGCCCGGCTTTACAAGGTGCCTCCATGCCCCAGAGAGGCCTGGAATATGACTGGCACCAGTGCTCCACTTTTATTGATGGAGAAACTGAGGTTTGGGAAGTTCATGGCTCCCTATAGATGGTGAGGCCTGGAGTATTGATCTTGTGAACTCAGATCTAGTCAGAATGGGCCCCTGGACAGGTCGCCTCACTGAGTCTGGGCTTCTACTCCTTAAAATGGGACAATGGCCCTCCCCTAGTGGACAGATTACATGGGGTGATATTGTCACATAGTAGGATCTCAGGAAATGTAACTATTTCTGTCCATTTGAGGACTGACCATTTAGATAAATGCCCTGAGCATTCTCCTCATAACTCTAAGGGTCACAATACAAGTGGGAAACTGAGGCCCAGGAATTGATCTGACTTGGCGGGAGACAGGTGGTAACTTGGTGGTGGATCTGGTTGCAGGACTCCAGAGCCGAGCTCTCGTCACCCCATGCTGTCTTGGGCAGAATCCTCACCAGTCAGAATCCCCAGCCTCTCTACCCAGGGCCTGGGACTTTCATTCAGAATTTGGCTGTACGGCCTCAGACAAGTCACATACTCTCTCTGAGCCTCAGTGTCCTCAACTGAAAAATGTAAAACCATGACTCCACTGAGGTGAGGAAGACTTAAGAAATCAGATGTAGCAGTATTTGGTGACTGTGAAAAGCTACAGTGGTGGAGGGGAGGGGAAGCCTCCAATCTATCAGTTCAGCAGTTGAGTAATTCAGTATACATCACTTTGTTCTAAAGAGTTTGAAGCTGCCCTAAGAAGTCATACATCCATCCAAGAAGGTAGGCCCACCCCCAATGTGACCTACCTTCCCATTGCTTGCAAATGTCTCTTTTCTTAATTTCTCTCTGTGCATTTAATGTGCTCTTGAAATAGACTTTCCTCCATGGAGCCCTCTTGATGGTCACTGAACATAAGCCCAGGAACAAGCACTGCTTTTAGCATCTCCCTGGATAGGTTGATAATTAGCTAGAGAAATCTAGCCATTGCCAGAAATAGAGATAAAGTGTACCCTTGCCAGCTTATGGGCCTGGCTGCCCAAAGACAAGGCCATCCCTCCAAGGCATCTTCTACAGTCCAGGCTGCCACTACCCACCCACTGGCCAAGAAAGAGCCTACCCTGGTCTCCCCAACTTTCAGACCTTGCTCAGGACAACAGGAGTTTTTGGAGCCCCCTCTGTGTGTCAACCTGACATGTTAACCCATTCACTCTTCAAACAACCTAGAGACAAGTAATCCAAGCTCAGAACACCAGACTAGGGCTGCTGGACCCTAAGATTGCTCCTCTTTCTCTGAGCCCCACTTCCTCCAAGTTGGCCTTCATTGTTTTATCCACAGTGCAGTGCCCAGCACCAGGGCAGGGTGAATGCTCAGCAGCCCACGTGACAGCAAATGCCCTGGATGAGCTCATGGGGTCACAGGATCAGAGCCAGGAGAGACCGAGGGAAGTGGGGCCTGCCTAGGTCACTCTGCAAGGGGGAGAGGGGTGGAGGCTGGCTGCGCAGGCTTGCTAACTGCCAGCCAGGGCCCCGGGATATGCACAGCCCCTCCAAGCTGGTCAGTGTTTCCATGATCTTTTTCTTTGGGCATCTCATCTCCCAGTGGCAGGGGGTTCCTCGAGGCCAGGTCATTCAAGTCTTCCTTCCACACAATGAGCACTCACTGTGTCACATAGCACAGATGCCCAGTTTGGCTGGAGACCCACCCCTGTGGCGCTCAGGGCCCCCTGTGGGAGATGGCCCCAACTTTCGAATCCCAAAGCCTCAAGGTTTTTCTGTCAACAAGGCCCAGAGTTTCACCCAGGCTATCTCAGATGGGTGTGAAGGGAAGCCAGTTCAACCCCCATTTTATAAGTAGGGGAGAGCAGGGACTTGCCACTAAGTGTAGAACCCACGCCAGGACACTTCTGTCACAATTCCTTTTCCTCAAGAGATTCAGCCCAGAGAGACTTTAGACTCAGCTGTTTCTCATTTTCCCTTTTGAGTCCCTTGGCTCATGCTGATCAATTCGTCAAACTGTCTCCAAGTCTTCTCTGAACTGGGCACAGGGAAATGAGATTACTCAGCCTGGTCCTAACCTTGGACGGCCTCACAGTCCGGGGCAGGAAGAGTGGGGGTGGGAGTCAGACTCATAAAAAGCCCCCAGGGGAGCCCTTGTCACGTGTGAACACTGCTTGTGCTCACACACTCCCCCGACAGACGCTCACTATCACCGAGGCAGCCTCTTTCGTCTTTGTTCAGCTCTGTGAGAAAACCCTTCCCTCAATATTCTGGAATATTATGTATGAATATTATGTAGTGAAATAAGGTAGAATATGTGGTGTGAAAATAATTTTCAAAAATGTACTCATGTCTAGAAGGATGTACCTCCAAAGTTTAAGAGTGGTTAGTCTTTGGGAGATGAAGTTGGTGGAATTTATTGCATCTTCATGCTTATTCCTAGTTTCTAAATTTCCTCCAACTCTTTTCCACCTTTGTTGCCTAACCTGTTCAGTTCAGTTCAGTTCAGTTGCTCAGTTGTGTCCAACTCTTTGCGACCCCCTGAATCGCAGCATGCCAGGCCTCCCTGTCCATCACCAACTCCTGGAGCCCACCCAAACCCATGTCCAGTGATGCCATCCAACCATCTCATCCTCTGTCGCCCCCTTCTCCTCCTGCCCCCAATCCCTCCCAGCATCAGGGTCTTTTCCAATGAGTCAACTCTTCGCATGAGGTGGCCAGAGTATTGGACTTTCAGCTTCAACATCAGTCCTTCCAATGAACACCAAGGACTGATCTCTTTTAGGATGAACTGGTTGGATCTCCTTGCAGTCCAAGGGACTCTCAAGAGTCTTCTCCAATACCATAGTTCAAAATCATCAATTTTTCGGCGCTCAGCTTTCTTCACAGTCCAACTCTCACATCCATACATGACCACTGGATAAACCATAGCCTTGACTAGACAGACCTTTGTTGGCAAAGTAATGTCTCTGCTTTTTAATATGCTACCTAGGTTGGTCATAACTTTCCTTCCAAGGAGTAAGCATCTTTTAATTTCATGGCTGCAGTCACCATCTGCAGTGATTTTGGAGCCCCCAAAAATAAAGTCTGACACTGTTTCCACTATTTCCCCATCTATTTCCCATGAAGTGATGGGACCAGATGCCATGATCTTAGTTTTCTGAATGTTAAGCTTTAAGCCAACTTTTTCACTCTCCTCTTTCAGTTTCATCAAAACAGGGATAAAAAATCTCTACCTTACTTGTAGATATGTAAATGGGATAAGATATATGAAAATGCTAGACACTGTAATCATTTAATAAATGACACCTATTGTAAAAATAAAATAAAAAATAAATGATACCTTCTTGGTGGCTCAGACGGTAAAGCATCTGCCTACAATGCAGGAGACCCGGGTTCGATCCCTGGGTAGGGAAGGTCCCCTGGAGAAGGAAATGGCAACCCACTCTAGTACTCTTGCCTGGAAAATCCCATGGACAGAGGAGCCAGGTAGGCTACAGTTCATGGGGTTGCAAAGAGTCGGACACAACTGAGTGACTTCACTTTCACTTTTCATTGCAAATACTAATTACAGAATGCTCAAATCCAAAAAGGGCTAAAGAAGACCTTAGCAAATATAAATCCCAATCCTTTCATTTTTAAAAAATATAAATATTTATTTATTTGGCTGCACTGGGTCTTAGTTGTGGCATGAGGTATCCTGACCAGGGATCAAATCTGGGCGCCCTGCATTGGGAGCTTGGAGTCTTAGCCACTCGACCACCTGGGAAGTCCTCCAATCCTCTTATTTTAAAGGTAGGGAAACAGAGGCTTGGAACTGTTGTCTGCGGGAGAAGAGAAAGAGGAGAGTGACCAGCTGACAAAGCCTGAGATGCGGCTCCTATATTCCTTCCTGGGACCAAGCAGAAGTCACTGTTCTAATGATGATGTTTTTAAAAGTCTGTTCAAAATAGATTATAAAAAAAATGTTCAGTGTCACTAGAGATAAAGAGGGACATTTTATAGTGATTAAAAAGTTAATCCATCAAGAAAATATAGCAATTATAAACATTGCCCCGATGGCAGAGCCCAAAATACATGAAGCAAAAACTGGAAGAATGGATGGGAGAAACAGACAATTCATCAGTAGTAGCTGGAGACTTTAATGCCTCTGCTTTCCACATGGATAGAAAAACGAGGCAGAAGATCAACAAGGAAATGGAAAAGTTAAACAATATTATAAACCATTAAACCTAACAAACATCTATAGAATGCTAGAAGTTTTAGTCAGGGCAGTTGGGCAAAGATATCAAATAAAAGATATCCGATTTGGAAAAGAAGAAGTGAAACTATATTTGCAGATGACATGATCTCATATGTAGAAAATCCTAAGAAATCCACAATAAAACCAGTAGAGCTAATAAATGAATCCAGCAAGGTTGCAGGATGCAAGACCAATACACAAAAATTAATTGAATTTCTATACATCTGCAATAAACAATCCAAAATGAAATTAAGAAAAATTCTATTTACAATAGCACTAAAAAGAATAAAACACTTGGTAAAAAATTTAACAAAAACACAAAACCTGTACTCTGATAGTTATAAAATAATGTAGAAAGAAATGAAAGAAGACTTCAATAAATGAAAAAGTATCCTATGTTTTCATTGATCAGAAGGCTTAATAGTGTCAAGATGGCAATACTCCCTAAATTGATCTACAGATTCAATACAATCACTATCAGAATCCCACTGGATTCTTCCCAGAAATTGACAATCTGATCTAAACACTCATAAAGAAATTCAAGGAACCCAGGACAATCAAAACACTCTTGAAAAAAGAAGAACAAAGCTGGAGGACTCACTTGCCAATTTCAAAACTCATTAAAAGTTATAGTAATTGAGACACCATGCTACTGGCATAATGAAAGACATGTAGATCAATGAGATAGAATTGAGGGTTCAGAAATATTGCTTCACATTTTGTGGTCAATTGATTTCAGACAAGGATGACAGAACAATTAAATGGGGAAAGAAAATCTCTTCAACAAAGGGTTCTGGGACAACTGGATATTCACATGCAAAAGAATAAAGTTAGACCCCTACCTCACATCATATTCAAAAATTAACTTAAAATGAGTCAAAGGCCTAAATGAAAGAGTTAAGACTATAAAACTGAGAAAAATAGGAATAACTCCTCATGACCTTGGATTAAGCACAAGCATCAACAACAATAAAGATAATTTGAATGTCACTAAAATGAAAAATGTTTGTGCTTTAAAGGATACCATCAAGAAAGGGAAAAGACAATTCACAGAATGGGAGCAAATATTTGCAAATCATATATGTGATGCAACTTGTATCTAGAATACATAAAGAACTTTTACAACTCAATAATAAAAAGATAACCTACTTTTTAAATGGGCAAAAAAGGAACTTCTCATTGGTCCAGTGGTTAAGACTCCACATGTTCAATACGGGGGAATACGTGTAACTCAATGGCTGATTCGTGTCAATGTATGACAAAACCCACTGAAATGTTGTGAAGTAATTGGCCTCCAACTAATAAAATAAAATTAAAGAAAAAAAAAAATACTGGGGATGAAGGTTCAGTCACTGACTGGGAAACTAAGATTCCACATGCTGTGCAGATGAAAAATAAAAATAAAACTGACTGTGATGATGATTGCACATATCTACAAATACAGTGAAATATTTAAAATGTACACTTAATGGCGCCACCTACAATATGTGTAATTTACATCTCAATAAAGCTGTTGGGATGAAAATAAATAATTAAAATGGACAAAAGATCTGAAACAACATTGCTCCAAAGATTTGCAAATGGCCAAAAGCACATGAAAAGATTCTCAACATCATTGGCCCCAGAGAAATGCAAATTAAAACCATGGAAAACCACTTCACACCCACTAGGATGGCTGTCATCAAAAAGTCAGATAATAACACATGTTGGTGAGGATGTGAACAAATCAGAACCCTCATACAATGCTGATGGGAATGCAATAGGGCAGCTGCTGTGGAAAACAGTCTGGCAAGCCCTTGAATAGTTAGACATAGTGTTACCATATGACCCCTAGTGCTTGGCTCACCCTGTTCTGTTCTTAGAATAAAAACCCAAGAGAAATTAAATCATATCTACAAAAAACCTTGTACGTAAATGTTTATAGTAGCATTATTCATAATATCCTCTGAAATAATCCAAATATCTATGACTGATGAATAGATAAACAAAATATGTTATATACATATACTGGAATATTACTCATCCCTAAAAAGGAATAAAGTATTAATACTGCCACAACACAGGCAAACCTTGAAAACATTACGCTAAATGAAAAAAGACAGTAACAAAGATTGTGTATTGTATGATTCCTTTTATCTGAAATGTCTAGAATAGGAAAATTCATAGAGACAGAAAATAGATGAGTATTCATCCAGGAATAAGAGCTTGAGGGGGAAGGGAAAGTAATTGCTAATGGTTATAAGATTTCTTAGCAGGGGTGATAAAAATGTTCCAAAATTGATTATAATGATTGCTACACAACTCTGTGAATATGCTAAAAACCAATGACTTGTACACTTTAAATGGGTGAATTGTATGGCATGTAAATTATATCTCAATAAAGCCATTATTTTTGAAAAAGAGAGTCTGTGTGCAGAATGTGTTCTTCTAAACTTCTTAATGATGATGTTGTAGCCACGCGTTCTGGGAAACAAACTCACTCAGAAGGACAATGCAGATAGTGAAGTGCAGTTTATTACACCGGTGGGCCCAAGGTAGAGTCTCCTCTTAGCCAAGGACCCCGACCAGCATTTGTGAAAATCTTTTATACCCCATGTGTACGTGTCTGAACCCAGCACCCCAAATTCCTTGAGAGTTACACAAACTAAGGAAGGGTAAATACAATCCCAATAACCCCATCACTCATGTGCCATGTGCTCAGACAGTTAAACAATTAGCCAATAATCAATAAGGTTACACTCCAATAGGTACAGAAAAATTTATGGCCTGTCTGGAGGAAGGGGTGATTAGTGTATGTATTCTCTTAGGCGATGAGTAACCTGGATACGATCTTCAAGATTCCCCTGTCTGGAGGGAGACTTATCCTTCTGTTGTCGTTTCCACAGACACTAAACACAGCGTTCAGAGTCCATTGGAGAGGTGGCCGAGCATGGTCAGCATGAGCAGGCCTGAGATGGAGTCCAGGCCCTATGAATTCCTTCTTCAATGACAGAATCCATGCAGACTAATTAAGTGACTGTACTGGCAGCAGCACCAAACAACTGGTCTACTATTTTTCCCACTGGCACTGCATTTCTCATCAGAATTCAACCCTGCCCCTTGCTTGGTCAGCTGTCTAACCTTCAGAGACAGAAGACTAACAGGTGAGTTACTAATTATAAAAACAACAACCCTCCTCAAGCAAAAAAAAAGAATGACAGGGAAGCATCCCAGGTTCATGCTACAGCAAACCTTTTATACAAACCAAAAAAAATAAAGGCAAGGGTTGGTCTCTAAAGAAACTGAAAAGAAACACCGGGAGAAAAATGCTCTTACGGACACAAGGGCTGATAGGAGGTGAGCTGGGGCCTTTTACAGTTGCGCTGGGAGCCTGGGTAGTCTTTGTTCTAACAGGCAAGATTTCTGGCAACTCTTCTGTTCCTTCTCCAGGGGAACAGTCCATGCAAAGGTGTGGAAGGGGGAGAGAGACAGTGGGGTGACCCAAGCACTAGGGGGCATTTAGGCCGAAGCAGCAGGCAGGAGTGGGGAGTGAGAAAGGCCAGGGGGTCAGTGCGCCCAAACCATGCAGGGCTCTGAGTCCGGCTGAGGAGCTGGACGGTCTCGCTGGGTGACCACAGGCGAGTCACTGACATCTCTGAGCCCAGCTGCATATTGTAAGCGCCCTCAGAGAGTGGTAGAAAGAATCCCATGAGATAACACACTGTAGCAAAACTTCCAGATGTACAAGCAGGATTTATAAAAGGCAGGGGAACCTGAGATCAAATTGCCAACATCCCACTGGATCACAGAAAAGCAAGAGAGTTGCAGAAAAACATCTACTTCTGCTTCATTGACTAAGCTAAAGCCTTTGACTGTGTGGATCACAGCAAACTGTGGGAAATTCTTAAAAAGATGAATACCAGACCACCTTACCTGCTTCCTGAGAAACCCATATTCAGGTCAAAAAGCAACAGAACTGGACATGGAACAATGGGCTGGTTGAAAATTGGGAAAGGAGTACGTCAGTGCTGTCTATCATCATTCTGCAATGCTGTATATCATCACTCTGCTTATTTAACTTCTATACAGAGTACATCATGCGAAATGCCAGGCTGGATGAATCACAAGCTGTAATCAAGATTGCCAGGAGAAATATCAACAACCTCAGATATGCATATGATACCACTCTAATGGCACAAAGTGAAGAAGAACTAAAGGGCCTCTTGATGAGGGTGAAAGAGGAGAGTGAAAAAGCTGGCTTAAAACTCAGCTTAAAAAAAACTAAGATCTTGGCATTCAGTCCCATCACTTCATGGCAAATAGAAGGGGAAAAAGTGGAAGCAGTGGCAGATTTTATTTTCTTGGGCTCCAAAATCACTGCGGACAGTGACTGCAGTTACAAAATTCAAAGACTCTTGCTCCTTAAAAGAAAAGCTATGACAAACCTAGACATTGTATTAAAAAATAGAGATATCACTTTGTCAACAAAGGTCTGTATAGTAAAAACTATGGTGTTTATAGTAGTCATGTATGAATGTGAGAGCTGGACCATAAAGAAGGCTGAGCACTGAAGAACTGAGGCTTCCAAACTGTGGTGCTGGAGAAGACTCTTGAGAGTCCCTTAGACAGCAAGGAGATCAAACCAGTCAATCCTAAAGGAAATCGATATTCATTGGAAGGCCTGATTTTGAAGCTGAAGCTCCAATACTTTGGCCACCTGATACAAAGAGCCAACTCATAGGAAAAGACCCTGATGCTGGGAAAGATTGAAAGCAGGAGGAAAAGGGGATGACAGAGGATGAGATGGTTGGATGGCATTATCAACTCAATGAATTTGAGTTTGAGCAAACTCCAAGAATTAGTGAAGGACAGAGGAGCCTGACGTGCTGCAATTCATGGGGTTGCAGAGTCGGACACGACTTAGTGACTGAACAACAGCAGGATTAAGAATGTTCTTGGAAGGAGCAAACACTGAGTAAATATTAGTGGACATAAGGAGGAAGATGTTTCTCTGGCTTCCCTAGGTTCCCTGATACAGGGAAAGTGAAATGGGAGAAGGAGCTTTGATAAGGATTGATCTCATCTCCTAAAATCCCATTAAAGTGACAAGACAGAAATAAGAAAGACCGTGGGAAAAGGAGCAAAGCCAACAAAAGACGAGGCTGATGGGGAAACTGCAGTAGCCGAGCAGAAGCAGCTCTGTGGGTGGGGCGCAGCAGGATGTGAACAGAGCCCCAGCAATGCTCAGGGCTCAGAGGCCCCAGTTATTGATAGGGTAGGGGCTAGGGGTGGATTAAGAAGGAGAGGGCCAGTGGAAAGTCAGTGTAGGAGTTAGACTTCCTGGTTCCCCTTTCCCAGCCCTACAGTCGGACCGCTAGTCCTCTCCCTGACTTTCAGTTCCCTCTCTCAGGAGACCAGGAGATGAGGGTTCACTCTCCAGAGACACAGAACCTGGAGGGATTCTAACCCGGCAACATCCAAGCAGCTGAGCCCCTACAGGACATGAGGATGGAGAGAATCCTCTCTGGAGTAACTGGTCTCTAGAACTCTCCCTTCAAAAAGCTGACTTGCTGCCAAATCACCCCCATAGAGCCCTCAATCAAGTGTGCCTCCATCCTGAAATCAGGTACACAGCCTCCTTTCCAGTTTTTTTGTTTTGTTTCATTTGTTTATAGTGCCTGTAAGAATCACCAGGGACAAAACAAAAACAAACAAACAAAAACCTTTGAGAAAACAGATAATGCACGCAGCAGGGCAAGACTGAAACAACAAGCAAGAGAACTGAAATGAAACCCTTGACAGAAACTGTAAAAGGTAACATCAAGGAAATTGCTAAGAGAGTAGGCAAAAAGGTATAGAAATAGAGAATAGGAAAAAATAAATCAGAAATCTTGAAGATCAATCCTGGGAGTGATATCTGACTAATAATAGTGCCAGAAAGAGAGAAAAGAGAAAATGAAGAAGGGAAGTTAGGAAGTTTTCTTACCGTATAAGAAAAATTTTCACAATGGAAGGGTGTGAGCTTCCAACTTGAGAGCCCAGGACAAGGGAGAAACAAAAAAACCTCACTGAGGCACATCATTTGAAAACTTCTGCAGGAGGGGTGCTAAAAAGAGGAGGAGGAAGTGGAGACTAAAATGAGCAAGGAAGCCCCACACAAAGATAGGGGATCAGAACATCATTGAATTTCTTGGAGCAACACTGAAAGACAGACAACTATAGAGACAAGTCTCAGAAACTCTGAATGGAAACAATTTTCAACCTAGAATTCTATGCCCAGCTAAGCTAATAATCAAAGGTGAGGGTGGAATAAAGATATTTTCTGGGAACTACAGAAAAAAGTATTTTCTAGGCACCATTTTCCAAAAAGCTATTGAGGACAAGCTCCACTAAACTAAGGAAATAGAGCAAGAATGAGGAAGGATTTGGATCTTGCAAACAAGGAAGCCAGTGCAGGAGAGGTCAAAGCCACGGCCAAGCAGACAGCTGCGCAGCGGGGCTAGAGGGAGCCCAGGGCTGAGCCGGGGCCTCTGACGCATTTGGCAGTTTGGACAGTGCTCCGGAGAGGTGGTGTACATGGCTATCAAAGGATTTGGGAAGAATGAGCAATAGGAACATAGAAAACTAGACAAATGAGAAAACAACCCAGTTATTAGTTCCAGAAAACAGTAGAAGTATGAGAAAAAGAAACTAATCAGAGCATAGTACTAGGATTAGTAAATATTTACATAGTCATGATAACAAAAATCCAGAATATCTATTTAATGAAAATTTATGTGCTATAACTACTGGAAGTTTGGGGAAGTGGGGAGTGGTGAGAGCATCAGAAGAAAACCAGGTCATCACTGCCCCCCAGAAAGCCAACGGAAAATATCTCAAAGTGAAGAGGCGAGAAATAGCAGTTAGCATATTGTACTGAAGTGTGAAAGTGAATCCAGAGAAAATAGCTTCAAGGATCTGACTGTAGCTGCCTCTGGAAAGTGGAACTGGAATTGAGGCTTCTTGAGGCTAGGATAATCTGAGGATGGTTGATTTTTGTTTCTAGTCCGTTGTATACTCCTTGATTTTTTTCTTAAAACAATGTGTTTATATTACTTTGAGAAAATCATTTTTCTAATTTTCATAAATGAAGGAGTAGGAGATATAATTAATCCTCTTGGTAGGTGAAGATACTGATGCTAAGTCTAAGAGGCATGCCCAAGACCCCAGCATGACCAACTTAGGGCAGGAGGTGGGTCCCCCACTGCCAGGCAGCGCTCAGGTCCCAATGACTATAAGCCACAGTCACAGGAAAGATGAAAACTGGAGCATTACTATGTTGAATCTCAATCCTCTAATGCTAGAAGGACCATTTGAAAAAAAAGTTCAATGTATTTATGGTATGGCTGGTGAAGCCAGTTGGGTTCAGGAGAAATGCATGACCATAATTTGTATTTATTTGATCTAAAAGCTTTACTTTCGAAGAGGGGGAAATATGGGACCAGGGGAAATTCGTCTCAATGATCGTGAATTTCCAGGCCACAAAGCAGAGGAGACAATTTCCATAATATTCCACCTTATTCTGTACACGTTTCCAAGCAGCCTTTGATGCCACAGTTTAGAAAGCAGCCCAGAGCCTCTTACTCTAAAACAAGTCAGCTGCTCCCAGCCACCCCTTCCCATCACCCATCCCCCTCCACCCCATCGCTCACTCACCCTGCGCTTCTCAACCTGCATTCCAAATGGGGGTAGCTCAACAATAGGTGTGGGTTTGGGGGTGTCAGAGCCCCTGCTAGGGCTGGGCTCACAAAGTTAATCAGCCTTGGGAGCCCCCAGGCCAGCGGAAGACTTGGAGCAAAAGGACAGCTACAGACCAGGTGTAGTGAGACCTCAGGCCCCTCCAGGTAAGAGCCCGGGCCCTCCTCCCATCACCGTCTCCCCTCCTGCCAGACCTTATTCTCTCCGGTGCTGCCTCTCGCTTCCAGGTCTTTGTAGGTGCTGTTCCCTCTGTCTGGAGCACTCTTCCTTTGAGCTTCCCAGGTCATGGCTCTGGTCACACTCCGCACGGCACTGCCTTCTCTAGCTGGGAACCTGACTCTAGGCTGTGAGTCCCTCAGAGGCTGGATGGGGTGTGGTTGCTCTCTGAGCACGGTGGGCACAGTGGCCTCGCCGGGAACGGGAAGGGATTAATGTTGCAGGAAGGAGGAAAGGAATGAACGTGGGAGTGCCGGGCTCAGGGACACATCCAGCCTGGCGCCCTGGACAAGCTGCCTTCATCTGCAGAGTGGGGTCTCAGAGGGCTTTGGTTCAGAGGGCTCTGGTTCAGAACCACTTGGGGCCACTGCAACAAATGCAGATTGCTGGCCCTTTCTCGGGATTTCTAGGTTTTGCAACCCTTACCCTAGGGCTCAGCACCCTTTGTCCTATGTGGCAGCCTTATACTGGCTGATGAGTCTATTTGCTGCCCCTAATCCTGGTCCCCGGAGGGATTCTGGCTCCTGGCTACTCATAGAGCCTGGAAACAGACAGAGCCCAAGGCCCTGGCCCAGCTGCCCCTGCTGTGGGCATTTTCAGGCAGGTGGTCTCAAAAGCATTCAGCTTCTTGTCCCTCAGTTTCCATACCAGCAGAGTCAGGGCTCTGACTTCCTAGAGGGGTGTGGGGGTTAGGCCAGTGTGGAAACATCCTCCTGACCAGGAATGCTCATGAAGGACTCCGAGAGCAGGGGGTGGGTGGGGCCGGGCACAGATCACTGCATGGTGGAGGTGGGGAGGCACAGGCACTGCTGGGCCCTCTGCTGGTGGACCCACCTCCCTCCCTCCACTTCCCACACCCACCCAGTGGAGAAGCACCAGTGGAGAAGCACCAATAGGAAACAGGCCCGGACAGCGCCAGCAAGGACTTGCCCAAGGTCCCTGGCAGAACTGGGCGCTGAGCTGGGCCTCCTGCCTCCTCTACAGGGCGGGAGAAGCCCTACCCCATAAAAAAACCTTCAAATTCTCATTGCAGCTAATCGCCCCTTTGAAATATATTAAATAGGGATAGTGGAGCCATCTCTGCTGGAGCATCTGGTTGGCTTGGGTCCTGGTGCCCCCTCGTGGCCATTCCTTCTGCTTTCCCCAGCGGCACTTTGCAGTCCTCCTGCCCGAATTGGTGGTTGGAGAAGACCTGGGGTCCCAACCGACTGCAGAGGGCTATTCTGGGTGGAGGAAGGGGCGAGAGGCCTGGATGCCCTTTGGATTCACTGTGCAACCTTGGACAAGCTCCTGACCACAGCCAAACCAACTTGTCTGGGGAGATTAGAGTAGGTCATCCTGGAGATGGCTAACCTCCTCCTGCTCATCTCACCAGGGAGTAAGGAGGCCTAGAGATGCCGAGCAGGTGTGGCAGGGGCCCAGGGATGTGCTGGGGAGGGTGTGCCATCCTGGCACCCTCTAGAGAGGAGTCTGGCTCTGGAGAGGAGGGCTTCCAAAGCTAGGAGAACCTGCTCTCCCAACCTTTCGCCCCCAGCTCAGGGCCCAGGGTCTTCCTCCCCTGCTGTCCTCACTGTCCTCCCTCCCCAAAGCCTGACTCCTGGTTACTCCTATTGCCCCAGAACCCCCAACACTGCCAGGATGGTCACTGGGCAGCTGGGGGCCAGTTGGAGTTCATGTCCAGAATTAGCGCTGCCCCAGCCTTGCCCCTGGGGCCCCTTCCCAGCTCCACACCCCTCCGCTCATTCAGTGCTCACACTGAAGACCCCACAGGCCAGTCATGTCCAGGGGCTGGTGATAGACTCTCCTGGAGCTAACAGTAAACCTCTTTTCTCTCCTCCCTCTCAGACCCCCAGACATGCCCCCCACTTCTACTCCCCTGGAGTAGGTCATACTGATGGCGCTCTGTGACAATCACATGACCCTCTCTGACAGCTGGCCTCCAAACCCACAAACAACCCCCATCCTCTGCCTCCTCCATCTGCAGCCCCTTTGCTGTTTTCTCATCAGCACTGAAGGTCCTCAGCTCATCTTGACACACACACCCACAGAGTCCCTTCCCTCATCAACTACTTCTTACTCCTGTCCAACCCTTCAGAGCTCAGTTTTCAAAACAGCAGTTCATAATCATTTATTGTCTTTCCCTTCCTGCCTCACCATCACTCCAAAGCCCTCTTGTTCTTGAATCCACTTGACTTTCATGTGCATGCTAAGTCACTTCAGTCATGTCCAACTCGTTGCGATCCTATGGACTGTAGCCCACCAGACTCTTCTCCAGGCAAGAATACTGGAGTAGGTTGCCATGCCCTCCTCCAGGGGATCTACCCAACCCAGAGACTGAACCTGCATCTCCTGTGTCTCCTGCGTTGGCAGGCAGGTTCTTTATCACTAGTGCCACCTTAGTCCACCCTTGACCCACTCAGCTCAACTAGTTGACGCAGGTCCACACACTGTGTCTGCTCTCTCAGGTCGCCAGGCCTTTGCATGGGTTGTTCCCTCCACCTGGAACACCTTTCCCTCCCTTCCTCACAATACTA